>NC_056708.1:1609352-1931852 GCF_018831695.1 Puntigrus tetrazona
TGGCTTCGAGCAATCAGACGAACAAATTCTGGCTGTTGTCATAAAATCATCTCGCTGCCTTGTATTTAATGCCAAATCTACACTTAGATTATCGCGGGGACTCGAGGATGAGCTCTTTTGGGCTGATAAGCTACCTTTCCCCTCCGACTGCCCTAGAAACGGCTAGGCAGCATGCTGGAAAACACCTTAGCAACTGTGATTCAACACCAATTCACAGGTTTGAGGGTGGTTACAGTAGATACAGTAGATATTTTGAGTTTTTTTTACAACTGAAATACTGTTTTCTATGCAAATATATTGTGAAATGTAATTTATTCATGCGAGCGAAGCTGAATTTTTAGCATCTTTACTCCAGTGTTATATGATTCATTTCTGACTGTTATCAATGTGCCGCCTTATATTTTCCTAGAAACTGTGATGCACGAATCCAAAAGACTACTTAGATCACCTATTTACTGATTTGCAGAGGACAATCATATTGATATAAAAAATGCAAAAAGAACGTAAATATATTTAATTTGCTGTATTACACATTACATTATGTCAAAGTTTCCTGAGGGTCGTAAAGCAACAGCACTAGCAGGCTCTATGAATTTAATAAAAAGCTAATAATCATTAAGTTAAAATAAAACGATGTCATGTGAAAAATATGCAATCATGTAATCAATAAAAAAAGCGGTCTGATTACTAATGCTGTAAAATGCAATATAAACTAATTACGAGTACTTAAGTTTTTCATCCTGATTATATTCAGATTGCATGCAATATCCCAAAAAAACCCTGATCCATTAATTAAACTTTTGACCTTTTCTTGTATTTGTCATATAACGTGTAAAAATGCACTTTTAATTAGTGTTACATTTCTGCAATTGATAATCGCTCCAGCTCAAGCTGCTGAGAAAGTAAGGTGCATTTGCGAACAATTGTTCCTTTTTTGCAGCGACTTTAAATGGGAGGAAGGGGGGCTTCGTGGCCCATTTCAAAAAAGACCCCTGTCCCCACCCCTCCTGTTACACTAACAAATACTCTCTTTGTGCAAGGAGGCAATGCAACATGGCAGCCGCACAATAGATAACACCCTCCGACCAGAGGAGTAATTACTTGCTAGCTCTTTTTCCCCTGCTGAGCTGCATTGGCATTCATTAGATAACCTCAACGGTGACATATTAATTACAGGGGCGGTTTGATTTGTGCGGTCTACTGGGAGCTGGTTTTCCTGCCGTCTTCCTGTTGCTTTGACAAATTTTCGGCTCCGCACCAAAAAATACCAGAGAGCTCCAAAAATTGAGGTGATGGAGGACAGGTGCGATCGATCGTGAAGCTTTGATTATACGGGACGGCCGAGCGATTAGGAAACAGCGCTGACCGCAGATAAACCATCTGTCTCCACAGACAGCCCGAGGAAATAAACTAGCATGTGCTAAAGCCGGCTGCCAACCCGGTTCATCCCACCCCCGAGACGACAAGAGCATTTCTTGGGTTGTATGTGTCGGTACTGACCACTTTGGCGTGATGTGCGTTCATTGGATCTGCATATTGTAGCAAGGCCTGGAACTGGTTGTTCTTGGTGAAGGTAATGATCTTCAGGACCGTTCCAAATTTTGAGAAGATCTAAATGAAGGAGAAGGCAAGGGCATTAAAAACATAACCAAGGTGGTTTTGAGCTGGTTTAGATGGTCAGCTGGCTAATAAGTGCCCCGAATCCCAATAAAAACCAATAAACTTTCGCGGTCCACAAGACTGAGCGTTTTGTGCCACTTTGACCTTGTTTAAAGATAGTTTTAGAAGGTCACTAGGTGTTAAAGAAGCAAGCGTACATTATAAACAGTGAAAGCAGTGCAAGAAAACAAATGAAGTAACAAGTATTTGAGACTAGAATCTGCTTGATGTATTGCAGAAAGCAAAAACACTTCAGAGAGGAAACACTTATTAACACTTATTTTCCCCTCAATAAATGAATAGTTAGTAAGGCAGTTGTTAAGTTTAGATGTTGTGTAGGATTAGGGATATAGAAGAAGCTATTAATATGTGCTTAATTACTACTAATAAATGGCTAATATTTTAGTAATATGCATGCTAATTAGACACTAAAATAAAGTGCAAATATATTTCCAAATATCAAAGTGAAAGTTGAATCTGGAATTTGAATCAGCAGCTATGTTTCCATCCGAAGATTCAAATTAAACTTATGCGCAAAACTGGAATATCTCATAAACATGGGGATAAGGCACCACTTCCTGGCAAACTAAATATCAATATTAATGTAAGAGAAGGCATCAAATATAATAATTTTCATATATGATATAAACAAATTGGCTAACTTGCGGCTCAGAGTGAGCTGATGAAACACAATAAATGTGGTTGTTTGGGAACACAGTTATTATTAAGAAATATTTCGATTACAGACTTTGCTCATCCATTATAGAATGATCATAAAGACATATAGGTCCTGTGTAAATGAGATCAATCAAGTTATCCCGTCTCATATCGCAAAGTCACATGACTTTTTCAATGCGAAAGGAGGGATGTATTTGGTAAATGTGTTCTCCAATCGTTTTACTCAAACGTTTTTGATGAGTACTTTATGAGCATATTGCCGCTTCCATCTGGTTTTAGGTGCGATATTACAAAATGGACAAAATAGACGGATGGACACGTAGCTAGCGTCAATTTCCAGACCGATTTGAGATCAATGAAAAGCGTAGTGTAGTTTTACCTGGTGTAGCACTTCTAGAGACACTGGGTAGTAGAGATTCTCTACGATGATACGAAGCACAGGACTCTGTCCGGGCATCATTCCTCCATCACTGGCTGTCGCAGTCCCAGAGAGTGTCATATTCCCAGAATGCACTGCATTTACAGCTTGCAGAGCAGCCTGAGCCCTCTACAAGTGAGACGCAAAGGGTTAACACTCTCTAAACTCCTCGAAAACTTTACGCCGCACCTCAGTCTTACTACAGCACTAGTCGCTACGCCTGATTCCCAAGACACTAAACTGCACCATCAGCAAATGACTCCGTAATGAGCCGTTTTACATACTTAAAACTAATAGCTCTGGGTAAAGCAAAAGAATAAAGCAGGCACTAAATATGCTGAGATACCATTTGTACCAGTTCTTAAAAAGAAAACAAGCTAATAATGTTAGAATTATGTATAGGTTTAATGCAAGAACGTAGTGAACATAGACCAGAACGTTTTCTTTTCAAAAAGCTTCTCTTTCTTTGACACTTTATAACATGGCAAGGTTGTTAGCTAGATATAATAAAAAAAAAGAAAAGAGTACAATTTCATGCACTGAAGGAATCTTTTACTTCTACTTATAGTTCTTCAATATATCAAACACTATTGAAAGCAGTATAAGTGTGTGTGTGTGTGTGTATACTGTATATAAAGAATTTATTTGCAAAAACGGATGACTCTGGGGTTTTTTTTGTTTTCAAAAATCATGTTTTTTTTGTGTTATCAAAAAAACGTAGTCGCAATAACCCAACTATAGTTTGATTGAGATTATTTGGAATGCACAGAAAAACTAATTTTTTTTATCTGTTTTTGCAAATGAACTCTTCATATCCTCTACATACGAAAACTAATATGAATACAAAAATCTTTTATCTACAGGTGGAGTCAAATTTCAGAGAAAGCACCGTTGTCAATATGAGTCATATATGGAGTCACTTTCACACAACGACAAAATGCATGTTCCTTTTTAATCATCGCACGTAACTCCTAATCATTTAGACTCCATTTAGAATCATTGAAATGAATGAATTTCGGACATGAAATCTGGCCAAGCCCCAACAAACGTGAGAGAACTGCATGCAAACAGAAGTGTTTTTATATATCCTTGGGCCATGTTATCTGTGATTATGAGGTGTTTAAAAGTGTTTGGAGCGATAGTGATTCTCACCCCCTGGTTGGGCAGATTATCGGTCTTGAGCTCGCGGTGGTTGGAGTACTGGATGTAGACGGGCTGGTTGCGGACATGGGGTGTGGCTGTGGTGTAGTAGTTAACCATGGTGATTGCTGCTTCTTCAGAAGCCATTTCTATAAAAGCCTGTAGTGCAAAGAAAGACTGTAAGTGCTCGGCCCTGATAACAACAGCGTTCAGATAATTGCACATGGTGTCAGTTAATCCAACTATTTCTCTGTTTTAATGCAACCCTCAAATGAAAGAAATATTGTCGGGATAGAACAATCTTAATCTAGTCTGTGGAGCAAACAATGAAGGACGGAGTTAAAGCATTGTTCAAATCGCTAACCCTAAGCATGAGCAAAACAGCAGCGATGCTCGTCTTAACAGGCGCCTCTAATAATTATTCTGACCTCATCAAGCAAGGCGTGAAAGATTTATAGATGCAGAATCTAACAATAAACAGAATCTTTTGAAGCCTCAATCAAATCAAGCAGCAAACAACATATGCAACAGGGGCATTAGAAATCTGTCTGCCTGTCTTTTCTTGTCTAAATATGCTCGTTTCCATTTGAATATGAAAAGACGCTGGAGTGGAAGCCGGAGACTGCTGTGTTTTCGCAGGGCTTCTGTTATTAGACGGACCTTGATGTGTTTGAAAGGATGCACACTTCAGTTTCTATCACTGGCCATCGCTAATGAAGCCAAAACAGATCTGGACCCTTGTCCTCAACAGCCCTTATAAAAGGAAAAATACAGACAAAATGATTCTTTGATGATGGTGTTTTTTAGGTCAGTCTCGTCAAAAAAATATCAGGTTCTTAATTCGGTTTAATCCAAAGGTTAAAAAAAATATATCTTAATTAATACTTATAATAGAAAATAAATAAAAAAAAAAATCTAAATATTGAGAAAATCCTGTTTAAAGTAGTCCAAATGAAGTTCTCACAGCAATTTAAGTTGTTTTATCAGAAATTAACTTTTGATATATTTAAGGTTATTTACGAAATATCTTCATGGATCATATTATTTACAGTGGGGCTCAATGATATTGGCACCCTTGGTAAATATGATCAAAGAAAATGAATCTGAAATGGTAATCTTTTATTTAATACACAAAAATGTAATCTTTCAGTAGATAATGAGAATTTAAAATGGGGGTAAATATCATTATGAATTTTTTTTTTCTTAAATACACATCGGGCCCAGTTATTGGCACTCTTTTATTCATTATTCATTTCTCAGTTTAGAGACCATTCCTTCATCCAGAATCACTCTAGACCCTTTACATTCACAGCTTCATCTCTTCAGTTCACGTCACTCATTTTCTACAGGGTTCAGGTCAGAGGACTGCAATGGCCAGCAGAAGCTTGCTTTTGTGCTCAGTGACCCATTTTTGTGTTTTTTGAGGTTTGTTTTGGATTATTGTACGTTTTGAAGATCCAAACATGGCCCATTATATGATTTCTAACAGAA
Source organism: Puntigrus tetrazona (assembly GCF_018831695.1). Lineage (NCBI taxonomy): Eukaryota > Metazoa > Chordata > Actinopteri > Cypriniformes > Cyprinidae > Puntigrus > Puntigrus tetrazona. The sequence continues at coordinate 1,614,739 of NC_056708.1, forward strand.
TCTATCACTTCTTGAATTTTTTTCTGTTGTATTTGATAGAATCCATGATGCCATGTGCATAAATAAAAAGTCCAGGACCTCCAGCAGGTCACAAATAAATATCATAATTTCATTGAACATTATTTTTATCCCTGTGTTCACCAAATCAATAAAAAGCTAAAAACCATAGAAGCCAGTCCCATTTGAAATTACAGTCGTGTCTGATAACTGAATATAATGGAGTTTTTTTTCGATGTTTTTAAAGCCACTTGACTTATTTGTGAAGCTCAATTATCTTTTGCTGCGCATCAAAAATATAATCATTGTTTATTCTCATTGTGACGGATGATTAAGGGAATTTTGGCTTTGTTTAACCTGCTATTTATATTTCTGTAAAGCAGGAAGCCATGGCTGGATAATTTTATGTTCATAAACACCCTGAAATGCTCAAAATTGTAAATATGAATGGGCAGACACTTCAGAGATATTTTACTCGTAACATTTTCTAGGGGTGCCCAATGTGTATTTGAGAAAAACATTTATTTCTTAAGGATATTTCCAGCCATTTTAAATTCTTATTACCCAATAAAAGATTAGATTTTTGTGAATTGTTTTAAATAAAAGATCAAAGGGATTAACAATGCAGATTAATTTTCACAGCTGCCTTTGTTCATATTTACCAAGGGCGCCAATCAGAGAGCACCACTGTACTTCACATCCTAATTATTTTTGGCACAAAAGAAAAATCAATCGTTTTGACCCATGCACTGTATTGCTGGCTACTGCTACAAAAATATACCCCAGTTATTTAAGACACAAGGTCCAGGGTCAAAAACACTACCCTGTCCAGAAATTCTTTCCTGTTTTTAAAATGGATTTTTTTTTAATGCATCCAATAATTTTTCTCAGTAAAAAAGTTTTATACGCTCAAAAAAGTAAAAGAACATTTGATTTTTTTTTCTTGATAAGCTTAATTTTTATGTCTAAGAATATTCCCGAAACAGAGGTATTGTCACACCATTGTCCGTACTGAGGAAGTAGGCCTACATTTCCTAAATCATGTTAGTTACACTGTGATGAACCACACAGAGGTTTAACAGTGGGAATATGGATGCTGGTTTGCTCTGATCTTATTCATGCCGTTTAATCCGGAAATTCCACTGCTAAACCAACATGAAAGCATAAGGTGAGAGTCTAAAAGGCAAATTTCGAACCCATCAGTTTCAAGAAAAGAGCAGAGATGTGTTCACAAGTTAATGGAGCACCTACTTGGTTTTTCCCTTTAAGCATCAACAGGTTGGTGACTTTGCCGAAAGGGACTCCTAGTGAGATGACCTCTGCCTCGGACACTTCGATGGGAACTTTACGGATGTGAAGGACACGGGAGGGGTCACAAGGAGATCGTTCTCCTTTATACTTTTTACCGTCAGTGCCATTAGCTGCCAAAAAGGGAAAAAGAAAGAGACAGATTATTATTTTTTAATATGACCAGATTTCCAAATGCCAAAACTGGCATTGATGTACATGGATATTACTAAAGCAAGACCCATCAGACACCAAACACTATTATTATCGATTGACTGACACCAAAAAGGTCACGGTTACAAAATATTTTACAATCTTTTGGCCTCACAAAGAGCCTTCAATGAAGGTCACTAAACACCAGACAAAAAGACGTGGGCAGAAACACAAAACAGACAATAAGACAGTGGTGGGCAGCATCTTTGACGCTTCCCCTCGAAACAATACGACAACCCTCTTACAGGATTAAGCAGGCCTCAGTAGCCTGTCAAGACTCCAAATGGCACCCATTGTGGGACGTTTGGCACTTGGCTATGTCCAGGGGCACATCACAGGCTGGTGACAGGTTTAACATAGACAGACCGTGGCAGAGTGCCTGCCTCAGCTTTCAACACTCGGAGCTTTCTTTCAAGCCCTTGCGCTTCTTGCGTTCGTCTGATTGTAGATAACAGCAACGAAGCAATCGATATCAGTATCAATCAAAACAGAAAGATGGTAGAATGTATTAAATGTTTATGTTTTTAACCGACACACATTAAAACCTACAGTGGGCAGACTTGTGGTCAATTGGCCTAATTTCCCATTATTAGCCAAACATCTAGTCCTGCCCCCAAAATAACCCCCACACAATGATGGAAGTCTACTTTTAAATGTTTTCCTTCAAATTGTCTCAAATTGAACAATAAACTTGGTTAGGAGAAAGCATTTTAGCACTGGAAAGTTGCACACTTCACCCTGAAGTAATTGCAGAAGAGAAACAAAAGAAGTGCAAAAATAGCTGCATTGTTAGACTGTCCTATTATGTATTTGTCTAGTTATTGGTAGGTCATCCATAAACAATGAACGTAAAAGCTCCATTACTGTAATACAGGGAAAACATATTCTGATACATTAAAATATGGGTCAAATGTTCCTGAGTTTGTATGCGTGTATGTTAGGTAGAAATGGCACCAATTTCTACATAAGAAAGCTGTAGTCCACGAGGACAAGTGAAAGTGAGATTGTTCTCTCTCATGCACTGATACACTCTCTCTTTCCAAAGTTAAGCCTGTCGACAAGGGGAGACACAGAGAAACAGCAGTGCACAAAAGAAAGCACTGCCATCAGCAGGACATACAGACACAGCAGAAAAAATGAACAGGCTAAATAAAGTTATCCATACTCTCCCCTCGCTGCCTAGCTCAGTGATCCAGACCCACCCCTCACATCCTAGTGTTCTAGCTCCTCACAGCCCAGCACAGTGATCCAGACCATCTCTATACAGCACAGCAGTGATCCAGACCATCACCATACAGCACAGCAGTGATCCAGACCATCACCATACAGCCCAGCACAGTGATCCAGACCATCTCCATACAGCCCAGCACAGTGATCCAGACCATCACCATACAGCCCAGCACAGTGATCCAGACCATCTCCATACAGCCCAGCACAGTGATCCAGACCATCACCATACAGCCCAGCACAGTGATCCAGACCATCACCATACAGCCCAGCACAGTGATCCAGACCATCACCATACAGCCCAGCACAGTGATCCAGACCAGCATAATAATCTATCTTTTCACAGCCCAGCACAATGATCCAGACCAGCCTAGTGTTCTAGCTTCTCACAGCCCAGCACAGTGATACAGCCCATCTCTTCACAGCCCAGAACAGTGATCAAGACCATCTCCATACAGCCCAGCAGTGATCCAGACCAGCATAATAATCCAGACCAGCCTAGTGTTCTAGCTTCTCACAGCCCAGCACAGTGATACAGACCAGCCTAATAATCTAGCTTCTCACAGCCCAGCAGTGATCTATATTCAGCACTAACAGTGACCCTTCCTTCACACCCCAGCAGGGAACCCATGTCAACCCTCAGAGTCCAACACGAACCCGTTCCTTACCTTAAAACCCAGTCCCTCTTCTAACAGCTCGTACTTTCCCACCCTCACAAATCTTAAAGTTTCATTTGCTCTTAATCTTCTCTTTCTTCTTTTCCCACTGCTACAAGCTTGTACTTACAGACCACATGTCATTTATGATGCAACAATGACACTAAAAGGAGAAGTACCCATGTGACTAGATTACCAATAAGGGTCAAATCACTGTAGTGTGTGCTTTTCAGCTGCTGAAATGGAAATTGTAACAAGAAAAAAACCTTATCAAAGCAACAGGCAACTACGTGTAATCCTATGGGGGTTGTGATAATGAGTGACGGCCTTCTGGAGTCCGTCTGCAAGCTGGTGTCAGCAAATGTTTAAGGTATTCAAGATTCTTCCACAACATAATAACAATTTACTTAAAAATATATAGCACTTTGCTAAGTAAATATATGAATGTTTGCTTGTATACCATGTTTACTCTTGTGTACGCATACTGATTCCAGCACTGCCCGTTGTACAAGCAGATAAAATATAGTCAGTGTTCCAATTACGTCCTGCCTAGTCTGACAGCTACAAACACAAACCCTTATTTAATACTAATGAGGTCTGTCTTAGTCCAGACCCTGCATCTAGATTCAGTTGAAAGCGATAAGGATAATGAAAAACAAGCGTGCATCTGCAAGACATCTAATGTTAACACACAGAACGTGGATATGATTAAATAGGCAACAAAACAAAACCTCCGGTGGAATAACGCAATGCAGACTGAGGCAGTAGCCTACCACATGCAGAGAGCTAACAAACAGAGAAAAGAAACACGATAATCCCTTTACAGAACAAGCAGATTGCATTCATGATATTTTCCCATACTGCAGAAAAGGACGTGCTGAAAGAAAAAAAAAAAACCATAACTGCTGCTGAATAGCTCTTAGTCTGCAGTTTTCTTCCCTGGAGGCTCATTTGGAATATAAAATGTGCATGTTTGAATAAGCTCAATTATGAAATTTTAGCACATACTAAAGACGGCCCTCATTTGCAAAAACTTGGATCATTATTGCATTATTATAACTAAACCTTTACTGCATCTAGGGATTTGTTTAGGATGCACGGATGAGACTCTTATGTGTCCTAGAGACAGGCATCGCGCCACATAGCAGCCACTAGGAGAACAGAAAGATGATTGGCCCACTTTTCCAATGACCCTGTGTTACCATGGTGACCATACACATGACCTATCAAGGCATCTGGCTTCACCACGGCGATTCATCTCATTGTGCCGTTAACAAATCTTATTGTGTGTTTAATGTGATTAGAGGAACCATCCCTGGATCGAATATGCCACAGGCCTTTCAAGAGGAAATGAGAAAAAAGGATCTTTGAAATTCTCTGGCCATATGTAAACCCAACGCACAGGATGGATTGTGACAAAAAACACAAAAAACATTTCCTACATTACTTAAGCATGCCAACATTTTGGTAACACTTTAGTTGAAGAACCAATTCTCACTATTAACTAGTTGCTTATTAGTATGCATATTACTAGTGGCTGTTTAATAGTGTTTCTAAAGCAATATTAGAATCTGCATGAATGACCAAAAGGAGAATTGGTCCCCAAAGAAACGTATGACCGAAATTTAGCAAAAACTTATTTGCAGACTCTGCTAAAACATCGTTTTTAAGCTTGAATTGAAAGTAACATGTAAAATGACATAAATAAAAACAATAAATAATTAAAATAATATAAATTCTCAATATTTTTATTATTTGTGTATTTCATTGATCCATCGGAAAAAATTATACTTTTAGATAACAAAAAGCAATATATATATATATATATATATATATATATATATATATATAGAGAGAGAGAGAGATAGATATAGATATATAAATAGATAGATAGATATAGATAAGATAGAAGAAAAAATGGATAATTTTTAGATAACAAAAAAAATATATATATATATATATATATATATATATATATATATATATATATATATATAGATAGATAGATAGATAGATAGATATATAGATAGATAGAAGAAAGATATAGATAGATATAGATAAGATAGAAGAAAAAATGGAATGTTAGCAATAAAGGCTCTCTCTTTTTTTGTTTTTTGAAAACAAGTAGTTAGAATAAAAATAGAATAATGAGTGCAAGTGTTAGGGGGTCAAGTAGGTTTTTAAATAAAAAAATGAAAAGAAATATAAAATATAATTAGAATGGAGAGTGCTAGAGTTAGAGGGGCAAATGAAGATGGAAGAGGTGTGTTTTTAGTAATATTTCACAATATTACTGTTTCATTCAATACTATTCAACACCTGCCTGGTCAGCGTTGAGACTTTTTTTAATGTTAGTGTACAGATGTGTAGCTAAAATATACCTCTTAAATGTTCATAATTAATAATTAACTTTCATTGCGCATTTCTTTTTGAATTTAGTTATATGAGAGGTTTAATTAAAACTACGCACGATAACTATAAATCCCATTTAGAGTTAGATTAAGGATAAAAGTATGATGCAAGTTTGCCCGAAGAGCTGTCATTACACTATACAAACAACATTAAACTCTATTTGCGCAACAAACAAAGCCGAAACAGCACGAAGTATTCTCCAGCGCAGCATTATCTGTTTGCAGAAAGCATCCGTTTCCGACGATAATCGTCGGCGCGTCACCCAAGAGACCAGAGAAGAATCTTTTCCTTGCAGTCACTGTCGATTCAGCGGACTACAGTACTACAGTAAAAACGGTCGCTAGGACACCACAGAATTCACGGAATGCCGTTCGCAAACCGAGCTCTCAGCGACTTCCCAGCAACAGTTCCCACGTCCGTCTGGAATTCGTGGAATGCCGTGCTTCACCGCGAGCGTTACCTTCGCGCCGCTCCACCTGCCTGCCGCTTCCACTGAGGAGCCAGTGACGTTTCTCATCCGTGGCTAGATGGAGGACGGCGTGGTGTTCAGTTTGATAAAGGCTGGTCACACGCTTACACACACCCCAAAGCCCAGTCAAACATGTCTGATCAGCTTGAACTCATGCTTATGGGCTGTACTGTCAACTTTGCCTGGAGCAAGAGGGAGTATGTCAGGTTTGACAGGGCAGAAACGCTCTTGTATTGTTCTGGCAGAGTGGTCCCAGTAGACAGCAATCAAGTGTGCATGTGTTTGCCAAGGTGGAACGACTCCGAGCCTTTGGGCTCTCATATGCTTGATGTGCCGGAACACAAGGTTTGCTTCACATGGGGGAAAAGGATCCGGTCCTACATGCTTTTCAGGAGATCATGACCTACAGCCGAGAGAAAAAGCAGTGACTGCGGGACTAAACCCAACTAACTAGACTAGCAAACTATAAACTGAGTTGTGTAATAGAAATAGTCGGCCATGTTGACGAGTGCTGGTATGAGATTTAAACGACTAGTTCAAACAAGTACAAAGACATTTTATCGCTCATACCTAGCAATAAAAATATGATCCAAGAACGTTTTGCTACTGCTATTAAATCTTTTTTAACATCTAGTTTTTTTAATGCTTAAAAAAAGCAACGGCAATGGGAATGTTTGGGTTTAATATTTTGCAAACATTATTATATTATATTACTATAATATTACTATATGTTGTAAACAGTCAATGAAATAGATTTTAAAATAGAAAATGTATTCATAAACCAAAACATAGTTCAAACGGTATGGAAATATGGCCTACATGGAAATTGCCTATTAGAGATCAAAACTAGATTTATAATGATTTAATAATGGGTTTTTTTTTTGTATGTTTCTATTACATTCATATTTTTTATATTTTTCAATACTGTAAAGTATGTTTCTTATGAGCTGTACTTAAATATTATATTTACAGATAACTCATTTTTGTGATGTTAATGCATTTTCTTAGAACAAAATATATAGAAGAAAATATAGTTAAATGCTTTAAAAATGTTTATATTTTCTAAATATATATCCAAAAATATAGACAAAAATATATTTACAGAAATATATATTTTAAACAATAATTTTATATATATATATATATATATATATATATATATATATATATATATATATATATATATATATATATAAACTGTATGAGTATAACTACCATTTTATTGAACAGCATGGTTTTAATTTAAAAATTGTTCGGGCAAAAGTAAAGACAACGTTTACCATTTTATTAACAAAAAGAATTATTAACTATTTTCAACGGCATAATACTGACCTTGATGTAAGCGAGCTAGACTGAGCTATCAGCACAAAGACTCAGGACCGGCTTTGTTATGGCTCCAGTTTTGAGTAGCAACAACCACGTTGTACTGAGAAGGCCATTTCGAGTCAAGAAACCCAAACAATGATACAGCCGGCTCCATAACAGAGAGAAATATAAGGGTCCATTTCTCTTCAATGTACAATTCAGTAGCAGAACAAATTGAGCTAAATGCTAAATGCTAACGACAGGGTATTTCAGATTAACGGTTGACCTTACACAAGAAAACAGTGTAACCTAAGGTGGTTGGTTAGCTTGACAAAGCTGGTTAGGCAGGTCTGTTTTGACCAGATAAACCGGATAAGACAGTAAACCACCTCAGGCAGGTAATAAAACACAAAATAATATTTGAAAAGAGAAAAAATGCATTATTCATTGACATTAAATTTTAAAATTGAGAAAAGGAAAGTTCCAACACGCTCTCAGGGCATTTCATAACTACTATTTTTCTAAATTTCTACAATAATCTCAATAATATGTTTTATACGCACTCTTTCTCAATTGTGTTGTTTCTAAATTATGCAAAATATTTATTTATAAAAAAATATATTTATTTAAAAATGTATAAATAATCTATCTAAATGTTTACCACGCATAAAGCATTACATTCTAAATAGAAATAACATTTATACCAATACATTTAATATAAAATAATTGCATTTAACCAGGCTAGACAAAGCCTAGGTACTTAAAACAGTAAATCCTACAAAATACTTTCTTCTGCCTTCTGGCGATTCAGTCCGAAAATCAAACAATAAACCAAAGAAAGATCCACTACACCATGGCTACGCCGAGGAAATGCAATGATTCATGTGAAATGCCAGAAACAGCAATACTTCATAGAGAAGCGCAAACCTTGATCTTCCCAACAATACCAGCATCTCAGCTCCTTTTTTGTATTCCGTTTCAGCACAGCGTGCATCCGCGAACCGTACCGGCCGTTCGGCGCTTGACCGCATTAAACGCCATCATTTTGCAATTATTTGGCCAGATCGCTAAAATGCCAAGCACGTCTGAAAGCACTCGCTGCGTGGCTTTCACGACAAGCAGAAAATATCAAAATATAGAAGCTCTCCGGAGGCTTTCCACTTTAAACTCCCAAAATAATAGAGACGCTGTTTCCCCTTCCAAAGCACAACAACATATTACGGATTATTGTTTACCGGGGGGAGGATGAACGAGAGAGAGAAAGACCGAGAGAAAATAAAAGACAGAGAGGGGTAAGAGAAGATGGGGAGCAGATGATGGGGTCATTTCACTCTGCCCTCCATTTTATCTCCATTCAGACGCTCAAATAACAGCTAATACACTCCAACCATTTCACCACCACACGCTGGTCACGGAGGAGTTAGTTTCCAGTGCTGCTAAAAAAGGGTTTCGGTGTATATAGCTGTCCATAGCATGAGCAGAATTTATCCGATTTAAGTCAACCGTATACGCAAGATCTTTAAAATTCAGATTCTATAGGCTTGATATGCATGAACAAGTATGGAGGATGTCGACATGAAAAGCTATCATTTGCTAACTTCGTACTTTTTTTAACACACCTGGCTAAAACACAAGGGATCATTTACAGTCTGGCGCAAAACAAACCTCTGCATGCTAATCAGGACCCCAAGGCAAAACGGAGGTTTGTGTGATAATGAGTGATTGATCGTAGTGTACATAAATAAATGGACATGAAATATTGATTGGAGTTTAAATTATTTTACTATGTAAGTGATATGAGTGAACTGGCACAGCCGCTCCGGACGAAATCAATTGGCTGGAACGTCATTAGCGCTAATTATACCGCGCCATGCCATAGCCAATCAGAATAAAGTATTATTTTCTCTCAATCTTCGTTACATTAGCAGAAACGAAAAAGTCATTTCAGAGGCGAGGAAAGTTATTCAATTACGAAAACACACATTTGGCGTCAATCGCGAACGCCGGCGTTTATTTCATGCGCTCCTGTGACCGCAAGACCTCGCAGGAATAACTCAACAAACAGGCCAAGTCAAATCATCTCTAAAAATGTCTAGACTGTTAATGGAAGTGATGTTGAGGAACAGACAGTACCTGTGGATGGAGTGGAACTGCTCATGGTAGTAAAGCAACACGAGGAGGCGGAAACAGGAGGCTCTCCAGATGCCCACTGAAACACACGAATATGAAAGTTTCAGTCAAAGTGACAAGTGGGAATCTGAACAAATATGAGAAACCACCCCTAAAAACCACTTGTTATGCCAAATTTGGATGCAAATAATCTGCGGTACCCTGTGAAGCCAGCTATGATTGAGCGATGTTGCAAAAAAAGGGAGTAAATTCCGTTGTATTCCAAAACGGAATCTTTATTTCCTCGCCACACTCCGATCGAAACCCGTCCGCTGATGACACGGACCTGCGTGGCGCGTGCACCAAACCAATCAAAAGCCCCCGCGCCGCGTTAAAGGACTGTTTTCAGTGCAGAAGGGACATTTCAGCGGCGCATCAATTCCTTGAGGACGATGTCTAACAAGCGCACAAATGCATCCATTAGCTGCAAATTGTCTGCGAGGTGGGCGGATCAAGAGTACAATCTATTCGGCTATAAGATGGCTGGCACGTGATGCTGCCTTCAGATAGCCAGCCTCGAGAGGAAATGTCTCCATTTGTGTTGCATTTCCTGTGCGAGGCACTTACAGCTCAGGGAACACCGTCGTAATTGTCCGTTTCTAATTTTAGAGCTTTTTTTTGCGACCGTGTTGGAGTTCTTGCGCTGGACGATAAAGAGTTATGTTTGCTTTACTTCTTTGGAAAAACTATTTGGGGCGTTTCAAAAGTTGTAGTGCTATTTTAATATGGCTTAGATAATTTTATAGCACTTATTCACATTTTAAATATTTCATTTCGGGTTACGTTTTGGTCATTTTATTTAAGTTTTAGATTAATATTTATATTTACAATAATACTTCTATTCCATTTATGGCTTTTTTTAAATTATAAAAATATTTTTTAGTCTTAGTTAATATGTAGCCTGCGCATGACTTGCATAAATTGCGCGATTTACTAATTTGTTCCCTCATTTTAAATAAATCATGCGAACAAAATCGTTGCTTCCTGTCCGCATTCGCTTTAATTGAGTTGAATTTGAATGGAATGAAATATAGAGACATTCTCATTGGATGCAATCTATATGAGTTTAATAAAATACGGACAGGAAGCAGAACTAATTATTACTACACTATATTGTGTGCATAATTACCTAAAAAAAGTACAATTTCGTAAATCAAGGGAACGAATCAGTAAACCGCACACAAGATTTTTCCCTGCATGTCTTGTGCACAGCTCTGTAAGTTAACGATAACAGTACTAGTAAGCAATGTCACCCCTCTACTAACTAGTTATAAACATTTAAGCTTCAGTGGTAAACCCAAAAGCACATAAGAAATTCGAAATCAGAAAAAATAAACAATATTATACAATAATTAGTTCAGGTCCTCAATCTCGATTGGCTGAGGAGCGTTCCATGACTGAGTGGTGATTGTGAAGAAGAATGTAAACGCTTGCAAAGGATTATTTAAAGAATATTTGCAGGATCACTCATGAATTAAAAATACGCGAACTAACTGGGTTGAATTTTGCCGTACTCAATAAATTCTTGTATATATATATATAACTGCTTTATAGAAGCAATGCAACAGTCCCAAACTGGATTACTGTGTGATATTGCTTAACCATGAAGTTATGAAATCTAAAGATCAGTCGCCACGGCTGACATGTCATGAGAATATTAGACCGACCCTATTCAAGATCGAGCGAAACCAGACTGTTTAATTCTAAAGATCAGAGATGGAGGAAAAAGATCATACAAAATACAATTACAACTGATTTTGCTGCGAGAAGCCTTGACTGACTAATAAACTGCTGCAAAGGTCAGAGGCAAGGCCTGATGGGTAGAGCATGTGTTTCGACATGTTGTGTTTGTGAGAGACTTGTGCTCGAATCCAGGTTGGGTCATTTCCTGATCCGATTCGTCTCTCCACCCAACAGTGTTTCCTGTCTCTCGGTCTAAATCAATAAAATGGCTAAAATCCCCAAAATGGAAACGCAGCCCCTGAAACAAAAGTGAGCCTGGACTACAAAACCATTCCTAAGTAGCGCTGGCTGATCTTAAAACATGTCAGTGCCTTTGTTTTGTCTTAAGATGCACACCAGTACTGTTTTTTTCTAAGGCATGTCTATAAAAATGGACCTGATTGAACTACGGTCTAACTCTGGCTTAGTGCAAGCCCTATCTATGAAACCGGGTCTGTATGGGTCAGAATGACTGATTTTTCTTTTATACCAAAAAACATTGGGATATTAAGTAAAGCACGTATTCCAATACGTTTCGTATTTGTTTGGCGGTCAACGGGACAGTCACAAGCCTCCCGGTTTTATCAAAAATATCTGCTCAGATTGCATTTTTAAAACATCGCATCTCAGCCAAATATGGTTCTGTCCAAAAAAACCATACATCAGTGGAAAGCTGTTTATTTCAAACCGCAACAGGTATTTGCAGGCTAAACGTCCTCTTGCGTATAAGCAGCCCAAAAAATCCTATAAAGCGCATCCAAGCAGACATTTGAGATCTGCCGGTCCGCAGCTCTTATTAAAAAAAGAGTTCACGCTCAGGGTCATGCGTGATGCACGCAGCAGGTCTGAATGCAGCGCAGCGGCCGCCCGCTCGCTCTGTTGTTTGTGTTATTCAGCTCAGCCAGGTGTTGTTGGAAGGGAGAGCTGGCTTCCCAGGCGGAGCCGTCTCCATGCCGTCTCCCTATTGGTGCGTTTCTGTCACCTCAGCCTACCAGGAAAGAACACAAAGCTTATCTTTGCTTTTTTTAGACGAAATTCAAATGAGTCCAGGCAGAGTATGAATATGCAAAAAGAAAGGAACAAAAACGATAGAATCTCTTTACCCTTTACAGCTAAGCCCCTCTCTGATGCCCGTGACATTTTGTGCGTCGAGATGGGCTGAAGGTGATGAAACGCGACACCGACGCCGAGCGCTCGCATCGTAATCGCCGTTTCCCTGAACATGCCCTCTGCGGGTCAGGGCAGGTCACGCGGCCCGGCCCTCGCCGGCTCCACTGTGCCAATTTCCCACTCCGCCATCGTTATAGCTGAGTGTCTTTAATTAGTCGAGGCCAGAGAGAGAGAGAGAGAGGTCTGATTGCAATTATATCCTTTCCCCGGCATTCTCTCATCAGCTTCGAATTCTGTACGAAAACCCGGAGCACTACTCATTATAGAAACCAACGTTTCTGACTTCAACGACGTCTTCTCGAAAAAATAACGAGTGTTTGGATTCACAAAATATTTGATCGTCAGATATTTTTAGAGATATGGTCATCACAGTATATTCTTGACGGGATATAAATAGAGCTCCCTCGTACGTCAAGGAAGGATGCAAATATAGAAACTCAAAGGGATCGGTCCAGGTCACACTTCAGACTGAAATGAAAGACGTAATCAATTATATTTTGCATTAAGAAAATGAAGCCATTTTCAGGCCCATTAAGATCTGTTGCATTATTTCTTCCATTATTTTTTATGACAATTAGTCACATTTCCCTCCAGTAGTCATTACCGTAACGCAAAAAAAAAACCTCATTACTTTAATGTCATCTATGTCAGCCAGCTAGATCATTTTGTCTTGGTGATATATTTGCATCACAAAGCGACAACATTCAATATGACACAGGAAATTTACTATATATACTATTTACTATATAAATATAAATATGCATCAATGTCGGAACTGAAAATTCTGTCCAAAAACCTAATCCAAAAAACTTTTTAAACACAACTTGAATATATTTAATTTATTTTATATATATATATATATATGTGTGTAATATTTTAATAATACTGAATTAAAAAAAAAAATAAGGCTATAAAATAACAAAACTGGATAGGATTTATATTAATAATGGTAATACTTTCCACAGGGTTCATTGGTTAACTACTAACATTAAGACAGATTAATAAATACTGTAATAAATGTATTGTTCATTGTTCTTTGATGTTAGTTAACACATTAACCTAACATTCAATAGCAATACATTATTTTTATTAATTCCCATGCAACAGAATAAGATCTAACGTTTTAAAAAACGAATTGTCCAAATAATGTATATTATCTGTTATTATTATCAGAGCAAAGACAAGGGCAGAGCGCAAACTATATTATATTATAATATATAAAAAAATCAAATAACAAATAACATAACATTTTGACTTTACACCAAGAAAGAAACTGCAGGCCCTAACTTTTTTATTTGCTGTAATTAAAAATATATTAAAATATATAATATGTAATATATTAAAAATATTATAATTACCAGGCAATCTGAATCATCCAGACTTAAAAGAGCTCGAGCACTTAAAGGAATGGTTCGACCAAAAATGTTTATTCTGTCATTAATTACCTTCATCTCGCTCCAAAACCACAAGAACCTTGGTAGACCTTTAGGACACAAATTAAGATATTTTTGATGAAATCCAAGAGATTTCTGTACTTCCGTAGCCAGCAAAGCAACGGACACGTTCAAGGCCCAGACAGGTAGAAATCAAAGGTTTCAACCTGAATTTTATGAAAACAAAAGCAACGACTTTACAAAAAAAACTCTTCTCTTCCAGGTATGACTCTTACGGTTTATTCCTCTGCTTAAAAAACATTAGGGCTGAATCCTGGACTAGCCTATTTTAACAATCTTCTGACTGCTTTCTGGACCTTCCACCAAAAACATCTTATCTTGTGTTCAGAGGATGAACAGGGTTTGCAACGACATGAGGGTGAACGACAAAGGACGGAATTTTCATTTTTGGGGGAACTAAGCCTTTATAGCCTTTATTATAATAGACAAGATTATAATAACAGCTCATTAGTATGTGTTGGCGTGTATTATAGTGAGCGTGCGCTGGGCCATACGTAATGGTCAGCACTGGTATTACAGTAATGAGGACCACTGTTAGGAATAAACTTAAAAACAGCGCTCTTTAATCATTACCGTAATGAGAATATGGAGCGGTAATGAGCTTCATTGTCCTGAAAGTAATGTCATGAATAGGCTTGTTAAACCAAGCTATTACTGTTATTATTTTGAAGCAACATATGTCCCGGACATGTTTTCAAGAGATCGACGCGGTCAACCATCACTGCAAGTCGTATTGTTCGTTCTTCTCTGGCTTTCATACTTCTCTTAATTAATTAATAAATGCATCTTTCTCGTTTATCTCCCCGAGCATTCGCTAAACAAAAGCTCTGGGTGCTAATGCAAATGAAAATGCGCAGGTGTGACGGGGTTTTCTTGATAAGACAGACAGCATTTCCACAACAACAAACAAAAAGCCGCCGCTACTCGTTGTTTAATGTTATTAATAAAAAAAAATCTGGTGGGGGAAATTAAAACTTTAAAATGATCTTTTCAAAATGGAGCGGAAAAGAAGACAAGGCTTTAAAGATGGTTAATAATGGTTTGATCATTTTATAGCCTGGCTGGGGGATATTCTGTAATTAACAGGGGCAGAGAAAATGAAATCAGGTTGTCAGGGTTGCAGAAGTTAATAATGTAAAAGCGCAATTTTCACCATTCATTAATCCAGAGAGCACATCGCTGGAGGTTATCTGAGGGATTTTTTTAAGTGTGGACAAGCTATTGTTTTGACACGCAGCATCAGGGTATTGCTGAGAAAACAGGGTGTAGACTGAAAACAAACACAAGAGCTTTTCTTAAAGAAACAGTTCACCCGAGAACGAAAGTCGAAACGTGGTCGAATCATGTTCGGTGTTATTCATCGTCGTCAACCTGGTGTGACGCGTCCTGATGCGATGTATTTGAATATAAGCAAACTAGTGCTGCACAACGCTGGAAAATACGAACATTGCAATATTTTTGTAGCCAATACAATGTCAGTGTTTTCCAGTATATTATAGCACTAACACACATCATTTCTGACAATCAAAATATTCCAATATCAGTTTCAATATATCAGTTCCATTATTAATATTCATTTTATGGGTGATTTTGTTATAGGGTGCGTATATGCATAAGAAAAAAAAAATGTGTAAAAATAAGTGCCTTATGTGGAACACAGTAAGAGATGTTTTGAAAAATGCTCATGCTGCTCTTTTCCATACAATGAAACTGAATGAAGGGCTTTGGCTCTCAAGGTCTGCTATACAATTTAGAGCCGATATACATACACACACACACACACATATATATATATATATATATGTGTGTGTGTGTGAGTGTTTTTGCAATTATTATAAGTCATAACCGCTTAATGCATATAATAACTGCAGCCTGCCTAATTGACATCATACTACAGTATGGAGTTTATCTGTTATTATGAAAGTATCACACACCACTAATGCAAATGAGATCTGAGATTAGCAGATTTTCAGCCTGTTCCTAAAGCTAAGCCAACATTTCACAGAAAACAGCATAAAGACCATTTTTGGACCTTGAAGCCTTGAAGAAGTATGGAAAAGAGCAGCATACACATTTTTCAAAATATCTTCTTTTGTGTCCCACAGAGAAAACATTTTTTTTTTTTGGATGAACCACAGAATTGCTCTGGAAAAAGAAAAAGTATTAACTATCACGAAAAGCCATTTCAAAGCATGGCAACGCAGCGCACAGAAGCCCAAACTGAACGCAGCAATTGATCCTATGGGCACTGTGGGATGCTCGGTTGCTGTTTTTGATGTTGAAAGCAGCAAAGAGAATAACCATGGAAACAGGAGGGGGGGTGTTTTCAAAGAGAGGTTTCGCCTTATGTAATATTCAGTACCAACGATGCCACCGAGAAGGATACTGGGATAAACTGCCCTCGCAACCCAAAAAAATACAGCTAAAATTCACAATATGAACCTAGCGTTTGTAAGGCAGTTACCTAAACGTAGCACGCCGACTCTATCGGTAAAGAAAGGAATTTTACACGCGTCTTTCTGTAACAGGCAGTAAATACCTGCCCGGCCGGCCGGTGAAAGAAAAACTGCCGCTTCCTTGGAAAGGCACAAATATTATACAGCTGACAGCGAGCGAATCGATATCCTCAAGTCTTAAGCGATCCGCTTCAGCCGGGTCTCACCACAACATGCTGCTTTGCCAAATTGCCCTGTTACCACGAGCATCGCCAGACAATAACATTTTCCATCAGACCACATTGAGGAATTGAGGAGTGGATTTGCGGCCGAGAGCTCTCCGTCGGAGCAGGCTGTTTGGATGCACGCCAGGCTCAAATGATCTTTAGTTTTATCAATCTCCTCATGCGACGGACCCGAAACAAGCCAAACTAGCGCCTGGCCTCCCAGCTTGGGCTTAAAGAGGAACGCGGGACCGACGTTGTTCTCCTGCAGCGCCAGCGATTTTGAAATGAATATCAAAGACGTTAGGCAGACAACAGACCGTCTTCTTCCTGACGGAGATATTATGCAACGTGTGAATAATTCCTCAGCCATTTGATGTTTCTTTGATGGCCTTGTTGTTCAAGGTATTGGATTTATGGATCGTGCGTGCAGAGGCAGGCAACGAAATTTGCGCAATAATGGAGTTAAAGAATTTAGGGTGTTATTGACAGCGGACTAATAAATGCAGAAAAAAAAACTGAATGATGTGTAAAATATAAAGGCATCATGCATGGGATCAGCCTTTATGACGGAAAGCAAGTGTACTACGATCACTTTTTCTAATAACGTCACGAAACAAGATAAAATTACATTATAAAGGTTAAGACTTGTTTTCATAAAGGTTTGGATTTATTTGTCACATGCACATTGAAATAGTAAGAATCTCCATGAATTTATGCTTTTACAAAAACATTATGTTAATTTTATATATATATATATATATATATATATATATATATATATATATATTATTTTTTTTTTTTTAATTGTTTTATATATATATATATATATATATATATATATATATATATATATATATATTAAAAAAACATACTGAATTTTAGATAAGATATTTAAATATTTAATTAAATGTCAAATGAGACATATTTAACTTTTTAGATATACACATTTAAGTAAAAATGTTATATTGTTTTCTAAATATACATGCTTAAAAAAACAGTTTACATTGAATTTTACATACAGCTAAATATTTGATTCTACGTATACATATTTAACTTTTACAAAACGTTTACCTTCGATTTTTTATATAAATCTCAAAACTGCACGTACCGAATTATTACGCGCAACACGATTCAATTTAAATCAATTCAATTTGAACGAAAGTTTTAAACTAGTTTGCTTTACTCGAACAGTCTTTTAAAGGATGTTTGGATGAAACAAGAGCCAAATACTGATGAAGAGGATAAAGATTTTTTGGTGAGCAACTAAAACACATCAAAGCGACGAGGGCCGGCGTGCGGAGTCAATGTTCTTTGAACAAACGCGGTTCTCCATCTGACATCGTTTCTAATCATTTCCTCTGATTCCCTTTCTCAGACTGTTACGGAGGAGCATTAATTCTCTATGTCTGCTTTTTATCTCGGAGGGAACCCGCTGTGTGCGTCGAGTGTGTGAACATGTGTTTAGTCTGCCTGACCAACTGTTCTAACCTCATTCTCTCTCCTACTTCTTATCGCGACCGTCTAGTCATGCATCTGTGAGCAGACCAGAAAAAGCATGTATTAAATTCACATTATCAAACAGCCAGCGTCGTAATGATCCCCCCCCCATCCACACACACAGGTACACGATGCGCTGTTCTCATAAACACAGATTGCAATCACTACAAAATAAATAACCGAAAACATCAATCCAAATATTGCTGCTTAGTAAACATGCATTTTGATACAAGGCTGCCATATTGGAAACACATGGAACAGTAAACCAGGTGTCAACGAGGACTTTCATCAACAGATGGAGTCCATAGTGCAATGAAGCAGAAAAATGGCTCATTTATTAAAAATCGTTAAATGTAGCTTGAAGTCGATCCTTGATGCATAACATAAACAAATCGAACGGGCACCGAGTTTTTGGTCTTAAAGTCACACGGATGCAAAGGCGAAAGTGTTTTTTGTTTTTTTCCTCTGGTCATTATTTAATACTGCACTATTCGAATCGCTTTCTGTAATAAGAATATCTGCACGATCAACTATATTTTGTAAATGGTGCCTTTAAAACTATTTTACGTAAACACGCACATTTACTTAAATCACTTCTGCAGATATCGAAATGAGCATAGTTTACATTATTATTTCTGATATTAGATGGAAATAAACGTAGCAAACCGACGATGTATGACAACTTGTTTAGACATAATTGCATACAGCGATGCTATTTTTCCTCCGTGTCTATTCAGTCTAAATGTGAAATAACGACAAGGAGCAAAACTGTACCTTAAACTCATCTCCAGCATGTCAAGAGTATTCCTGCGTTCATAAGCGACGAGAGAGTTAAAGAGAGACAGACAGAGGGAGGGAGACAGACAGACAGAGAGAGAGAGAGAGAGAGAGAGAGAGAGAGAGAGCACAAGGAGGAGGAGGAGGAGAAGTGCATGTGAGATGAAGGGAAGATTGAAACAGACGGAGCTCAAGAGAACAGTGAGGGTTCGGGAGAAACAGACAGAAGGGAAGATGAACCGAGGGAGGAGGAGGAGGAAGAGGACGACGAGGAGGAGGGTGTTTCGTGTGTGTGTGTGTGTGTGTGTGTGTGTGTGTGAGAGAGAGAGAGAGAGAGGCAGGAATGCGCGCACAATTGTAAAACGGGACGCTGTCTGTGCGCGTGGACGCATAGGATAAAAAGAAACGTGCGCGCGCTCGCGCTTATTAACCGAAAGTAAACAAGCGAGCGTCGTAAAACCGTAACCTCATACCACTGTAGAGAGGGAGCGAGCATCATCACGAGAAAGAGACGGAAAGCAACAGGTTGATGAGCAGTCTCCCTAGAAACAGCGGGGAACAGCTGTCCTGTGGTTTCGTGTTCAGCGACGCAACGCCATTACGAATCAACTTAAACTATATCGTGAACGATATGCAACCGCTTGCGAGGTTTTTAGCCATTTCGGTTTATCCAACGAAATGTATTTCCTGCGAATGTGCGATGCTTCTCATTCTTTGGTCGATACAATAAGTGCGCATTAAATTATATTGACAAATGAAATTGAAACGAATGACACCGGAAGTCTCGCACATACAAGTTAGAAGTGGCCCCGCCCGCTCTTATTTTGAAGTTATTTTGTGTTATTCTTTTTGGTTGTTAATTTACTGCGAATTTGTTTAGGCAGTCTAAAACATCTTGTTTCAAAGTGCATGGTTTTGTAAATTACATCAGCGTCGTCCCATTAAAAACTACAAAAATGTGACCTCACGTGCACACGCATAGGCTACTTGTTGCCAGATATTTGCCTGGCACCCATAATACAGTCATTTTTGTTTTTACTTTTACGGTCTTGGTATAACTTTATTTTGAAACATGCCCTAAAAATTAGTTTAAGGAAGTGACTGACCAAGTTAAAAAGGGCTGCAATCATCTTTACATTAAAAAAAATCGTTGAATATCACTGAAATGGTGAAAAAGACTGCATTTTTGCATTCACAAGCACAAGGCAGTTATGAAAGTACAAAACACAGAAATAGCCTCCTACACCCTTATTCACACTACTCCACTTAAAGTCGGCTGAAGTGCTGCGGATCTTCTGGCAAGAACTCATGGTTCCCTACTGGCTAGCAATTCAGAGTGCACTGATGCTACGCTCGTTATTGAGATATTCGCTTACGTTTTTTAGGAACTGTTAATTTCAGCTGCGCTTTTTTAGAACTCTGTGTCAAGTACGGGAGACACTGAGAAAGACGCGAGCACAACAGTCAGACGTGGCCGTCTATAGTGCATGTTTACGTACTGTAGAAAACAATGGAAAAGCAGCAGTGGAATTCAACACATACTTTACGAACGGCCTCAAAGAGTAGCATGACCGTGTCTGAACAGGCCCCAGCGACCCTGTTTACTTTTTATTCACCTATTAAAAAATATTCTTGTAGATAAATTTATTATTCGGCTTCTTTTTCTATTGTTGCATTTTGTAATTTAGATTTTTCTAATTTGACAAGTGTGTGAAACAGCATTATGAATTGCCGTATTCAAATGGGAGGCGTGCGATGATCCAGTTAAAGGATAATTCGCCCAAATTTGAGATATTTTAGATTCAGAAGAACACAGTAAATTGTACAGGTTTGTATAAATAGCGCAACGTATTAAATAAGAGATAAATGATGAGTTAAATCCCATTATGACTCGACTCTCGGTAATGTATTTATGCCCCGCCTCCAAACATATGATTACACTATCAGTTGTTTATCAGCAAGATTCGAATAATCTGATTGGACTTAGTCAGGGACACCCCTAGTGAGTATGGCATGAGCATAATGTACAAATCAACCGAGTAAGCGATTCATTCAGTGTTTGCTAGCTAGACTGTTTGCTAGTTCTAGCATGACGTGTCGCCGCTTGCATTATACCAATTAAAACAGAAGCGTCCTGGCACTGTAGTGCTACCTTACTGCTTCTACAGCGCTCGCAACCTTGCCGTATAGACTTTTTTTTTCAATTTAACAAAGTGTTCCGCTTTGACACACTGCATTGAGATCAGAATCATTAAATATAATAGTCAGCTCTGTTAATTATAACCTTAGCAGTTTGTCGCATTGCTGTCGGTGTAGGTGTGAGATAAAGCACAGATAGGATTGTGTGTGTGTGTGTGTGTGTTTTCCAGCTTCATTGTCTATGATATCTATTATTGAGACGGGCCCCCTTCGTCAGTAACCGGATACGACTGGACAAACACGGCTAACAGAACATTCCAATTAACTAGCGCTGCTGAAAGAGCCGCCGACTTATTCCGCGTGACACTAAACGCAAACAGCAGATAATATAGTACAAATGGAAAAGCAGATGACGGGAAAGCAGGGCTGGGAACACCACATACAGGTCCACGGTAAAGGAAAGCATTTTTAAGGGGTCTGACAATGGCAGGAGAATTTTACCTCGGGTAAAATTAACATCAAACCAGCAAGTGATATTTCAACGTGTCTGCATTCGCCGCGACATGCTGGGTCTGACACGTCTAGTGAAAATTGTCGGCGTGAGATTATTTTCAAGAAAAGCTGCCTGATCCAGAATTATAATTCAATTAATAATTTCTGAAACGCAGCCGGGTGAACTACACCTCCCAAAACGAGAAATCAAGTTGACACAGGAATTGCACGCTCTGTATTTCAGGGATACAGGTGAGCTGAAGTTGTTTTCGGTGGTTCACGGACACTCCTACGCGCCCAACCTCCCCAAATCTGCCTCCCGACGCTCTCCGGAGGGCAGCGAAAGAGGGAGCCGGGGTTTGGGGCCTTCCGCAAACGAAGGACGAAACGGGTCGAAAAGAGTCCTTGGATTCAAACTACGGGCTCTTTGTTGGGTTTTCTCTGTTGTGTGGATAGTTCAGGGACTGATATCCATCTAGTCTACATTCACACCTCAGATGCTGTCAGAACTGAGAGAAAACGGGAAAGTTAATCAACACCAGCTAATGAGTATTCGCTTCCTGCTCGACGTTCTTGAGGTTTTTGCCATGTTTTGTGAGAAACCTGCCAAAAACTTTTATTTAACGTGAAAATTGAAGAATTAAATAAGAAATCCCGTTTAACGTCTATATGCAAATACGGGAAATGTTGCATTGCATCTATTTTCAACTTTCATATCGACAGGAAGGAAGGAGGAGCATGATTTGTGCACGCCTCTGTGTGTAAGATGAATCATGGGTGTTTTTAGTCCTCCAAAAGAGATGCATATATATGGTAAAAGGTTGTTTTTAAAGGGTATTCTAGCACAGATGAGAGCATACAAAGGAAAAAATTAAGTATTAATAAAGTTTTTTTTTTTTGTATTCCTCTTGGTTTTACTCGTTAAATAGGAAACACAAAATATGGCAAATACTACAAATTTTAATACGGATTTTGGTGTATATTGGTGTAGAATTCATTTTCACTCAGAATTGCTTTAAAATGTCAGAATCATAAAGACACCGAATTGTTAAGAGCTAAAAATGCCTTTTTAAGTAGGCAAAGTAAAATAGTACTTTCTTGTAAACTGTACTCCAATACTCAAACATATTTTTTTTTACATGAATATTTTGATCTGTGGTTGAAATGTGCCTGAAGTTAACTGTCACGAGATTGTCTTTGTGCAAAATGCAAACGCGACCTGCTCCTGTTGTTGGTGAGATTTACCAAAAAAACCGAGTAAAACTGTGAGGTTTGCACTCAGTTCTAACCTTGGTCTCGCTATCAAAAACAAAACAGAACGGATAACAGCAAGACAAAAAAGAAAGAGGAACTGCAAACTCATGTTACTGCGAGGAGGGCCAGACCGGTGTCCATTTCCCTTTAATATTGTAGGGAGGTAATAAAGAGGAGAGAACTGAAACCAGCCCAGCTGACAGTGAGGCCAGATAGGAGCGGCCATATGATCCCATCAAACCCAGCCTGCCTTTTACCTGAGCTGCAGCGTCTGTGGGGGAGAACGCAGAAACCAGAACGCTGAGATGTTCTGTCAGCCTGGCTTTATAAACTGACCCTGATGCTGGAGCATGTCGACATGAATTCACTGCAACCAGATAACCAACCCTCAGAAACACTACAGAGAGATATACCAGTTTGTCTAAAAAAAAATGGTAAAAAAATAAAGGTTCTTCATGGCGATACCATAGGAGAAGCATTTCTGGCTCCACAAAGAATCACTCGGTCGAAGGTTCTTTAAAGAATCATCTCTTTCTTACCTTTTCATAATCTGAAGAACCTTCTTTCATCACAAAGAAGCTTTTGTGAAACAGAAAGGTTCTTCCGATTCTTACGGAGCCATTTAGACAAAAAAGGTTTTTCCACGGCATCGCCAAGGACCTTTGTTTTTTGTGTTGCAACTGAAAGCTGCAATTCCTCTAAGACTGCTGAGCTATCGATGGTTTAAAAAACAAACACTCGCCACGTTGTTTTAAAAGCTGTTTGGCTTTCTCGTATCTGTAAAGCACAAAAGGAGATATTTTGAAGAACGTGTGGACAGATGAAACAACGAAAGTCCAACATTCTGCTGAATTTCACTGTACGACGGGAGGCCTTTTCCAAAATATCTTCTTTTGGAGTAAAAGCAGCATTTAAAGTTTTTTTGTTGGTTTATTTCTCAGAGACTTGGGGCTTCCATGGTCATTTTTAACCATGGTAATTGTTTTCAACTTTTATCTTATAATTCTTATTCTTTCCTCATAATTCTAATTTCATATCTTACAATTCCGATTTTCACTTAGAGAAACGATGGCAAAGCGGTGCCGTTTCTAAAATTGGGTTTGCTTCAGTGTAGCACCGTCGTGAAAAGTAGCTGTGTGCAAACATCCGACCACAAAACAAAACCTAATATCTAAAACCCCCTGTAAGTAAATGCTACGAGGACATAAGCAAACATCTACGAGCTAACCAGCTAGTTAAAGATTTCAAAACGTGAATCAAATCGCTAAAAGTCAAAGATTCTGGAAAGCTTGCCCCACAGGACAGGAGAGAAACACGGGGTGAAGCGACGTGGGAGCCAGGTTCATCCGGGACACCGCATAGTTCTCATTCCTCACAGATGAGAAGTGAGGTGAGGAAGAAGGGGGAGATCTTTGGGCGAAACACAGGAGTACAGTAGAACAATAGCCCTCTCTGCCCGTCTCCCAGCCATGCTAGCCAAAACACAGGCCGCCAGCGGAGACCAGAAAGCCAACAGAGCGCTAACAATGCTCAGCAGTCAAAATACTGAGGCCTCTATGGTAACAGAGCAACGTGAGGGGCAGACACATTCAACAGGTTATCATGTGACGAGCCCAGTGTATGTTGGTTTTTATGCGTACGATAGGGTATGCGCACGACACCTTCAGAGTAGATTTCACCATTAGCACACGTTCATACTCAAATGTTTTCGTAGTAATTCGTTTGTCCACAAGATGGCTGTTGTTTCAACGTCGAACAACAAAGAAAACCGAACTACTGGAGTAACTAATGCTTAGGGTCAGGGATTCGACAAATATACATTCTATGAGTCCAAAGTCATATTTAGAGACCAGGACATTGTAGAGATGGCCCTTTTGATTTACACCAGGAGTAAACCAACTAGAAATTACCCAGACTGCCCAAGTAACTGCGTAACAACAAACTTAATACCATTCAGAGCAGGTTAGTTACCCTTTTGTATCAGGCCAGGGAGTTCTGCATGTCTACGAAACTTAAATGTTCTCTAGAAAATGTAAAAATCGACTTAGTTTTGAAATACTTCCACAACTGGGCCAACAGAAGGCCTGCGAGCTCATAACTGCTGACAAGGAAGAATGGCATCTGCTGAAAAAGCAAAAAACGCTGGCAAATTTACTCTACAGGATCAATGATGAAGTAGCAGTGAGAAGTTTTTTATAATACCTTCAAGGTCTGACTTTGCAGGTATTACAAAATGCACTAATACGGATGAACTCTAGCAATGGAAACTGATTTTACAGTATTAAAAAAAACTGTTTGTGGGAACTGATGATGGAGTATGAAGTGTAAAAGAAATAACAGGATTTTGTAGTCATATGACTGTGGCATTCTTCACAGAATTAACCCAACACAAAAAGAAACGGTCACAGGAAAATAGGTGACTGAGGGAAGAGGTCTCTTGGTGTGACGGTAGTTTAGAGACAGTATGTTATTAAAACAAATAAGGCATTGCTTTCTTAATGGTTTTTAATCAATTAATAGATTTATTTACCAAGTTCAGGTTATGAAAAAAAAAACTGTCTCTTCAGTCAAGTCGACACCGAAAAACGTCGTGTCAATTGCTCTGCTGTTTTATCAGAGAAAATTCAATGGTGTCAGCAAAGTGCTTTTGGAAGGATTTTTGAAAGACTTCCAGTGACAGCATATCTGGTTTAATAGCATGTACTCTTGGCGAGAGCAAAAGAAGGGGCAGTGGCTCTAGAGCGCTGCCAAAAATGGAGAAAAACTAGGCATTTGGGGTTTTCCCACCATCATTTAAGAGAGCTCAGCGCTTGGAAAAAATGAGAGCGCCATCCTCTGCTATTGAGTTTTTTCAACAGGCTGAGTCATGTTTTGACAATGCATGCTTTCTTTTTTTCATACTGGATGCTTGTGAATAATGGGATATTGGCATAATAATAGAACACATGGGTATATGACATTTGATGTGAGTTTTACAAGCCCAAAACATCAGCGGAAAGCTCTGTGAATTGAACCTGTTTGAAGCTTTAGACATGGTGCTCTGGTTAACCGAACGGCATCTGTCGTGCCCGGGTTTGGCAGACTGGTAGGGATTTGTTCTGGGGGAGACGGGGGTGTGTCTGGCGTGGCCAACTCCTCTAAATCTAGTCCCTGTAATTTACTCTGGGCTGAGTTTGCCACATACTTCACTACTGATTCATTCCCAAACATCCCTCCAAGTTGGAAGAAACAACTTTTACTATATACGGAATAGCACACTACCAATCTATCATACTACATATACTACAGTATTTCTGCAGTATGCAGTATGTATATTTTGTATGCACTGGTGTACTACATTTGCTAACAGATCACTGACTGGAATATTGTATCCCACAATGCAATACACTCAAACTGACCTCCTATTTACCAATAAAAACCGTAAAATCAACCACGATATTAAAAATCTACTCGTTTACGCAATAGTTAACACAAAAATAAAAAATGTGCCAGAAACTTTGGGATGATTTTTGGAAATACAGCATTACATCACTTACTCAGCAATGGATTCTCTGCAGCGAATGGGTGCCGTCAAAATGAGAGTCCAAACAGCTGAATAAAACGTCCCAGTAATCAACGCCACTCCAGTCCATCAGTTAACGTCTTGTAAAGCTGAAGTTTTAAGACATTCTGACGGCACCCATTCACTTTAATTCAATGAGTGTGAATTGTCCCCCTTTTTAAAATACTGCAAACTAGTTTTAAAGCCTAGCAGGCAGTATTTTCGGTATGCTAGTGCTACTTAGCATTTCTAAATTGTTAAAACAAATTGAAGTTATAAATTTGCCATCAAATTTACTTAAGAATGGTTTTAGAAATGGCTGGCAATGATGGTTTCTTACCACCAGCGAGAAAAAAAACATCTCATAACAGTATAGCACAATCAGAAATAGAAGCTTCTTTCTCTCTGTGCTTTGAGTGGCTTTTAACTGTTGAATAAATGCACTTCGAAAGGAAACCCGTGTAATCTGGACTGCAGAGAAGCAGCTTGACACTAGATGACAATGCATTACTTTCATAAACGTTCCTACATTAACGCCGTATGAGAACAGCTGATAGTTTTCAACGCTATTTATTCATCTCATAATATATTTAACAGCTCTGCTACACTCGTCCTCATACATCAGCTGTTCAGATAATGTAAAGTGCTTCACCTTTCACTTCAATCCACACATGCCGTAACGCAGTCACATGATTGCCGTTTAGTATTCCTGAACAAAAAGGCGAAACGCACTTAAATGGGACAGCAGCCCATGGGAGGGAGGGTGAACATACGAGAGGAAGATGATGAATGGCAGGAAGCAGGAGATTTTGCCAGACGTCAACAACATCTCTTGCTGTAATCCTTAGGATGGATGGAAAGCATGACGTTCCTCACCTGAGCAGAGGCCGCAGGACCAACTTGGGAAAAATATGAGCTGGATGTTACCGTCTACCAGCGACGACAAAATGGAAACTCTCTCAAAACTCTCTCGTAGGGTTTCGTTCACATTTACACAGGTGAAGATGTTTCGAGGAATGTTCATGCTGCTCGTTTCCACACAAACGAACCAGGTTTTCTGAAGCATATTTAAAACCAAATGCATTTACGCGATGAGCAAGAACCAATGAGGATTGTACAATAAATAAATAAATAAATAAAAAGTTGCATTCAAAAAAAGGTCAACTTTCCATTTCAAAATGATGCACAATCAAATGGGATAATTGCGATTTCTTTGTAAATATTTGTTTGTAGGATTAACAAAAATCTCATGGGTTTGGAAAAAAGAACTGATGACAGACAGTAGTGCCATGTCTTGATAAAAGCTGAGTTGCAATAATACAAGTTACGTAAAGTTAAAATAAAAACCAAGCAAATAAAGGAAAATCCAAATTCAGCAAGTCTCTAAAGTTTTTTTTACTCCCATTAAAACCAGGAAAAATATTTCTAAACACATACAGACGAAGCTCGCCAAATTTGACATTGCTGATACCAAAAGCAAATAACTTTCACTTTTCGTGCAACCGAACACATTTCTTTCTTTGAATATGCTTCTGAGGACAAGTGAGCTACAGCGGAGGGTAAGATTTTAAATATCTTTCTTTCAAGATTTTCGTCTGCTCTGCACACAAAGCTGCCATTCAGAAAATGCTCAATCGAAAAAGCTTAATATCTTCTTTTATGTTCCGCGTAAGAAAGAACGTCATACCGGTTCGGTGGAGTACAAGACACCGTTCCTTACGTTCGACTACTGTTTATTAACCAGTATGTTAAAGTCGTTCACTGAACTGTCTACATGCTGAAGCACGGGAGCTGGTTTTGCATGTTGCCATTATTCATGGTAACAAAATAAGGAACTCTCTGACAAAAGCCATTGTTGCTTGTCTCCATCACGTTACTTTTTCTCCATCAATCATTATAATGTGTGAGTGCAATCATCTACATGAGACCAAAGCCAACCTTGAAACGAGCGAACTCTGAAAAAGTAAGTAGCATTACACATAAGCTGGATCGTTTTGGGTCAAAGGGTCACGCGGTCTCGATGGCAAGGGAACAAGGCATTTTTTCGCAACCATTTTAGTGCGACACGTTTCTGAGCAAAACAGGACTTTAAACAAAATAAAGCTTGCTTTTATTCGTCGAGAAATGACTGGATGGTGAAAAGTGGCTTTTATATGACGAATCGTTCAACAACAGGCCTGAATAACTTGATTACGTTGTTTTATAGGGAAGAGCAAGTTATTAATCTGATGAACGATTATTTAAGATAATACTGTTGTTTTGGCATCAAGTGCAATAACCAATTTATCTTATGCACTAAAAAGACAAATGCTTGCTACGATACAAATTTCGAGAAAGTGCCAACATTGCGCCATCGCTCTCCTGATCCTGCAGTGTACAGGAAGTGCAGTAAACGAAAACAAGGAAGTAGTGCAAGCCTCCGGCAACACTGATCGATTCGTCCATATCAACAACATTAACGAGCTACATTCGTACAACGACGAAAACGCAAGCGGTGTTCGCCGTGCAAAAACCGAAAAGCGATGCTTGCCTTGGCGAACATCACGAAGTACTTTATTATGAAACCTTTAAAACAGACCTTTTTGTCTTTTGCGTCAAGCGCAAAACTCGCTCGGAGAAAACACTCATTCCAAAGCTCTTTGCCAAGATTACAGAAGGTCTTATTAAATAGTTCCCTTAGCTAAACAGAAAAGACATTCTACTGACTTTTAGAAAGACAAACATGGACAAGCTCAAATGGATGAGATCGAGTGGCGACAATTAGCTGAACATTAGAAAGAACTGCTGGAAATGATGAAAACAGCTAGTAAAGATCCTGCATCCTCAGATCAGACGGTGCCGTTTAGAAAGGAAAGAAGCGGTGTACTATGTGTGGAAATGAGGCTAGTGTCCATATGGCAGACATGTGAGTGGGCGAAACATGTCGCCTTCCTACTGATATCTAAAAGAAAAAAAAAATGCTGGTATATTCGAAATTCTACACAGCTGAGAAACAGTGGCACAGCGTTTAGATCTGAAAAGCCTGAACATCTTTTAATTTATACACATGTGAAAATGTAAACACACGCGCTCGGGGAGGCAGTTAAAAAGAGCAGCCTTCAATATTTACACAAGATCTTTTTATTCATACGAAGCCCAAGCTAACCATTACTGTCAAATTGTGTGAAGGTTGTTTATGTCTCCGCGCAAGACTAGAGCGATGGTAATTGAACAAAGAAGCTGGCGAACGTGACATTTAAGGCTAAACTCAATTTCAGTCGAGCCATGCCACATGCATGTCTCCTTGCGATATTGCAAAAGGGTCAAAAAGGGTCCAAGATAAAGAAAAGGAACGTTTTTAATATAATTATGTCGGTTTTAAAAATGTCATCTGGTGTAACCATCAAGTAAAAATATATTTTCCTATTTCAAATACAAGCCAGAAAACTCACATAAACAAATGAATATATTTTACAAATATGGTGAATTATTTATATTATTTTTTAAATAATTATTTAAAATCACATTTTGGGGAGTTGCACCACATGACAAGTTTTATAGGGTTTTTTTTCTCAGTAATTTTATACATGCTGGTTGCAACAAATGACTTCAATTAGAAATATATTATTTATATAGGGACGTCGAGGAGCTCATCATTGTATCCAAGAATTACTTTTTATACAAGTTTATATAAAGCCCAAACAAAATATGCATCACGTTACTGACCTAAAACACTACACTAGATTTTTTTTCCCAAAACTTGTCACCGTGCTGGTGTTGTGGGTCATTGTAATGTGGTTAGGGGTTTGTTTTCAGGTAGTGTGAACGCCGTCTAATATAAGCGGTGAAAGGTTAAAACAAGGTTAAGCGAAGTACCACTTCAAAGACCACTCGAAACAGAGGTCAACTATAAGATAGCAAGTTTATTTTAAGTGTAAACACACTATTACTAAGCTGCATCATCGTTTTCACATGTCGACAATAAAAATAGACCAGCAGCTTTGAGATCTTCATGAGGTCTCTGATCCCTGTGAGGCCAGCCATCACATGACAATGTTTTTCTCTGTTGTGCTCCAGGCCTTAATAAAATAAGACAAGAGCCTTCTCCATCCCCGTTTCTGATCTAGCGGTACAGTCCAGGCCCGTAACCTTCTGTTCTGACCTACATATAATGCCAATTCTTTACATTTAATAAATCGCCTCGCAATAAAAGCACTGATCTGGGATCAGTTTGTGTCTTCCATGTCCAAAAGAGTTTGATTGCATGGACAAGGAAAGCCGATGTCTGATAAAGCGCTCATTTCCTGCCGTGCTTTGTATGTTCACAGGTGTAGATGCCGTTTTGAATAGCCTGCTCTTATTTGTCATTGAATTAAGCTTATTTAAACCGTCCCGCATGGCGATGAACGATACCTCAAAATTATTTTTTTTGGTTTTTAAATCATAAAAACCACAAAAATTGGCCAACTTGCTTTGAACAAGAGGTCCAAAATCTAAGCAAGCAAGTCTTGGTATCCAAACATTCAGCGGTAGGAATGGACTTTCAAAATACGGAGGGAAAAAAACACTATGGAAGGCAATGCCAATAACTTTTGGTTAATGACGTTCTACAAACTATCCTCCTTTGTGTTTAACAGGAAAAAACAACTCAATGGAAGAACTTTTGAGAGTGAGAGGATGGTTAAAAATCCCACTACTATCTGTGTTTCGACAATGTTTTTGACTAAATAAAAATATCAAAAGATACATCAAACACTAGATACATTCACATTAATTGATCTGGCATTGCACATTTTCAA
The DNA here is from genome assembly GCF_018831695.1 of Puntigrus tetrazona. NCBI lineage: Eukaryota > Metazoa > Chordata > Actinopteri > Cypriniformes > Cyprinidae > Puntigrus > Puntigrus tetrazona. The sequence continues at coordinate 1,645,960 of NC_056708.1, forward strand.
GAAGTCCAAAATTGGCAAAAAAGAGTGAAAATGAAGAGCTTTTAACATCCATGCGTGTTTGTTACACTATAAACGTGTTTCTTTTAACAAAGAGTTCTATATTCTTAAATACATTCCAAATAGGCCAAAACCTTTCCTTTAACAGTAGACACGTTTTTTTCTGGATGTATAGTGCATTTAATAATCTTGTAATAACTTAATTATAAAAAAGAAACTTTTTTGCTGTGAAAAGATTCCATGGTTGTTAAATATTCCTCTCGGAGCCATGAATGCTAATAAAACGCCTTTATTTTTTAAGTGGGTACGGATTGTTGCCATTCCATTTTTATTCTTAGAATGAAAAAATGCATCATGTCAAAATATCAAACATTTAAATGAGGCAAGACCTTGAATTAAATGCGAAACCCTGCATGCAACAGAGAGTACGATAGGTTTTCTGCTATACGGATGTTTTTTTTTTCAGGCCTCGTTATGCAGGAAGTATGGGCATAAAGCTCATGATGTAACCCACCACAATCTAGCAGGGGAACTTCCCCAACATCTCACACGGGTTTGAGGGAAGTCTCAGCTATCACCCACACTTTGCCTAATTATCGCAGCTCAGACTTATCAGGAGGATACGGACAGGATGAAACATTTCCTCCTGAAGACAACATTAGTCTAAAAGTGAGATGTCTTGGATGAATCACCCACACGAGGCAGCAAAGTGCCCATCACACGGTTTCCATTTTGGAGCTATTGTGATTGGGTTACAATGCATCATAATGAACTGTAGAAGCAATCATTTCTAATTCATGTGGGACAGAAGGCTGGAGTCTTTTTCTTGTGCAACAGGGAAAAACAATAGTATGTCATTTGGAGGAAGCTCACAAAACACAATAAAAGCTTATTTTTCATAAATGACATATATAAAGAAAAAACATAGATATGAAGTTAATTGTAAAGCATGCATAAATTCAGTGCAACCAAAACTACTAGTTTAACTAGGTTTTAAAAGACTTTTTTTTAAATCATAAAACATCTATATTTTGTTGATGCACTTATGCAGGATTTATATCACAAGAATTAGGATTTGCGGTTAAATGCACTTAATTGTCGTAAAAAAAAAATATGACTATACAAAATTGGTTTTGTATCACAGGAACAAAGATTGACGAAAACCAATTGTCGTCTTAAAACGAGCATAATACATAATTGAACCCGTTTCTTTATTTTAGTTGAAAAAAAAAAAAACTTTTTTACTCGCAGATTAAAAGGTTATTTTAATAAACTCTAAAGAACGCTAAATGGTGTTTCTGTGCTCGAAAACCACAAATATTGATTTGTTTTGAGCACAATAACGCCTTGTTGAAGTGAGGGCTTTGGTTCTGCTGGCGACCGGTCGGGCCAGTTTACAGCCCACAGGGCGACATCTCTCAAGTACACTTCGGACATTACCTCAACAAGGTCGGTGACTTACGTTAGAGGGCACTTGCAACGTGGATGCAGGTCGGACAGAAATGAGCTGATTTATTTCTAAACGACATCACTATATCGCAAAGCCTCGGTCGGCCACAGCACACAAACACAGGCCTCCACTGCAACGAGTGTCGAAAGCACTGTTTTACCAACTACCTTCCTTCCTTCTGTTTTCTAATCTGACTGGTTGGCCGTACTACGGTATAGAGTTGCACGTCAAACATTTACCAAGCATTCTAGGTTACCAACAAACTATTTGCAGTCTACATTCAATTGTTTAATGAGAGCCAACCAAATTAGGTTTATCTAGCTGAGCTCCACTGCAGCGCCGGTGGCTGATATCAAGACTCCGTTATAATTGAAGCGACGCGAACCGAAAGCCCCAATACCAGGTGGACACCTTAAGCTTCCACATTTATTAAAAGCCAATGAGAGACGCCGAGGCCAAGTGAGAAATGGGCATGCAGTCTTTCAGAAGCAGATTGTAATCCCCGCACCGGGGAGATGTGGGAGTTGTTTGATGGTGGAAATCCCCTGGGAGCGTGAAAATGCACAATTATCTAATGCTTTCGCTTCTGCAGCACTGCAACGGCACTTTATACGCATTGCTAAGTATGCCGTGCTACGGGATCGACTGTGGGAAAGATAAGCAGGCTAAAAAGGTGTAGCGCCGTTATAGGTTCTGTGTGAACAACGCGAGAGATTTGTCTTGGACGCAGAGGCACATTTACCAAAACATAAGCGTGGGTTGCGTGGAATAACAATTTCGATGAAAGCGTGTTTTACTAGCTTTATGTTGAGTCGGATCTTTTTGGTGAATCATTTAAACCGGTTCACGTGATGGATTCCTTCAGGAACGGGTAAAAGAATCAGCAGCTCACCAACCAAACTGCCACCTATAGCTTCACGCAGTGTACCGTTTGAGGCGTTCGAAAGCATAAAGAACATTATCGATCAATCCCATAATGCACTTGGTCAACCAATTTACACTCAGCAACCAGTATTCACTGTGTGGTGACAAATTAACTGAGAAAAAGGCATCTACAGCACTTCTGTCTCGCAACGTCTGAATTCACATTTGCGTTTACTCATTCAGTAATACCGGATTCATGTAGGAAATAGTGAATAATGGAGTGATTTCAGCCTATTTGCGTGCTGAGAATCAATCTTGGTGATTTATATAATGGTTACCATTCAGAAATATCACATATAAAAGGAACTGGAACACGTTTGTGACGCAAAAGCAGCTTTACCAACATGCATATGAGTATTTTTGAATAAATAAAGCATGCAAAACTACCCCCCGTGCATTATAATCGCGCGTTATATGAAAAGCCAAATAATAAGCAATGCTGTCCGTGTCTAAACACACTAAAAGCGCGTCAGGGACCTCGTGACGTAGAGAATCGCCGAACTGATTTTTGAGCTGCTCGAAAGAACCGACTCCGCGAAACGAGTCACTAAAAAAGGACGGGCAGAGCAACAATAAGTGAGTAAAATATAATCTGTGCAGCGCGCGGTCCCCCGCCCACGCGTTGCCCGCGCACAGGAGTGTAAACAAAGACGGCCAAGCACAGCACATATGTATACATATCTATATCTATACATGCAAGTGTAAAGATATGCGATTAATAAAGCGCTCGCGCGGTCGATACTGTAAACGCGCGTACAATGGGAGCGCGCTGTTTACCGCGACGCGCTGGCCGCGCGAAAGTCGTCGAACGTGATATCGCGATACAAAGACGCGCGTCGCGTTATTCTTTTACAATCCTCGCCTAAAACCCGCTTCGGACGCGCGAGCGCCGAGCGTCAGGAAACGCTGTTTTCGAGACTGGCTCGCTTCAGAAACGCCCCTTCGCGGCTTTAAAATGGCAGCAGCACATGAGGAGCTCTTATTTCCTTAATTCTCAGCACTCCGCCGACCCATTACCCCGCGTTTACAGAAGAGCGACGTTTAAACGCAAACGTAAAAACGAAAGCTAGCGGCAAAACCGCGTTAAAATCCAAACAAACCCACTTCCTCGAATCTAACTTTGATCGCGCTATGTATCACGGTGCCATACGCCCATATTTTGCATCTCAACAACATTAACGCGCGAGCGACGCGCGTCGCAGTCTCAGCGCGAGCCGGAGAGGGAAAACGTAAAGCGAAAGACTTGTCACTTGACTATTAATTTCCGTATGCGTTTAAAAAATAAAAACAAGCAGCCTAGGCTCACATCTCTAGCAGTTTACGCGTTTGCTCCCTCCCCCACTTTTCCTCCCATGCCATTTCTGACGTGCCATTATTATCATTACGCACAATAATGCAAACACTTCAATGCGAGAACGGCTCGACAAGCGCGCGGTAGGAAAATAAAAGACACTGGAAACTCACATACCCATCCATTGCACAGAGCAAAACAGAGGCGAGGTGAAATAACAATGCAAGCACGGGGAAATGAAGAAAGGGTGCTGCTGTTACTACAGTTCGACTCCCCAACACAAATTCACTCTCTCAGGCACAAAGGCACGCACACACTTCCTGCTCCTGACGCGAACGCACACACGCGCGCGCGCGCACACACACACACACACACACACACATACATGTACAGACGCTTCTCTGTACAAAATGGCCTCCCCTTTCGGCAGACACACCTTTGAAGAACCGCGTAATATTTTTGTTTGCTGGACGTTTTGTTGAAAGCGCCGATGTAGAGTTCGCCGCGGCGCGCGACGACAATAAGTTCCGCGCGTCCGCGTTTTTCAAGCCCTGCGCGCGTTCGGGGTCGTTTGTTGACGCTATCAGCGCTGGTATCTCTGCGGAGGATAATTTTGCTCGTGGAATATATTTATTAATTAGGGTAATGGGCCTTGGGGAAGAGCTTTGAGAGCTTGACGCTTGCGATAAACGCTTGCGTTAAAGTGTCAAACTCTTATGATATGGTGCATTAATTATTGATTGATGAATGATGGGTTTTTTTTAAACAATGGCTATTTTTACACGCTTATCGTATCGGGACAGCAGTGAAAATGTTATCTGCTCTGTATCTGAAGCGTGTAAGAACTTGTTTCACTTGTTGGACCGGCTTAGCTGCAGTCTCGTGCTTACATGGAGTGTGTGTGTGTGTGTGTGTGTGTGTGTGTGTCACAGAAAAGTACTGTGTAAGCAGCCTACATGTACACTATTCAAATGCATCGAGAGAATGAATCAGCTGAAATGTTATTACAGAAGTGTATACCAGGTAGTTTTAAACTAGTGGTCCCGGGTCCCCCGGAGGGCCACGAAGGGATGTAGTGAAAAACAGTGGAAAAAATAATAATGAACTAAACTTCTTATTATTTTTTAAACGCATGTAATTGAAATAAATATAGATGTCATTGCAATAAAAAAATTATTAAATGTATTTACTTTAAATCAAAAACGACAAAAGAATGTGATAAATAGGCTAATGTTTAGGGGTACGAGGAAATAGAAATATATTTAGAATAATTTTTACAGGGCATCATATTTAGTGGAGACTGAAAACCTATGGATGTAGTGTCTTGACTGGGAGAACGTGGAGGTGTTTATATCGTGCTCTCGAAACAGTTGCGCATTGTTATGGTAACAAAGTTGAGGAAAATATATTAGGAACCATGATATAATAAATGATAACAGATGACAAACATCAAAACGAAGAAACAAAAATGCAAAACAGGATAAACAATTTATTTAAATATTATGTGTATTGCCACAATTTTAATTCCGGGACAGCAGAGGGCGCTGCGGAGCGCGTTCACCACACGAATACACAACGAGAAAGAGATTGTAGTTTTCACTTGCAGAAATACAATACAAAACGTGTACTATTAATAATAAATTATTGCATTTATTTATTTATTTCAACCACTACATACTTTTTATTGGAAGGAATTTTCACATACATTACATTTTTTCCTATTTAAACAATAGTGTTTTGTAATAAAGCAAAATAGTTGAATTTTAGTTTTCAAATCAAATTCTAATTTTATTTATTAATAATAATTATATGAATAATTTTTAATTACATATTCTAAATTATTGTTTATTATGCCTTATAAATTATATATATATATATATATATATATATATATATATATATATATATATATATATATATATATATATATATATATATATAATCAGTATTGTAAGTGTTAATATGCATATAATCATAAAGGTTTTTCGCTAAATTTGTCGCTAACATCGTTGTTTTTTTGTTTACATGCAAAGTAAAGGGTAAATAAAAACTATTTTATTACGGTCTCATAATAAATAAAACAATGCATTTTGTTATGCTATGCAGGTAAATAACGCATTATATTAACGCTACAGAAGAGTCGTTGAATGACAGGATCTGCTGCATTATTTATTACAAATTTCTTTCCAATTTATATTTGGTTTGTTTTTTTTCTCCAATGATTTTATTGTTGTATTTGTTGAGCATTTGACCTTTTAGCGCATTTTCTAAACGCTCCTTTAAAAGCAGCAGCGCGCTCGCGAAGTGGAGCGAAAGATGGCGCAGTGTGAAATGTTTCCAGAGTAAAGGGCGCGTTCACAGCTTTCGTTTTCATCTGAGGGTCTTTCAGTGCGTGTTGGGTTTATTATTAGGCGCATTGGCTCTTCATTCACTTTCTAGATCAGCTCAGACACGGCGCAGCCACAATGCTGCACAACACAGGGTGAGTTTGTCTAATTCGTTGCTGTTTTACGCTCAACCCTTGTATTTTGTACTAGTGCACTTTAATAAGTTGTTGACTGGTATTTAAATATTTTTTTTTGCACGTAAGCGCACTATATTTTGGATGCGCCTTGAATGACTTACCAGGGTGCAGTTAATTTATAATTAATATTTCCCGTTATTATGCTATCTTAAGTATTTTTTTTTAGCAATTTTGACCTTTACCCTAATTTCCAATGCGCAGCTGTCAAGGAATGCCATGAAAAAACCAAACAAACGTGTGATTAACACAGCAGTGCTTCATGACACCTAGGACAAAGTGGATATAAAAGGTCAATCTGTCAATCAATCAGTCAATAAAAATACGTTTATACCGCATAGACCTTGTTGAGCTCCCTTGATAGGGAAAGATTGCTGTTTTTATAGCACTGCTATAATATATATATAAAATATATCAATCTCTGATTAGTTATGTTTTGACTGTCCGATATTGTTTGTATAGTGCATTGATCAGGTTAGGATTGGATTATAATACGATTCTGCGCTCATTTCAGGAAGCTGGCGGGATATACCGTCTTCGTTACCGGAGCGAGTCGAGGTATCGGGAAGGCCATCGCTCTCAAAGCCGCTCGGGACGGAGCCAATGTGGTCATCGCTGCCAAAACCGCTGATCCTCACCCCAAACTCCCGGGAACCATCTACACCGCTGCTGCAGAGAGTGAGCGCGGGACTCGGTTGAGCTTACTTACCTTTATAATGGGACACTACAGAGAGGAAAAAATTCAAAAGTAAAAATCCCATTCTTTGTCCTCATAGAGAAAGGGATTTAGAGCTAATGTGTCATATAATACATAACCCAGTTTATTAACTATAATTCTGCCACCCGCAGTGAATGCATTGGTGATGATTGGTTCAAGTTGTCTTCAATGCAATGCATCTATTGTTGTTCATGTTGAAATCATACCAGGCTGTAGAGCATTGATATGAAAATTGATCTGTATTACCAGGCTTTGTGCCAAGAAAATGTTCCTGACACCATTACGCCTCTCATCAGGAATGTTGTCAGGAGGCCATTGATTAATGGCCATTGGCTTGTTAATACCAACCAGTCATTACATGCTGTTCCCAACCTCTAAAAGATACTTCCATCATGGTCGTGCATCATCAAGTCTCTTACGTTTTACCAAGCAACTCTCATATTTTGAAGTAAAAGTTTGTGCAAAAATGTAAATTTGCCCCAGGATATCCAATATGTAGATTTGGAACAGATTTGGAGAAATGTAGCATTGATCTCTTGCTTAGCAATGAATAGGAGTCAATAGATAGTTAATCCCCACCACTCCAGTCCATCATTTAAAGGAACAGTTCATCCAAAAATGAAATGCTGTCATCATTTACTCACCTTCGAGTATTTCCAAACCTGTATCAATTTATTCTTCTTATTCTGCCAAAAAATTAAGGAAGATAATTTGAAGAAATTGTGTAACCAGGCTGTTTTTGAAGAGAAACTGTGGTTCCTAATTATACTTGTGATGTTTTTATCAACTGTTGGGACTCTTATTCTGGCAGCATCCGTTCACTGCAGAGCATCCTCTGGTTCACAGTTTACGTATTGCTAAATATTTGCTAAATAAGATCATGTGTTAAGTCTATGACAGATTAACGTCTGTTTGATAGTTGAGGCTGTTGGAGGGAAAGCCCTGCCGTGTATCGTAGACGTCCGTGACGAGAAGCAGATCAATGACGCCGTGGAACAAGCTGTGAAGAAATTTGGAGGTGAGTTACAGCATATGAAATGCCTCGTATTGCTAGGCTGTGGTTTGGTCTTTAATCTTGTGGGGTTCTGTTGGCAGGGATCGACATATTGGTCAACAATGCCGGTGCCATCAGTTTAACGGGAATTCTGGAAACTCCAATGAAGAAGGTCGACCTCATGCTGGGCATCAATCTGAGAGGACCGTACCTGACGTGAGTATTTATCACAAAAAATAAAAAAAGGCAATCGACGGGTTATCGGCTTGTTTTGAACCCACACTATTTTTCTAACTGTGGCCGCTGTTTTCATTACAGGTCTAAACTGTGCATTCCACATCTTCTGAAGAGCAAGAACCCTCACATACTTAACCTCAGCCCACCTCTAAACCTCAATCCCATCTGGTTCAAAAACAACACGGGTGAGTCCGTTCTTACATTCTCTGCTTGGGACTATCAGTGAACATTTATTCAGTGATAATAACAAATGCTGACACTGATCTTGTTTTCCGCTGTGTCTGTGTAGCGTACACCATGGCGAAGTATGGCATGTCCATGTGTGTTCTTGGAATGGCCGAAGAGTTCAGGGGAGCTATCGCCGTTAATGCCTTATGGCCCAAGACAGGTAATGGCTTTCCTGCATCAGTTATTGAATAATTCAATTTAGAGATCATTAATTCATAAGTAGATATTGCTGAGTCTATATTCTGTAATAAATATCTACAAAAATCCTACAAAGGATTTTAATATTAAAATGATAGTTCACCCAAAAATGAAAATTCTGTCATCATTTGCTTTACCCTTGTGTCATTCCCAGCCCATAAAACTTTCATTCATTTTTGAAACATTACTGAAGATATTTGTAATGAAACCTTGGAGGTTTCTGTCCTTCTGATGTAAATTTATTCCAAAAAAATTATCAAAACTGTCCAAAAGTCTTTGCAGAAGTAGTTTAGATGAATCGATTCTTCTGACGCAATTGTTTTATTTAATGCATGGATGAATTTAGGCTTTTACTCGCTTACAAACACTGATCAAGACATATATAGAGCTCAGATTTGTTCTCACTTAAGGATCTTTGAGCTTCTGAAGAACCAACGAGAGTTGTTCTGGCATGTCAAACAGTCATGTGTGATCATTTTCTACATAGTCTATTGATTATTGAACTATAGGGAAATGTAAGGGCCACGTTTACAATCAAATCGATGAATTATCCACGGGATTTTTATCATTAACACTTCATTTATTAACATTTAATTACTTTAGGGTTAGGATAAGGGTCTGTCTTACGGGTCACTTGCATGAAATTATGCATAATTTATTATAATAGTACATGTAGCGTGTAACAAAGGCACCTTAAAATACAGCGTTATCAAAAAAAAAGAATTCCTTGAAATGAAATCATATTAATAACTATTAACTGTTAATAACTAAACTATTGTGTGGCTATAAGCTAAAACTGACATAATGTAAATATATACTGTGACGTGGTGAAGAAACACACAGCAAGGAGGGCTCAAATCAAAACCCCGGAGGGTGGATTTATTTAACAAAGAAAGCCAATAAAATACGGGTGAAAGTCCCAGTCCGTGCTGCGGTGCTCGTTCTCTTCCTTCCTTCCTTCTTCCTGGTGCAGAGTGAATTTGTGCCGTGGGGTTCAAGCTAACCGATCTACACGCTGCTTTCTGCAGGGGACAAGAGAAGAGCCGTTAACACAAACGGTCATGGAAGCGAATGCTCGAAGTCAGCGAGCCGTGTGGCCTTTTTATGCCAGTTTGCTGACGAGGGACAGCTCTCCGAGTTTGACGGGTACCCCATGTCCTGCGTGGATGCGTTGTTGGACTGACTGGGAAGGGCCTGGTATATCTCCACACTCGACTTGACTAGGCTACTGGCAGGTACCCTTCTCAAAATCCTCCAAACCTAAAACTGCGTTTTCCACCCCCAGCGGACACTAGCAGTAACGGACCCTTCCCTTCGGTCTTCATGGGGCCCCCGCAACCTTCCAGCGCATGATGGACGTCGTCCTGTGGCCCCACCAGACCTACGCCGCAGCCTATCTAGACGACGTCGTCATCCACTCGGAGACCTGGGAGGACCACCTGGAGTGCTTGCGGAGTGTGCTGTCCGAACTCCAGAGGGCTGAGCTTACAGCCAACCCCAGGAAATGTCACCTGGCACTGTCGGAAGCAAGATACCTGGGTATGTAACCGGGCCGAGACCATGACCTTGTCACCGAGCTGGAATTCCTGTGGTTGGGCTGCCTGGTTGTAGTGCCGCTGTTGGGCCTGCTGAGCCTTGCACAAGAGGTCCCGGTCTAATGGCATGCTGTGGTCTATCTGGTCCCTCATCTCCTTGACGTGCTCCACGATGGTGCGATGGGCTGCCGGCTGCTGCTCCCAGGCCTCCTTGGCAACATCCAGGAGGCCCCATGGCTGTCGACCAAAGAGGAGTTTGAAGGGAGTGAAACCAGTTGAGGCTTGGGGAACTTCTCGGATGCCGAAGAGGATATAGGGTAGCATCAAGTCCCAGTCCCGCCTTTCCTCGGCCACTACGCGTCAGAGCATTTGTTTGAGTGTTTGGTTGAATCTCTTGACCAGGCCATCCGTCTGGGGGTGGTAAACCGTGGTCCTCAACTGTTTCACTCGCAGCAGCCGGCAGAGGTCAGCCATTAGGCAGGACACGAAGGGGGTACCCTGATCGGTCAGAATCTCGGCTGGTATGCCGACCCGGCTGAAGAGGAGGAACAGCTCTTTTGCAATGGCCTTCAGCGTGGAATTTCGAAGGGGAATCACCTCGGGGTAGCGGGTGGCATAGTCGACGATGACCAACATGTGTTTGTGTCCATGGGCAGACTTCGGCAACAGCCCCACTAGGTCCATCCCGATGCGCTCGAATGGGCACATCGATGATGGGCAGCGGAATGAGTGGACTGGGGGGAGGAGAGCGAGGCGTAGTTAGCTGGCACAATAGGCAGGCCTGGCAAAACCGTTTCACGTCCGCATCGAGACCCGGCCAATGGAAATGGTCCCGAATTCACTGGGCTGTATTGGCTGCTCAGAGGTGTCCAGCCATCGGATGGGAATGGGCCAGCTCAAGGATCGCCTCCGTCTTAGACTTGGGCACGACCAAGAGCATTTTCTCCTCCCCCCTCCGCTGGGCGACGCAGTACAACAGGCCATTTTTCACGACGAAGTGCAGAAGAAGATGGGGCCCTGGCTGCACATCCTGCTCCTCAACAACACGCACTTTTGGCCAGCAGTGTTTGAGGCGGTCGTTCTCTTTTTGAGCCTTGGCGAATGAGCCCCCTCCCGATACCTGTTGGAAGATGTCAAAGAAACGGTTAGAATTCTGGGAGGAGAACTCATCTTCTCTCTCGCTGTCCGAGGCCAGCAACGCCGGGCGGGTCTGTGGCTCGCAGGCTGGCCGTTGTTGTTGGCGGTTCCCTTCTGGGGCTGGCCGGCTGAGTGGCGGCAGCGAGCAGGTGATCAAAACCCGGCCAGTCTCTTCCCAACAGTACTGGTACCGGGAGGTCTTTAACCACACTGACTTCCACTGGCCAGGACCCTGGTTTGGCCAAGACATGGACACGCCGAGCCAGAACTTGCAGGGTGTCCCCATGCACACATGTGATGGGAAGCAAAGTCTTCTTCTTCAGGCAGGGAGGCGTGGGTTATACTCCCAGCTGTGAAACTGCTGGGCTGCGGCTATTGGCAAAAGGGTCGGGAGAGGATCTCTTGGTGTACTTCAGTGTAACTTTCTGCCGTAGGGCAGCGATCTCCTGCTCCAGTTCGCCCTGTCGAGTAGCCAGGTGATCCATGATTTGCTGCGGGCGGACGCTAACCTCAGTGAGCCGTTGTAGCAGTTCTTCCATGGCAGGAGAGGAGCGCCACGCGAGAAACTAAAGGGGAGATAAAAATGAAAAAAAAACAAAAAAACAGAGATGAAGACGAGATCACTTGCCGGTGTTTCTTCACACTCTTGCCCGCATTCTACACCAGTGTGATGAGGTGAAGAAACACACAGCAAGGAGGGCTCAAATCAAAACCCCGGAGGGTGGATTTATTTAACAAAGAAAGCCAAAAAATACGGGTGAAAGTCCCAGTCCGTGTGATAAGCGTGCTGCGGTGCTCGTTCTCTTCCATCCTTCCTTCTTCCTGGTGCAGAGTGAATTCGTGCCGTGGGGTTCAAGCTGACCGATCTACACGCTGCTTTCTGCAGGGGACAAGAGAAGAGCCGTTAACACCAACGGTCATGGAGGCAAATGCTTGAAGTCAGCGAGCCGCGTGGCCTTTTTATGCCAGCTCACTGACGAGGGACAGCTGGGACCGATCAGCCTGTGACGAGCGGGTGCACATGCTCCTCATCGGTAACCAGGGCGACGCTGATGGCTGCTCAGGACGCTCGTCACAATACCTTGAATGCAATGTTACGTTGCAATATTAAATGTAAATGAGCGTGGTTGTGGTGTCGTATGCAAATAAACAACAAGAAGCTGAAATAATGTTCTTCTGTGAAGTCTGTTGGTCCACGCGTACCATTGTTTCACTTTTACTGATATTCAGAGCTTTAGAGCAGTATGTACTGTGAAGAATGCCGAAAAAAGAAGTGGAATTGAATGTTAATCCAAATCAACAATACCTGAATTAGTCTTGTTGCTTCATCTACTTTTAGCCATCCAGACGATATTAATGGACGTGATGGGTGGTTCTGGGATTGATAAACAGTGCAGGAAGGTGGAGATCGTGGCTGATGCAGCCTACGCCATCTTTAAACAACCCATCAGCTTCACGGGACAGTTCGTCATCGATGAGGACATTCTCAGGAAGGAGGGCATTGAGGACTTTAATGTATATGCTGTTGAGCCAGGTTGGTTACGATCCTGGGAGTCACAATCCGATTCCAAAATGATTCTTGATCCACATATTTGCAAAAATGCATCTTTACAACATTTGTGTATCAACTTCGTATAGAAGTATTTGAAAATGCAAGTGCATTTAACAGCTGCTTCAGGACAAACAATAGATTTTTTTCTCCAAACCAACAGTATTATTTCATGTCAAAGTGGTAAAATAATAAATTTTCCTCTTTAATAATTACAGATATCAATGATTTGGTTCGTATAAAAATTTTATTGTAGATCCTTTACACAATAACATGACATTTCTAAACTACTAAACTACGAATGTCGACACATCAAACAAAACATTTATATTTTTTTAGATCATCCACTGCTTCCTGACTTTTTCTTGGATCTAAAGCCAGAGGATCTAGTCAGGCAGATGGAGGAGCACGGTGAGTTATGAGGCATAACAGAACATTTCCATTCATTTCCAAGCGAACTTCGGCAGACGTCTCCGTTAGTATCTATATTTATTTGAACTCTCCCTTCAGGTGCCAGTCCAGCTTTCAAAGTTGGAAAAGCCAATGCAGATTCTTCCGCCGCGGGACCTATTTCTGACTTGTTCAACAAAATCAGAGGAATTCTCAGTCCAGATGTAGTGAAAACCACACAAGCAGTGTACAGATTCGATTTAACAGGTACTTATGATGTGATATTTAAAATTCGATGGCTTTTAATCAATGTCTGTCAGCTAAAGCACTTTAATTTAAACACAAAATGTCTCCCATTGGGTACGGAAGCCCATTTCTGCCACATACTGTAAATTACGCCACACAAAATTATGGGGCCATATGAAGTAAATTTTGAGAGAAATCATGCATTGTCATTGCTGAATTACAAGCCCCTTGACTTATCTCATAATTATGAACTATGTTGACGTTTCATTATTGCTTCCTATGTTCATATTTTAGCTATATTTTAACTTTTTATTTAATTATTTAAAAATGAACAGTATTTCATGTTGAAAATATTGGACTCACAGGTTTTATGGAATACAAATATCACTTCTGACTAGCAATTTCAATTCATAAATCATGGCTGTGTCATAAACTATCATTAATGTCCTGCAAACTTCAGCTCCATCCGTGCTCCAGCACACCTGCCTGTAATGATCAGGTAACCTGAAGCTGCTTCAGGAGTGTTTGATTGGGTTCGGGGTTGAAATCTGCAGGACAGCAGCTCTCCAGAAGCCGTTTACTGAATGTTTCCTGGCGTGATTGACAGGTGAGCACGCCGGAGTCTGGTACATCGATCTGAAGAATGATGCAGGAAGTGCTGGCAGCGGAGAACCACCCGTCAACGCTGACGTCGTCATGACGCTGGACAGTTCAGATTTCATCAAGATGTTCGGAGGTACAAAAAGTGTGGCTTTCACACACTACTGACAAACATAGAGGGTGAAGTACTGATGAAAACCATGTTCTTTATCAATAGGGACGTTGAAGCCCACTATGGCCTTCATGTCTGGAAAGCTGAAGATTAAGGGAGACATGGGGCTTGCCATCAAACTGGAGAAGATGATGGTCATGATGAAGTCTAAGCTGTGATATGATCACTCACTCTACCGTCTCCTGCCTTACTTGTACATGATCTCTTTTCTGAATCTCTGCATTAAGCCATTTTTCTGATGCAAATTTTAATAGAGGAATTTCTGTTACATTTTCTTCACTGCATGTTATTTATTAGTATACTTTAGGTTACACTTATTGCAACTGCCGCTGGTTCAAAAAGCATCTCCACAGTAATTAAGAACTTATTCATTAACTTTATTGGCTTTGATTTTCTGCTGTGTCAGAACAAGCATTTAATGCTTACATTTTAAGAGCTATATAGTAAAATGTATTTTGCTTAACTTTGCTAATAAATACTGTTTAAAATGATACACTGTATACTTCACTTTTTTTTCCTTAAACATTTGTGAATAATGCAAAGAACAAAAAAAGTGTTTCATTGCTTTAAACGTGTTACAATTATTCTGTAGTCTTTAAACACGTTTTTGTTGTTCAGACGTCAGGTTAACCTTCCAATTTAAAGTCTTCTTTTGCCAAGAGTGCAGCTATTTATTGTAAATGACGTAAATATCAAATGCTGTCATGTGTGGTTGTGTAATAAATTAAATATAAATTCAGTACATGCACTTTGCCGGTGTTGTGGAGGTTCATTTTAAAATGCATTTCACTACAGATTACAAAATACATGCTTTTGTAACATACTTTGAGATCACTCAGATTTAGTAAGTTGATGGCAAAATGCTTTTTTAGTGAATGAATGTTGGTTCAAAAAGACTGATTCATTAATATAATTTCCTTGCTGGACTGCAGAAGCGGCTCAAAGCTGTCTACAGCAGAAGATCTCCCCCAGCGCTTCCCTTGTGGGCATCCGGTGATGTCAAAGTCATTTCCCAGACCAAATTTCCACAGCAATGTTGGAAATGTCACACCGCGGGAACACTGGGCTCCAGACATCTAAACCTGATTTTCGACTGCCCAACATGTTTCCACAAATGGCAGTGTTTCACTCGTATGGTTTGCCCTCTGATTGCCCGGCTCCCTCAGGACCTGGACAGGTCGGGAAGTCTCTGTCCTCCTGGTGTTCAAAAGCCTTGAATCAGACATAAAGAAGACCTTTGTCAAACAAAAGCTTGATCTGCATCCCGTTGAATACCACATGGGACTCATCTGTAGTCCCTTTTTTAGACACGCTAGTCGACCAACTTAAGGACCTAAGACCTATGTTTGCTATCGAAGGCCGCTCTAAACACACAGAGTTGGGCAGCTACTAGTTACATGTAGTTTAATTACAAAATAAATGTAACTGTAATTAGCTACTGAGAAACAATTTTACATTGGAATAAATGGGTTGCATTTGAATTTTCACACAAACACACATGTTGTGTTTGCATTTTTATTAGGACTTCCATGTTTCCTCATGGTGACTGTAAAATATCCAAACAAGGTCACAAATCTAGTACATTTTATTCCTGTTCCTA
The DNA here is from genome assembly GCF_018831695.1 of Puntigrus tetrazona. Taxonomy (NCBI): domain Eukaryota; kingdom Metazoa; phylum Chordata; class Actinopteri; order Cypriniformes; family Cyprinidae; genus Puntigrus; species Puntigrus tetrazona. Next base: position 1,661,747 of record NC_056708.1, read on the forward strand.
TCCTATGTTGTTACATTTGGTCACCTCAGAATGATCTCAAAAAAGAAAATAAGAGACGTATTAGCCTGATCCTTGCTGGGACTTTAAAGAAACGATTAAGTGAGTACTACTTAAATCGTTTCATTAAGTAGTACTTCATCATTTATGCATTTATGCTGCGAAAAGTGGCATGTGTTCATCATATCCCTCGCCTCTTGCTAGAAACTGCTTTCTATATGGACGCTTTGTGTTAAAATATTTCACATCAGTGTTTCATGTTTAATTATTTGTGGCAAGCAGCCGTGTATAAAGCAGGATAAAGTGCATCCAGCCAATTGTTATCGCAAAATAAAGATGTGCATTATCAATTATTATAATCTCAATTTAAGTAATGAAGGATTTTGAAAGTCCGACAATAAGTGTTAAGTGCTACTGTAAGGTTGACCCTGAACTGATTCAAAAATGATTAGCAGTAAAAGGGATCAAATGTATTAAGTTACATTACTTCAATACAATAATTAAAACGTTACACTACTAATTACATTTTGAATAGGGTAGCTTGTAATCTGTAACCTGTTACATTAAAGTAAAGTAAGCTTCCCATCGCTGGACGCGTATCGAAACTAGGTCTATTAGGAGAAACACAGCTCTCCAACAAACTAGAGGGCGCTACGGAAAAAACTGAACAGAGAAAGCGAACTCGGTGTAGTTTTCATATGCAAGAAAATTATTGCAATTTTTGCTACTTACTGATATTAATCATTGATATTTGTTAGAAGTTCTGTTCTGTAATAATGTAAAAAAAAAAAAACACATTTTTCTATTTTTTATTTTATTATAAACATTCTAAATGTTGTTAAATCTATATTATGACTAAAAACTCTTAGCGTTGTTTATGCTAACATTTGTATAATTGTTACATTTTATTATTTTTATTATTTACTTTCTTGAAAGGGTATATAAAAACAACTTTATCACTTAAAGTGACTTATTAATAAAACAACACTTTTTATGCTGTTAAGTGATATCATGCATCATATTACACCAAGATAGCCAAATACGTAAATTCTGCGCCTTATTCATCCTCGCTTATCCTTGTTTGTGTTTTTGCTGTACTCTTCTCCGATGTTCTCGTTGTTCTCCGAGTGTCTCTATCGCAGCATATTTAAAAGAAAATGTCCCTTTAAAAACAGTAGCGCGTTCACGGCTCCACCGGAAGTGGAGTAAACGATGGCTCGGTGGATTCTGTCACTGGAGTAAAGGGCACACGCACAGCCTTCGCCCTCATCTGGAGGTCCCTGGCTTCTTCGGTTCTCGTTGAGTTTAATGTTACACGCGTTGCTCCTTCAGTTCATTCCGTTCCGGGACACGGCGCAGGAGCCAAAATGCTGCAGAACACGGGGTGAGTTTGTCTCATTGATGCTTAGCTCGTGATGTAAGCGAATACATTTTAATATATCAAGCTGTTCTTCACGGGTATTAAAATACTTGTTTTATAAATACTCGCGCGCAGTGTTAGCCGTGTTTTGAATGACCTGAGAGGGCTGGAGCGTTGCAGCCAACGTGGCCAATTTAACTAAAATCTATTATGGGTATGCTTATGATTTTTTTGTATAACTTTTGACCTTTACCCCGCTTTCCCAGCAGGCATCAGCTAAAGGAATGCCAGCGCAAACAACTATGCGATTGATGACGCATAGGACAAGTACTAGGAAATGACCAAAAATAAAATATTTCACTTATATCGCGCACACATGTTGGTGTTTGTGGTTTACTTTATACGCATAATGGTGTTTATACAGTAAGAACTGCGTGTGCTATTGGCCTACACCTAACCCCACCTCCACCTCTAACAGCAAACAATGAGCACTTTTAGATTTGCAACAACAACAAAACACGATTTAGTGTGTTTTTTAAACCTTTTGAATTACCTCTTAAATTCATGAACCACCTTCAAATTGCAATAACACTGTCATAACAATGTAATTAAACTCATTTGTGTCCCCGTAAACCACACACACACACACACCTATATATAATGGCCATACATTTTGTTTTCATTTATATCTGATATTCCCAGAATTCATGCATTGAAACAATTTAAGAAAAAACAAAAATCTCGGATTAATTTCAGTCGATGCGTATTTAAAAAAATAAAATGTAAATAAAACAAGTTTGATTTTAAAAATATCGTTATGTCCATAAATGTATCAATCTCTGATTAGTTATGTTTTGACTGTCCGATATTGTTTGTATAGTGCATTGATCAGGTTAGGATTGGATTATAATACGATTCTGCGTTCATTTCAGGAAGCTGGCGGGATATACCGTCTTCGTTACCGGAGCGAGTCGAGGTATCGGGAAGGCCATCGCTCTCAAAGCCGCTCGGGACGGAGCCAATGTGGTCATCGCTGCCAAAACCGCTGATCCTCACCCCAAACTCCCGGGAACCATCTACACCGCTGCTGCAGAGAGTGAGCGCGGGACTCGGTTGAGCTTACTTACCTTTATAATGGGACACTACAGAGAAAACTATTTTTATCTATAGCTAATTAATTAAAAAATCCTCAACAATTGAGTTTCTATATAAACTAAATTACCCATAATCCTGAAGAGGCGCCAGTAAAGGAATGTGCCGTTGATTCCATGTAATGTATTTATTAGTGCTGTCAGTATATAAAAATCAAATTTCTGCCAATCGCGATCAATCCCACCTAAAGTTTTGTATTTTTAAATTGCAATAATTTAACATTCAAACGACATAGACAGTGTATTTTTAATATTTGTTTAGTGTCATCGTTTTTTATGACTGATATTTTCTTCATTAGAGGTTATAACATTGGCTTGAAAATTGATTTGTATCAGCAAGCCTGTAGTATGCCATAGTATTACTCTCCTCCACCCGTCTGTGTTGTTGGTCCATGGACACGTGACGTTGCTTATATTTCGGACACCGTTTCGCCCCTTGCCTGGTCTGTTAACAACTATCACAAGGCCAAAAATAAAATGATTAATGACTATTGGCCTGTTAATACCAACCGATCTTAAATTCCGCTATCTATTGTTCACCAAGTGCATCTCTTCTTGGACACAAAGTACAGAACAAATCCTCTAATAGCTACTTTCATCGTGATCATGCTTAGTAGAGGTCGTGTCAAACTTGTTTTGTGAAAATTAAACACTTTTTCGAACACTGCATGTGAAAATATGCAGACCGTTTTAGAACGAATGCTCGGTGAATTTGGGGAAATGTAGCATTGCATATCTTGTTTAACAATGCAGTGAATGGGTGCCGTCGTAATAAGAGTCCAAACTGGTGCTTAAAACATCACAATAATCCACAGGTCCCCCATTTAACACCTTGTGAAGTAAAAAAAGCTACATGTTTGTAAAAAAACAACCATCATTGCCTCCAACCACAATAAAAGTCCTCTATTCACAACATAGTTGTGAGACAATCGGGGATGATTTTAATCAGCTGTTTGACGGCATCCATTCGTTGCAGTCGGTGCACTGGTGAGCAAGTAATGTATTGCTAAATATTTGCTAAATTAAGTCTATGACTGATTAACGTCTGTTTGATAGTTGAAGCTGCTGGAGGGAAAGCCCTGCCGTGTATCGTAGACGTCCGTGACGAGAAGCAGATCAATGACGCCGTGGAACAAGCTGTGGAGAAATTTGGAGGTGAGTTACAGCATTTCATACGTCTCGCAATTTGCTTTAATTTGTCTTTAATCTTGTGGGGCTCTGTTGGCAGGGATCGACATATTGGTCAACAATGCCAGCGCCATCAATTTAACAGGAACTCTGGAAACTCCAATGAAGAAGGTCGACCTCATGCTGGGCATCAATCTCAGGGGAACGTACCTGACGTGAGTAACAGTGTTTCTTTAGAGCAGTGGTTCCTAATCTCAGTCCTGGAGGCCCCCTAACGCTGCATGTTTTCCTTGTCTCCTAAATCATTCACCTGTTTCAGATCATCAGCTCATTCGTAGATACTCCAGGTCTGTGTCCCAATGTGCTTACCGTCATCCTAAATTTTCTATACTATTTAGGTCAGATAGGGTGGATAGTAAGCACATGGGTGGACTTACCTGGTTATGTAGTTTTACTAAGTTGTGTTTCATATTCATCCTATTTAAGGACAACAGAAACGGTAAAATGCACAATTTATTGAGATTTTAGCTGCATTCAAGTATAATATGTTGGCACAGAGAAACGAAAATGTAGCCTAAACAGGTTTGTGTCGGTGAATATAAAAATCAGCAATATAATAAGACTCAACGAACGGTTTAAATGTTGTATCTCGGCTGTGAATCGGTTGTTATTCCGTGGTCTACAACGTGAAAGAATACAAAAAGTGCCTGCTAAATAAATAAAATGTAAATATAAATGAAAGAATCCCATTATAATATGTACATGAAAAATTTAGAAACACTGAACACTAAAAAAAGCAAGCTCAAGGTTAATCAATGTGTGGCTCAAAATTCTCTAAATCTGTCCCCTTAAGTACATCGGGACGCAGGGCAAGACCTGAAATGCGTCTGTCAGACAAAGGAGAGTTGCAAAATGCGCAGCTTTTGTCCAATGTCCTTTGCTTTAGAATAACATGAAATATTTTGAATTATTGAATTATGAATATTTTCTGTGTTTAAACCCACACTATTTTTCTAACTGTGGCCGCTGTTTTCATTACAGGTCTAAACTGTGCATTCCACATCTTCTGAAGAGCAAGAACCCTCACATACTTAACCTCAGCCCACCTCTAAACCTCAATCCCATCTGGTTCAAAAACCACACGGGTGAGTCCGTTCTTACATTCTCTGCTTGAGGGCTTTGGGTTCAGACTATCAATGAACATCTATAATGACAAATGCTGACACTGATCTTGTTTTCCGCTGTGTCTGTGTAGCGTACACCATGGCGAAGTATGGCATGTCCATGTGTGTTCTTGGAATGGCTGAAGAGTTCAGGGGAGCTATCGCCGTTAATGCCTTATGGCCCAAGACAGGTAATGGCTTTCCTGCATCAGTTATTGAATAATTCAATTTAGAGATCATTAATTCATAAGTAGATATTGCCGAGTCTGTAATACATATCTACTAAAATTCAGCAAAGCAACATCTTAGTTGAATATTAAAGTGATAGTTCACCCCAAAAATTTTTAATTCTGTCATTTACTCATCCTTGTGTCATTTCAAACCCATTAAACTTTCATTCATCTTTGAGACAGTACCAAAGATATTTTTAATGAAACCTTGGAGGCTTCTATCCTTATCATTATTTAAATCATTATACTCTTTGAGACATCTTCTCCCTCTTTGATGCAGCTTTTCTTGAACATCTGAAAAAATAAAAATCTGTTCTTGTTCTGTTTGTCAGTGCCAAAATAGGCAAAAGGCCAAAAGCATTATTTAATTCAATTAACAAGCTAATCAATCTGCCGTGTCATAACGTTATACCTTCAGATGAGCTTTTTTCTGTTCCTATTTGAAGTATATTTTAGAAAAGACAGCTGCCGTTCCCTAAAGTTTTTCCGGTGAGGCTATAAAGTGTAGTTTTAAAACGAATCTCTCTAGCCCGTCTCTGTCTTGTTGATCTCTGACTAATCCATCTTCTCTTTCTGAGTTAATCTTGAAATCCAATTCTTCATCCTGCTGACTTGAGCCTGCTCTCATTTCTCCGTTCCTCAATCAATCAATCAGATCTTTTTTTTATATAGCGTTTTAATCAATACAGCTTGTGCCAAAGCACTGAACAGTATCAAAGAGCAAAATAGGGTGATAGCAATGTATAATGACGAGATTAAACACTTAATTTTTGCAGAGACAGTCTCTGAAATCAAATTGGCAATAATCATTATAAATGATGTATCCCCAACTAAGCAAGGAATCAAAACTCCATCCGTGACAGAATGGAAAGAAGAAGAAAAACCTTGGGAAAAACCAGGCTCAGTTGAGGGCCAGTACGCCCAGCACTTATTTTCCAGTTCAGTTTTAAAGCAGCTATGTCATATTGTGTGAAGGACTTATTTGTCGCAATTTAGATGCAAGAAACATGGTTTTCAAAGGAAAGATTGCTATCAAGCACACCTAGGTTTCTAACTGATGAAGAAGACTCAACAGAGCAGCCATCAAGTGTTCTAGATTATCACATGTGGGGGTTTTAGGTCTGATAATTAGCACCTCCATTTTTTTTTAATAATTTAGCATTACTCGTCATCCAGTTGTTTTATATCGACTAGGCATTCTGTTAGGTTCTCAGTTTGGTGTGTATCAGCTGAGTATCATCAGCAAAGAAGTGAAAGCTAACCATATCTCTCAGAGCTGGCATGTAAAATATGAAAAGTAACATTCCTAGCACTGAGCCTTGAGGTTACTCCATTTTTCACTTGTGAACGATATGATACCTCCTCATTTACTGCTAGAAACTGATGGCAGTCAGATAAGTGTTTGAACCATGCTAAGGCGCTTCCGCTAATGCCTTCATAAATACATCTCTTGTCTCTGTCGCAGTTACCCCAGTCCTCAAGAAACCCAACCTCAGTCCCTCAGTTTTATACAATTCTCACCCTATTTCAATGCTAGTTTTTTGGAAAGCACTGTTGCCTCCCAGCTTCAGTCTTTCCCATGTGCAAAAAAAATCCAGTTTATCCTTATCAATCTGCTTTTTGCACATTTAAAGTTATTGAATGACCTACTGTTTTCTTGCAACGCTAGTTCTCTCTCTGTACTTCTCCTGCTTGAGCTTAGCACAGTCTCCCATGATTTGCTTATTTCCCACCTTTTGGATGTGGGTGTTTGCGGTGTTGCTCTCTTTTGGTCTCTCTGTACTGCTGAAGAAAGGTATCCCCCAGGGATCAATTCTTGGTCCATTATTATTCATAATTTACGTTCTACCTCAGGGACAGATTTTGCATCAAATCATTTCTATGCCAATGACATCCAAATCTACACGGCCTGTAGGCCTACTCTATCCATTCAAATTGATCATTTATATAAAAAAAAAAAAAATTACATATTAGCTTCTGAGCTAAATCCAATTGACAGTGTTTCAGCAATAATGACTTGTCTTTGTAGAGATGAATGTAATTTTCCTGAATTTAAGCAGTTGGCATGTCTTAAACACTAAGGTCATGGGTTTGAATCTAAGCAAAAGCAGAGCTGATGAAATATAAATGCATACCTTGAATGCAGTCTTGCTTTGAGTGAAAGCATTTGACAACAAGAAGCTGAAAGGATGTTCTTCTGTTAGGTCTCTGATTAAAATGCTGCACACTTTCCCTTGTTTTGAATTTGCACGCTACACCTTTGATTGATGTTAAAGGCTTATAACTACATGTATTGTATAACATGCTGAAAACAAGGTGGAATAATTGAATATTAATCAAAATCAACAACGATATCTGAGTTAGTCTTGTTGCCTCATCCACCTTCAGCCATCCAGACAGCGGCCATGGACATGTTGGGTGGTTCTGGGATTGATAAACAGTGCAGGAAGGTGGAGATCATGGCTGATGCAGCCTACGCCATCTTTAAACAACCCACCAGCTTCACGGGACAGTTCGTCATCGATGAGGACATTCTCAGGAAGGAGGGCATTGAGGACTTTGATGTTTATGCTGTTAAGCCAGGTTGGTTACGCAAAATTATTATTTCACGATAAAGTAATACATATTCTTATTTATTCAGGACTTTGGTGTGTATAAAAGTCATTTCAAAGTAATTTTAGACTCTGTTTATGTGACATTTCTGATGAATTACAGAAAACTGTGAATGTCAACACGGCACGTAAAACATTTCTGTTTTTATTTAGGTCATCCACTGCTTCCTGACTTTTTCTTGGATCAACAGCCAGAGGATCTAGTCAGGCAGATGGAGGAGCACGGTGGGTTGAGGCGTAACAGAACATTTCATCCGTTTCCGTTCTGCATTCATTTCCAAGCAAGCTTCAGCGGACGTCTCAGTTATTTGAACTCTCCCTTCAGGTGCCAGTCCAGCTTTCAAAAGCGAAAAAGCCAGTGCAGATTCTGCCGCCGTGGGACCCGTTTCTGACATGTTCAACATAATCAGAGGACTTCTCGGTCCAGAAATAGTGAAAACCACACAAGGAGTGTACAGATTCGATTTATCAGGTATTTATATATTTAAAACATTTAAGTTAAAGTCATTGTCTGCTAGCTGAAACACTCTTCAAAATGTCTTTTTTGTTCCACTGAATCGTAAAAGTATTAGAATAGAAGCCTGTTTCTGTTACATAAGGGAAAAAAACTATTTGTTAAATCAAATTATGGCAGACTTGAATTATGCCACGCAAACATCCATGGTCATATTATGAAGTCCGTTTTGAGATTATGAGATTATCACAAGTTTGGTTTGACTTTCTAATGATGATGACAAATCCTAATTATGGCATAAAACGGAATTATAAGGCCACAAAATAAACACTGAGATGTTAATTATGAGGAAAACCCAAATCATGAGTCATTCCTCACTGACAAGCTCGTGATGAATTATGAGTCAAACTTATAAGACAGTCATTACTGACTTTGAAACACCTATAATTTTTATGATGTCAGTTTTAACTTCCTTCTTCACAAATATCCTTTTGAAACATTGAAAGCTCACAGGTATATCTCAGATTTGTCCAATGAAATGTTTTATAGAATATGCCCCATCCCCAAATAACACATTAAATATCAAATCACGTGACCTGCAGACTTCAGCTCTATCCGTGCTCCAGCACACCTGCCTGTAATGATCAGGTAACCTGAAGCTGCTTCAGGAGTGTTTGATTGGGTTCAGGGTTGAACTCTGCAGGACAGCAGCTCTCCAGAAGCTGTTTACTGAATGTTTCCTGGCGTAATTGACAGGTGAGCACGCCGGAGTCTGGTACATCGATCTGAAGAATGATGCAGGAAGTGCTGGCAGCGGAGAACCACCCGTCAACGCTGACGTCGTCATGACGCTGGACAGTTCAGATTTCATCAAGATGTTCGGAGGTACAAAAAAGTGTGGCTGATGCGCTTTCACACACTACTGACAAACATAGAGGGTGAAGTACTGATGAAAACCATGTTCTTTATCAATAGGGACGTTGAAGCCCACTATGGCCTTCATGTCTGGAAAGCTGAAGATTAAGGGAGACATGGGGCTTGCCATCAAACTGGAGAAGATGATGGCCATGATGAAGTCTAAGCTGTGATATGATCACTCACTCTACCGTCTCCTGCCTTACTTGTACATGATCTCTTTTCTGAATGTTTGCATTAAACCACTTGTTCAGTCGATACTAATTTTAATAAATGCATTTCCTTTTTACTTTCTTTATTAGTATTATACTGCAACATAATTCTAAACATTTACCATGGTAGCCATAGCTTTCACCAACCTACCATTATTACTATATTAATTATATCATGATTAACCAATTAACCAAATTAATATTAGAGCTCATTCAAATGTCAAAAGAGGCTTTCACAATCTTCTGGTAATTTGTGTGTGTTTGTGTTTTATTATAGTATCTTTAAGGGTTGGAGGTTTAACTCCTAAAACGTATGAATTGTATTTTTTTCCTTCTTGAAAATAATTTTAGAAAGCCACTGGTTAGAGGAAAAAGTCATCTTTAAAGTACATGTTCTTTAACTTTCTAAGCTTTTCTTCTATTGTAAAAAAAGTTTTTGTCAACATTTGATGCTCTAAAATTGTACCATCCTATATAGTAAAAATGCACTTTGCCTGACTTTTGCTAACAAAAACATAAAAAAATCATTAAAACATCTTTGCAACTAATGCAAAAAAAAAAAAGTATTTTAACACGTGCTTTTTTATATAGTCTCTAGGCACATTAGGTTGACATTCCGATATAAACCTCTTTTTCGCCACAAGTCTAGGCTATAATGGCACGTACAAACGCATATTGGACGGAAATGTTCTGTTCTGTCATGCATGCTTGTGTAATAAATTAAATATGAATTTCAAACATGCACATTGCCATATCGCGTATCTCAGACACGTACTTCCGGCGATAGCGGAAGTTCCCGCTGCACGTCCATTAAAAGCAAAATTAATGGCTTTTGTATAAAATACTGTCAAATATAGAAGAACGGCGGACAAATGAGGAGCTTGCATTGACAAACGATGCTCGATATCGAACAAAGAGGCAGCGAGCAGCGCGCGTGAGCGGACATCGGAGTTGATTCTCCCTCATGAAGGTACAGGATGCTTTTGGGGCTCTTTGTGTTGATGCAGATCACCAGACTCGCAGCTTTGTGTCAAAACCGACGCAGCCGTCTGCAGGGACGCCGGTCGTAACGTTTTTTTTTGTTGTTGTTGTTTTACCGAGCGCGTTATTAACGCGACTCTGAGGGGCCGAAACGCGCCGCGCGTCGGGAGCTCGCTCGGGTTTCGGAGTCGTGTTGTTTTTGAGAGAAGCAGACATCGGCGCTTTATCTGTCGCGTAACTGACGAGAACAACGCTAATGTAGTAAAACAATGGCTGTGGGCGGTGATGGCGTGTAGTTGTTGGGGATAGGGGTGTGTCTTCAGGTTCCGCTGATAAAAAAGTAATAATAAAAGTACTTTATTTCCATGTTTTGCTTTAAACTTGAGCGACGGCGATGCCGTGACATTTACGGAAGTGCTTCAGAATGCAGTGTAAATTACTGTGGTAATTATTAAGCACGGATGTAACGTTAAATGTCTCCCAGTAACGTTACTTTGTTTTAAAAAATCAGGCGATAACACTGATGCTATAAGTATTAGCATCTACTGAATGATGTGTGTTTATAAGAGTCCACTTTAGCTTTTTTATTTAATAAAGATCATTCTAATAATATTATTTGCTTGTATTGTTTACATAAAATGAAATGCGTCTTAAGATGCCGTTGTGAACAATTCATGCTTAATTTAGTACTAGTAATATCATTATTATATCATAACTCCTGTATCATAATATCATGTCCCATGCAATGAAACACTTCTCCAGTCTGCTCAAACGCCTGTCCTTTATTTGTATTTTTAAAATGTTACGTGATGAAATACACTTGAGAGTTGCAGCTGCCCTTTAAGGTGGAGTTAAAGTTTATCCTATGCATAAACAAAAACAAAACAAAAAAACTTTTTTAGGAATTAATGCGTTTTATCAAGCTATACCATGATACGAGTAGTTTATTCTAAAGGAGTAGCTAATCACACTGAGATAAATGTATAGGAAGTATAGTATTTGAATAGTTATATAATGTAAAAAAATAAATAAAAAAAAAAAAATATATATATATATATATATATATATATATATATATATATATACTACATTGTTATAATATTAATATAATGTTGATGTACTCATGCAAATGCCTTATAAAGTGTCTTATTTTCTAAGAAAGATGACAGCTAATATAATTCATAATTTATATTTTACCCAGTCACACTAATAGAAATATAGTAATTTATTGGATGAAAATGCTTTTATTTGCTGTTAATTATTAACATGCAGATATAAACTCTTTATTGTAAATGCATCTTAATAATGTTACTGTAAACATTATAGAAGTAAAATTGCTTTCAGCCCATTTGTGCCGAGTATTATGTGCAAAAACCATTTGTATTGAAAAATTAACGATGAATCATTTTATTGCACCATAAGCTCATGGCACTAAAGTGGGTGGACCGACGTCACAATCTATGGTTTTAAAATACGTTTGTTTTTCCCTTTAATATCTCCTCCTGTTATCATCCTAACAATTTAAATTAGTTGATTCAAAAAACATAAATACTTCCATTTTAAATCACCATTTTCTGTAACGTTGTCACGAAATGAAAAAATGAATCTCATCCGTTTTCTTAATGTTTAAAAAAAAAAAATGTGGTTGTTGACCAAGCAGGCCTACAGTTCTGCACCAGTTCAGAATCTGCACCAAAAGTGTGAAAAGATGGGTGTCAAAATCGTGCAGTTATTTTTAACTGGAGAACCAAAGGATTTTTCTGAAGAAGCCAGTTTAACTGTTCAGGACAAAGAACGAAATCAAAAACAACTATTAAAAAAAAAACCTAAACCTTTTGTGGGGGGTGTAAACTTTTGAACGAGCTCATTTTTAATAAGTTCAACTGTTATTCCACTAGTACTCTGATGGCTGCTAGTTGACATGTAGTTGAGGAGTTACTTCCTGTAGCAGATCGTTAAAAAGTGGACTATCAATATAATTTCTTCTTGCAGAATATATGTGACTTTGGACCAGTGGGGTATATTTGTATTGAAAAATCAATCATTAGGATGTTAAGTACAGATCATGTTCCATAAAGATATTTAGCAAAGTAAATATATGAAAACTTCAACTTCGTAAGAGCTTAGTTTGAACCTTCAGATTTTTTTAATTGTTGTATCTCGGCCAAATATAGTCCTATCCTACCGAACCATACATCAACAGCTTATTTGTTCAGCTTTCCGATGTTGTGCAAATCTCCATGACTGGCCCAGGTTCACATACGTCAGGGATAAGCGAGTTCGGTCCTGGAGAGACATCCTCGTTTTGCAGATACTGAAAGTGGGGGGTGTAAACTTTTGAGCTAACTGTACATCACGCACGAAAAAACCAACACTGCATTGAAAAACGAATGCTTTCTGTCCTCTCAGGGGAGGCGGCTCAACATGGAGGACTGCTTGCACACTTCCTCGGACAGCCTGGCTAAGCTGGTCAAATGGGCCCACAGCCACGGAACCATCTGCACCTTGATCCCCAACCTCAAGCACATGCTGAACGAGGGCTCTCACGGGTCCCTCACGGCCCTCTGGGGCTGCAGCGCCGGGCACGCCTACCACTGGCCCCTCAACGCCACCTGCAAGAAGGCAAACAAGGAACGCAACCAAGAAAGCCGAAGCATCAACACGGACAGCATGATCCAGGCGGTGGCCGTCATGCAGAACACCTCCGAGCGCTTCCTCGGCAAAAACAAGGGCGACTCGGCTCCGATCCACGACTCCTGCGACATCTCCAACTGCAGCGAACCGTCCGAGATGGACGACAACGGCGAGGAGTACAACAGCCACCTGTACGACATCGTCTGCGAGTCCTCGGCCACCGACGAAGACGGCGACTCCGACTTCAACCACGCCTCGAACATCACGCCCAGGAAGAGAGCGGGAAAGGACGGCGGGGCCGAGGACGCCGCCGACCTGGCGTTGAAGAAAATCAAACAAGAGCGAGGCGAAGACTATTACAGCGTGGCCAACCCTCAGATGCCCAGCAGCTCGGACGGGAGCCGCTCGGCGGGAGGCGTTGCGCAGTCGCCCAAACCCAACGTCCAGAACAGACCCCCGTCCAGGTCTTCCATGAAGCCTTCCTCGGTAGACGGGGACTCTATGGCGGTGTCCTCGTCGCCTCTGGACAGCTCGCCTTCTTCTATGATCAAACCCTTGCGAGCGCCTTTCCACGTGACCCAGAACAAAATGCAGGCGAACTCGAACCCGGCTTGCAGTCAGAGTGCGACGAGCTTGCCGCACGCGGGACGGATCGACGCTATGGGCGTGCTGCACAGGGACGAGTTCCCCAGGTCGTCTTTGTCTTACGGGGAGGCTTCCATGGGTGTGAACCCCGAGATGGATCTTCTAGCAGCGCAAGCACTTAATACCGAAGCTCGAGCCGACAACGCAGGTAAAGAGCCTTCTCTGGAGTTTGTGATGAGAGGTGAAAATCATTGCACTGGATAACACAATGTCACACACGTGAAAATAATTCCAGCGTGGTCTTTTTTTTTTTGGTAGCCTGTCAGTGCTCAGACTCATCCCATCTGTTAATTTATTTACAACAATTATTCATAAAAAAAAATATATATATAATTATAAAAAAAAATATATATATATATATATATATATATATATATATATATATATATATATATATATATATATATATATATATAATTTTATTTTTTTTTTTACATTTATTTATATATTTTTTCTTCTTCTTTTTTAAATTTTTTTATTTTTGTATTTCCAAGAAAAAAATTAATCGCTACATTTAATACTTGGAAAACCATTTTGGTATTGTTTATTTTATTTTTTTTATTATTTCATGTCATGTTTATGTAATTGTCTTGTTTTAGTTGACAGTTTAGTCAAACTTTTTTCTATTTAGTTTTAATTTACCTTTATTTTAGTTTTAGTCATTTTAGTACTGCTGAGGCAACTCTTGCTTTAACTCTTGGTATGAATATTTTAGATTTCAGCCTTTTTGGATTAATAAAATGAAAGAAGCATGAGAAGACTTGAAGACACAAAAATAAAAAAATAAAAATCTACAACAGTTGAACAATAGAAATGTATCAAAAGTGTATCAACATTGTCCTAAAACCTCAGATATATACTGTGTGTGTGTGTGTGTATATATACACATATATATGTGTGTGTTTGTGTGTGTATAATCTTCTTTTTTATGTTTTGCTTGAAAGGCACTGTTGTGCATTATTTATTTTAAGATAGTGAGGCTTGGATTGATATTTTGTTATCTAATGCAATGATATATATTATTTGTTAGAGCACCTATTATGTGAATCGGTTTTATTCTTATTGTGTGCTGAGCCTTTGTTTTCTTGAAACGAACACAAAACCATTTAGTGTTCTCAAAGTGAACATGAAGGAGCTATAAATAACCGTATAAATGAACGCCCAACATCTCTCAATCAATCATTCGGAGGCATAGCACACACTGGATGAAATGTACGTTCAGCTTGCTTTGAACGCGGCCGAATGCCAATCGAATGCTTCTGCATAATTATTATTTAATCACGCGAGGCGCTTTTGTGCCTAACAGCAATCACACACTGAATGCAAATCAAATCATTTCAACTGAAAACATCTCGAATAGCCTGAACAAAACAAAAAAAAAATCCACACTTAACGATGTACTTGCAGTACACAGAAATAGCAAGCAAATACAGAAGGTTAGTATGTTCTGCATGCGTTTGTGTGAGCGTTCGGGTCGTAGGTGGAGCGCCGCCTCGTATTGATCTTTTTAATTATATTTATGACCTCTAGTCAAGACCATAAATGAGATTTATTGGACCTCAGAAGTGTAACCCAGCACCACACAATGGACATGAAGCAGACCGGGTGTACAAACCTGGCAAAAAAAAAAAAAAAAACTAGGATTTGAGCTGAGACTGAACATTTGCTTTTGTCTAAAAGTTTTCTTTAAAAGGAATTTCTCTGCCAAAAATGTACATTCTCTGAAAACGCACTCTTCGATGGGCCCGTGAATATATATATATATATATATATATATATATATATATATATATATATATATATATATATACTTAGTTAGTTTCTTCATCAGATTTAGGGAAATGTAGCATGGATGCTCTGAAGTGAATGGGTGCCGTCAGAATGAGCTGATAAAAACATTACAATAACCCACACCAGAGGTTAACATCCGGAGAAGTTTAAAGCTGTGCGTTTGTAAGAAATACATCTCGGCTTCAAACTATTCAAAATATTGTTTCTCCCAGTGAAAAAAAAAAAAAAAACAGGGAAGAAATATCACATTTACTAAAACGGATTTATCACAATTTTATCGCAAGCGTCTCTTTAAGTGTTTAAAATCGAACGTTTATATCGTGACCGATAGGATCATTTTCATTGGTCAGAACTGAAACTGGTTTAGGTCGTCTGTAACATCAATGCATGTCATTTTTTGCTAACACTTTAGAAGACGTAACACTTTTAACTACGACTTTTCCCTCAATAAATTAACGTGCTGCTTATTAATAGTCAGTATGTAGTTGTTGTGTAGGATTAGGGATGTAGAACAAGGAATTTATATATGTGCTTAATCAGCACTAATAAGTGGCTAATATTGTAGTAATATGCATGCTAATAAACAAATAATGGGTGTAACCGTAAAATAGTGTTACCATTTTTTAAAAAAAAATTGGGAATAAGTATTATTTCCAATCTTTTTTTGTTAAAAATGTTTGATTTGATAATAAAGTAATGCAAAAGCTTCCCTCGTTTTAATTAAGCGTATTAAAGATCATCCTGCACCTTAAGACGGGTGAAACAAAGGCTTGCTCGTATTTGCTGTGCAATTACTTTTCTTTTTTTTTTGCATTATAGTTGTGACGAGAGAGGGCCAGGTAAACAAAAAAAACTATTTTTTACATTGTGGTTTATTCAACCTGGATTTGTGCCTTATTTTTAATGTTAAAAAACCTGGGAAGTGAGCAACTCTATCTTCATGTGATTGTGGATAAATTCACGCAGGCAGTTATTTAGTCTCGCTAAGCTAGTTAATGAGATGGCGTCCTCTCCCGTTCTGCAATAAGGCATAAAGCTGTTTTCCCAAGAGACTCTGGGGATATTTGACATTTCAGTCAAGATGGAAATGGATGAGGCTCTTATTGCTTTAACTCCAAATATACCGAACGAAAATAACAGGTGAGTTTTCTCGACACTTTCTCTCTTTATTGAGAGGAAATGGATGTCAGTAGATTTAATGTTGTTTAATGGTGTTTAATCATAAGCATGCATTAGAATGATCATATTAATATCTCTTTATTGTGGACAAACTATAATTTTATTCTGTTTACAGGTTCACATGAGAAGATGGATTATGCTGTGATTTTGAAAGCCCTCCATGGTTAGTTTTTTTTTTTGTGCAAGAACTTGTTAAGCTCTAAATATATAGTTTTATATTAATTACTAAATATCAACAAAACCTGTCAATAACCTTATCCCGCTTATCTTCACCTAAAATTAAATATGCAAATGAAAACTATATTTTTTTATTGCAGTGTGAAATTTTTATGCAACTTTTTTGTAAGAAAAAAAAAAAGGCGTCAAGGTCCTTGAACACAGAGTCCAAAAATGTTCATATGTTTTTTTTTTTTTGTATTCAAAATCAGTTGAGCCTGATCCAAATACTTCATGAAAGAAAATGTTTCAGAAGCAGTGTGTAAGTTGTGTTTTTTTCGTATTTTTAATTCTTGAAACATTTTTGACTCATTGTTCAATGACATACCAAAAAAAACACATTCTTGTTGCTGCAATTAAAAAAAAAAAAAAACTTTATAAAAAATTAATTTGAAATTATAATAGTGTTTTTGTTCTGGTTTTATTTTATGCAGATTGGTAACACTTTTTTTTTTTTTTTTTTTTTTTGAACAAAAAGTGTTAATATTTGGCAGGAAAATGAGCTTATTTGTAATTATTTTAATTAACGTCACTAATGTTTTTGCTCGTGATTAAATTGACAGGTTTTGTGACACTAACGCTGCAGCTGTGCAACTTCTCCTCTGTATTTATTTTCATAAATGGATGAATTTGCATGAGGCAAATGAATTTGGAGGAAACTTTGCATCATGGCAAATAAAATAAAATTTCTCTGACGAAAACGGCTTTATTGTCTGTGGACTCGCCAGTTGTATGAACCGCAATACAGACCAGTCCTGCGACGTTGTGCGGGAAGAGCGTTTGCTCCGAAGTATGCTGTGCACTTGGTTTCTGCAGTCGGCCGATTGGTCTGGACGGAAGAGTTGGTCTCTTCTATTAAATCTCCTAAAACGCTCGTTTGATGTATTGCAGAGCATCTCATCCCAGCTGCGCACGGCTCAGAAGAGCAGTTCTGCCCGTCAGATCTCAGTCCAAACAGTGAGAGGTATTTTGAAGAGAGAAAACACCTGGAAGAGTTTATAACAAGCATAGGTGAGCTAGTCTGATACCTCCGCTATATAACTCAGTTACGTCAGCGGGGAAACCGGTTTTGATGTGTGTCTCGTGATTTATGCAGATACTATAACTCTACAAAACCTTCAGACGGTCATCGATCGAATCCTGGTGTTTCACGAGCGGACGCAGATGCCCCTGTCCAGCCCGGCCCGGCTGGGAGAGCAGGAGCTGTTCCCGGGGAGCGGACTCTACCTGCCTCACTACAAACTGGCCTCCATGCTGCAGGAGTCCCGGCAGGACAGCATGAGACTCTTCCACCTGCTGTTTGAGCACTTCTTCAGCGAGGAGGATCTGAACGGGGCCGTCGCTTTCGGGAAGAGGGGGAAAGTCCCCGACGGGAAAAAGATCTTGGACAGAAGAAGAGTGGATGGGATTATGTGTGAGTATTGGAAACGGGAGAGCCGGCTTTCACTGAGGCCTCTGAATGATTGAGTTCTTTTTAAAGAAAGATCCATCAAAGAAGCCTGTTATACTTTCCACGAAAACATTCTTATCGGTTTCATTGTCAATAATAAGAAATCAGCATATATATGTATATGCAACACTTTATAATGAGGTGTCATTTGTTAATATTCATGTATTAACTAATAACGATGAAAAATACATTACGGTATTTATTGATAACGTTAATGATAACAGTTGTTCCTTATTAGGTTCATTATTATAAGCAAATGTGTGTGTGTATTAAGTATATATATATATATATATATATATATATATATATATATATATAAATATGTATTAAATATTCATCTCTAAATATTTCTGTATTTAATTGTGCTGATATAATAATAATAATAATAATAATAATAATGTAATATTGAACCATAGCAACGAACAATACTGTTTACGTATTTTTATTGAAGCTTTAAAAATATTTTTGAGTGATGATCCAAACGAATCAAGTCAAAGTTTGAATCAATTCACTGATTCACAGAACTGGTACGACTTTAATCCTAAAGTAATGTTTCAATAGTGTCTGATTTTAATTTGAGCAGGAGGAAACAATGCATTAATAATGCATTCATTTTACATTTTGTGAATATTTTTTATATTTTAAAGACCAATCATGTGACTTGACAGTGTTTTTAAATTTAGCGTTTTTTATCTAAAATATTTTTAATTAAAAAATTTTTCTCTTTGCAGCATATGTTCTGCGTTGTTCCACTATAGACGGATGGACACCTGTGGAATCATCTAAGCTGAAGAAGGCCTGTATTAATAAATGCAGGCTTCGAATCGGTCAGAAAAAGAAGCAAGAAACTTCTCAAGAGTCCTTTATTTTTTGTGACGAACAATCTTCAGGCAAAAATGACCCTTCCTATATGTAACTGCTGATCCCAAAAATTTCCATTCACAGAAAAATGCTATTATTATTATTATTATTATTATAAAAGAAACACTGTTCTGGCCGGTCGGTGTCTTGGACATGAACGATTCAGACTGACTTCAGTTTAGCTACGGCACTAAGAGATGAATGACACATGAACTGTTTCCATTCCGTTCATTTCAACAAAACCAACATATCTATACTGTGATAGTTACTGACTATTAACTCGTTCAGTCAACACAAACCTGTTTATAACCATTTAAACCTTTAGATTAGTCTAGTGCTTAATCATGTTAGTCATATAGCATTGTAACAATCAAGACGAGATATTTTGAGTTTTGTCAAATCATTTTGATGGTTTTTACTCATCTCTAATATCTTTAAATATAAAAATGTGAATTATCACTATATCAAAACCACCTTAAACTGTATTTTATCTTACTTTTTTTTCTCCATGAAAGGATTTGTTTCATTGCTCAGCATCACACCAAATTGACAGAAAAATTTAGATTTTCGATATTTATAAGCACTCTTCTGTATTACATTTGTCATTTTTACTTAAGTGAGGTCATGTAGGCCAATCAGCATTTAACAGCATTAAATTACTGCCAAAAATGTGGTTATTCAGTATAAACAATTCATGATATTTCTGAATTTCTTACTGTGAGGTGCAGTGAAAACATCACTCAAGGGCTCACACATTTACAGCATCTGATGGAGTTTAATGGACGGCGGTAGCCTTTAAAACATCGGAAGGCTCAGTAAGTCAGATCACTTTTTACAATCAAGTATTACGTTTCTTTTAAAAAGAACTGGCATTTGGTAGGTATATCATGTTGCCCGTAAGTGTTTAATGTAAAGGAAAAAAAACGACATTAGCATTTATTATGGTTATGAAAGAGTCTTTTCATAATTGTTACGACGGTTTTAAAAGTGTCTTGTTTTGTACCTACACGCTGATGCTGAACCTACCCTTATTTTAGCACTTATACAAAACCTGATTTTTATTTTCAAGTGTGTAAATACTCCATCATCCTGGTGTGTCTAAAGTGGTCTTATTTGTCATTTTCTGATGCATTACAATAAAATCAATGACCAAACGTTGTCCCTGATCCGTTTTTGCCTTTGAATCAGTTGCTGTAATAATCTGCTTTTCGCATATGGCATCTTATATTATAAGGTAGTGACTGCTTCTTAATACAATGCAATTCTTTTATTTCATTTTCACTTTTAGACCGTATCGGTGATTTAGTGGCATTACTTTGAGGTGGTTGCATGGTCCAATTATGCTTTTTAATGTAATCACAAAATCAATGCATTTGAATAGGTCTTGGTAGAAATAGCAAAAATAACCGCACTAAAAGGAAAAGCATTTAAATGAGCACTTTAAAGAAGATCTAAATTTAAACCAACCTGAAACAAGGGCAAAGAAATCTCTGGGGGAGTAACAAAAACTAACAACAAAAGCAATGATAAATGGACCACATTGGAATATTTTACATGGCAGTCAATCAGAATAAACTTTAATGAAAAAAGAAGTTGCATATTTTTACTACACTGAAAAGATATTTTGAATCCAGGTAAGAATAAGATGCATTTGAGTTAAAAATATACTTTCTTTTTTTTTTTTACATTATTCAAACTAAGCATGTAGAGCTTAAAAAAATATGCAATACAAATTTGCAGAAACTGCAGACGGATTTAAAGAAAGTCCTGTATAAATAAGGGATAACTTTGCTGTAGATATACAATATGTAGTTAATGGTGATTAATTTGCCTAATAAATCAACATATCTTGAAATTCATTCAATTAACTTTTAAATCAAATGGCAGGCCTAAATGTTCACCGCCAGCCATGTATGTCTTATCAAATTTCAGATTAGCACACAAAAACTACATTTAGTTAAATCTTTTTAGAGCTAGTGGGAACTCCTGAGGTAAAGCTCTGTTTCTATTTCAAACAGTTTCTCCAGCTGTGTATGAAATAGAGAGACTGAAAGCACTACTGCAGGCTGAGAGAAGCAAAAATGAGTTGATGGGTGAAACCATCAGCAGCCTGAAGCAAGACAAAGAGCTTCTGCAACAGGAACTCACCAAGAAGGCGGAGCTCATCTGTGACTTCCTGCAAGACCAGCTACGGCCAGGTGACTATGCCTTACAAACCCATCATGATCCATTTCTGCATAATACCTGTTTTTAATGATATGAAGGGAAGCGTGGAGATCGGAAAAGCAGGTTGTAATTTGGATAAGGATTGTCTTGTTTTCTCCGATTGGTAGATAAAAGGAGGACACTTTCATCAAGTCAAATGGAGGCAGGAAGCTCACATCAGATTATAACCTCCATTCCTGAAGAGGGCGCCGCGTTTGACTCACCAGCCCTCTTCGACTCTTTTGAGGAGGTGGAGTTGCATCCACTGGACAGGCAGAGGACCATCAAGATTTCATCAAAGAGAAACAGGGACGGCGAGAACACGAGGGTGCGAAGTAAGTAACAACGACTGGGATTTGGATTCAAAGTCTAGCTATCTTAGATGGGCTCAATAGATAAACTTGTATTTGCTACATTTGAACTACAACTCGTTAATGAACAATTATGCTAGAATTTGATTTGTATTCAAGTAAAACTTTGAGTTTCACTAAAGAATCATGTAACTTTTTTTTCAGTGAAAAACGTCGTAGGCGTGATTGCACGATATATGGCGGCACTGCAAGAGTTTCGACGTAGCGTATCCATGAAAGTGGCTTTTGATAGAGTTGGCGTCGACCGCAACACCATTTCGAGAACAGCAGCCATTGCAGAACTAAGCTTGGCGGCTCCTGAAGTCTTCCATGCTCTGCCTCCATGGGACGAGAAGGAGGAAACGTTGGCCCACTACGCAATCAGATGCCGACAGGCCATGGACGACAGCATCAAAGCCAAGATTAAAAGCATGAAAGCTAAGGGGGAGCTTCTACCAATCGTCAGCAAATAACATATTTACCTTGTCTGATTTACAGTGGACATGTGACCACTCTAAAAGAACACTTGTATTTCTCGTCACATTTCGGCCTTGATCTCTCTTGTCCTTAGCCATGATCTATCACAAAGTGAGCGATGTATGGCCGCACATTTGTTGGAAACTTTCAATCAGTTGTTGTGTTGTTCTTGGTCAATATGGCTTTTTAATGAAATCAAATAATTGTTTTGTATGCCTTGTATCAGTATCATTTTGCCTGACCAGTATTTACATCAGTGTTAAACATTAGGTAAATAGGTAAAACTGATATTAATAACTGTACGATTGCATGCTCACTACTATCACAAAGTGTACAAACTACAGCATATGTTTGTACACTTTGACACGACTCCTCTTCTTCTCCGAATACCAGATTAGTGTCATTTAAGATTGGCGAGGTGCAGACTGTGAAAAATAAGTGCGTAATGATGTTACACTACATTGTATGAACCAGTGGGTTCAATGACTGTTACTGTGAGTAATAAACAGAATATCACAATGTCAAACCTCTTTGACGCTTGGGTATTTTGTTATAAAAGGTAATTTGCCGGTATGTTGACAATAAATCACTTAGTCTGCAATAAACCACTATAGAATCAGAAATGAGAAATCTTTACCTAAAGATTGGACAGTGACTCAATAGAATCTGTTTGCTGAAATAATAGAGCTTAGCCAAGATAGTCCCCTTATATTTAATATTGTGAAAATAAAAGCGTGAATGGAGAAATATGAAGTAAAGTCTATTCAATAGATTGTGTCTTGTACCAGGATGTATTTCCAAAAACATCTTATGGACGAAAAGCTCTTGATGGTTACCTTAGACCAAGGTTCCTCAAATCTTGCCTTGGAGGTCCAATGCTCTGCAGAGTTTAGTACTAATCATGATAAAACCCCCCCTAACTGTGATTTTTCTAATGACCCTGAAGACACTGGCAGACATTAGCAGGCTCAGGTGTGTTTGATTAGGGTTAGAGCTAAACTCTGCAGTGAATTGGACCTTCAGGGCAAGATTTGAGGATCCCTGCCTTAGACCCTTGGTCCCCAACCCTGGTGCTAGAGTGCCCACAACATTATCTGACACACCCATTTCAGATCTTGGAGTCGTTACCAATGAGCTGATGAGTAGATTAAGATAAGTTTGTTTAGGGCAGGGCTGTCCAAACTCAGTCCTGGAGGGCTGGTGTCCTGCAGGACAGAGTTTGGACAGCCCTGGTTTAGGGTGCAGAGTTAGGGGTAATTGAAGACTAGGGATGGTTTAAACCAGTGTTAATCTGTATGTGAATCTTTTACTGACAGATAGAAACACATTTACAGTCATGTCAACTAAATATGCAGTCTACCCTGAATGAAGTCCATTTTGTTTTCTGTGGCATTATGTTCTGGACATATGAAAACACTACCTTCTTCCCTTTCAGCAGACATGGATGAGAGAGCATACAGAGAACAGAATGAGAAGACCATTCGCAGCACCCAAACAGCTCTTCGCAACTTTCGGGAATTCCTGGTTTCTAAGTATCCAACCGAGACCAGAGAGATATACTTTATCCCCTGCCAAGAGTTGGACATCTACTTGGCCTCCTTCTTTGTGGATGCACGCCAAAGGGATGGCTCGGAGTATGAGCCCAACAGCCTGGCCAACTACCAGTGTGGCCTGGAGCGTTATCTGAAAGAGCATCACTACGCCTACAGCATTACAAGAGACCGGGAGTTCCAGCGGTCCCAGGATGCCCTCAAGCAAAAGCAGCTGGAGCTTAAGTTCAAAGGCAAAGGCAACAAACCCCACAAGTCAATGAAGCTGACCCTTGCTGATGAGTTGCTCCTAAGAAAACGGGGGCTTCTGAGTCGCTTCAACCCTGAGGGTTTGCTTAACCTAGTGTGGCTCAACAACACCAAGGCTTTTGGCCACTGTACAGGCTTCCATAGCTCAACACTCAAATGGGGTGACGTGCACTTGCTCACCACAGAAACAGGACTAGAATGTCTGGAGTGGACCTATCAGGATTTTAGTGACCCTAATGCCAGAAACCGAAGGTCCACAACCGAGTGCCGCATCTACGCTACACCGCATGCTCCCCAAACCTGCCCTGTGCAGGACTACAAGGAATATGCTCAGCGCAGACCTCAAGCAATGCTCTTTGAAGATGCTCCCTTTTATCTGTCCATCAAGCCCGTGGTCAACCTCGCTGCCCTGCACTGGTACAACTGCCAAGCTCTGGGAAAGAACAAATTAGCAAAAATGGTGAAGACCATGTGTGAGAAAGGCAACATTCCAGGGAGAAAGACCAATTTCAGCGTTTACCAGAGTTGCAGCTCCTTGTCTGAGGCCCAGAGTAATCAGCTAGTCCTGATCTGCAATGACCTCAGGCAACAAGCAGTCCAGTCTGGGAGTTCCCTTCCCGGCAGCACCAACTTTGTCATTACTGGTTCTTTTGACTCTACTGACTCTGCTTAAAGATGAAGTATCGTTTTTGAGCCACTTGTAGCACCAAACCGATTTGCTGTTTCCAAACAAGCGCTTCTTCTGTGTCTTCCGTTTTTTGGGACAAGCAGGAAGTCCTGACCCAAACGCATGGCATTCATTGAACAAGAAGTTGATGTTTTGGACAGATTAAACCAATGAGCCAAGGTTTGGGTGATTAGGATGGTTCTGTTAGCCATTGTTGGCAGAGTTACCAACTTTCTGACATAAAGTGCCATTTTTATTTGTTCTATTTAAAACAAGCTGTTTTCTGATATCCTTATATTTGCCAAGTAACTTTTTGGAGAGCTCTTTAAGCTTCAAATATTTGTATCTCCCCCAGGCTGCTGCCTTTTGCGTCACTCAGGATAGTCGCTTGTGAAGGGCTTGGGACTGTGTGTGTTCTTGTGGTGCCATCAGCCAATCAGTGTTGTCAGCATGTTTCAATGTAATTTTGCAATGGTAGTCACATGGCATTCAAGGCTCAAACAATTTGATCAGAAAAAAATGTGTCCATGTTCAAAGTTACTTCCAGAGGTCTTGCGCCAGCTCAGCAACTGCCATTTGGATAAATGGGAATGCTAATGGATATCTCTCTTATGCGTGACTTGAATAAGTCATTGTGTTTACAATCCTTTAAATTAAATTGTATGATTGACCATCTTGTTTCATGTCTCGATGCACTTTGAGGTAAGGATTAGCAAATTATGCCAATATGTAAACTCTGACGCCGTCTTTTTTGTCTTGATTATAATGCAACTACACTTGTCTTATGTGCAATGCAAAATGTTCTTTATCCAGTACAGTATTATGTCAACTTAAGGTATTTGGATGCTAAATTTGTGTTTATAGTGTTTTTACTATGTATGTCAACAATTATTTGATGATGAAGCTAAAATGTCAATCTAGTTACTCCATATATATATATATATATGTTGTAGACATATGAATGTAGTGGATCTAATCCTGCTGTCTTTCCTATATATTCCTGTTATGGAAATGATCTGTGCTAGTGTAGCGTAAATGTTCTCTTCAATAGTAAGCACTTATCAGATATGCTTCATACTGTATGCGCTAGATATGTTACAAATATGTGCCTGTTCAACATATGTGCCTGATATAAATTTATTCTAGAACGTACAAAACAAGGATTATGGGTAATTAAATGGTTAAATAAAGTCGAGAAACAAACTACCATAAATAAAAGCAACTCTGTAATATTAATACGGTCTATTTTCTTTTCTTTCTGGGCTTTTCACTCAGTTTTAGAGCTAAAATAAGCTAAATTATTTATGGAGCACATAAATCTTCTATTAGACAACATTTTTAACTACTTTACATAATTATATTACCTGTATTACAAGTTATTCTACTGAATTATTGACTTTTGTAACCTACTGTAGTCATTAGAATGTACTGGACTTAGTTCTTCTTGCCAAATAAAATAATGAAAATAACAGCAGAATTATATTAATTTCCATCACTTAAAAAAAAAAAAAAAGACAACAATAATGGTTAAGTTTTTTTTTCTTCTCCATTTTATATAAAATCATGAAAAAACACTGACTAGCATATAACAATCTAAAAAACAGAAACCTTTACATTAATGGAAACCCAAAGCCACATTAAAGCTCAGAGTAGCGATTTTTTACAAAACAGATAAGTCAGTCTAAGCAGCCGATAGCTTATTCACTCTGGGTCGAGTCTTGGTAACACGGGCAGTATGAGGTTCCCGAAGGAGGAATCCTGAGTGATGAAGAAGCCGGATGAGTGTGCATGTGCGTGCTGAAACCAAACCAGAGAAAAACACTCATGTGATGGGCACGATCGAGAACAGACGAATACCGAAGCCCCCGGCGCGAGGCTTACCTGTAAAGCTGCTTTCTGCTGTGCTGCAATGTGCTGCTGTTCTGCCTGATCCCTGAACTCTTTATTCACTGCCGGTCGAGAGAGGGGGATGCTGGGAAAGAAGAGGAAAACATGCAAGGAAGTTGATTGTCGTCGGGACAGCGGGGTTTATCAGAGAGAATACTTTTAATGAGGGTACCTGGCTCCTGGGTTATTCATAGACTGACTCTGTATCAGACGTCTCTTCTCCTTATCCAGCTCTGCTAGAATAGCAACCCTGTTTTTGTTCTGAAATCCTGCAATTACATACACATGCAATAGTTTATATAAAGCAACTAGTGAATTTGGAAACTAATAGAAACAGACACAAAGCCGCTTGAAGCTTCATTCATTGATGTTTGATGGGCAATTGCTTTGAAAACGCTATATATAAACTCTATATAGAGTCTCACGTGAGCTTAATATCAGAAGTAGCCCGGCTTTCCGGCATCTGATATGTTACAGTAAGTTATTTACCTTGTCCAGGTGGATTCGCGGCCATTTTACATGTGCTCTAAATCTAAACGCGAAACAGCAGTTACCTTTTCGCCAAAACTAATAGATCTAATCTAAAACGGAGACATGGTTTCCTATGCAGCGATAAACGAGGAAGCTCTGTTGTGTTCTTCGTGGCGCGTGGCAGCCGTTTTCTCGCGAGCAGCGCCCCCTGGAGAAGCGGAGCGACTTAGCGTTAGCGTTTTAAACGCTTTCTTTGAGAAATTATGGGCCTACACTGTAAACATAAAAGATACGGGCCAACTACAGCCATATCAGACATTTCACAAAAAACCCTGTGAGCTGCCGTTGCATAAAAACACGCGGAATTCAACAAATATTGCAACTCTTCCTCTCCACAGCACAAGGCTAATCAGTTTGAAATGTTTTTGTGATATTATT
Source organism: Puntigrus tetrazona (assembly GCF_018831695.1). Classification (NCBI taxonomy): domain Eukaryota; kingdom Metazoa; phylum Chordata; class Actinopteri; order Cypriniformes; family Cyprinidae; genus Puntigrus; species Puntigrus tetrazona. The sequence goes on from NC_056708.1 coordinate 1,689,020, forward strand.
TACATTTTATAGAAGTTAAACATATTATATTACACTCATAGTTTCAGTTTAAGCAGCTTTTTTATTATTAGTTAGGCGTACGTTTACGCTAAATGACTTAAAAGAGGCTTCCCTGACATACATACGAAAATCAGACAGTGACGTCTATAAGCGCTTGTAATGAGTATGACCATAAAAAAAACTTTACAATTCAGAGGGATTTTAATATGACTGATACGTTTTAATCGTGTGGACAGACATGGTATGTGTTAAACAGAAAATAAAGGACAAACTGAAAAAGCTGAACAATGCAAATCTCAAACACTAAAGCCTGCTTTATGCAACTCATATGAAAACACGGAAACATTTATACATTAGTGAAGAGTTTCATTTGTGAAAAAACATGGCAATTTTCAGAAAGGTACAAAGGAGCACTAATGTTCATTTACATTTATACAATATAACATTGACCGGCTATATACGTAAAAAGACACGAACTCATTGTTCATCATCTTCTTTTTCGGCAAATGTACAACCTGAAAATCATTTGCGTCTGTCAGAAATTAAACGGAGGAAAGGGTCCGGGATACAAACGGCATTTATCGCCATAAAAGACAATCTATAAACAAACGAAGTTGGGATGATATTAAAGTTTTGGATGGCACAGGTGAGGAACCTATTTGGAAGATGCATTTATGAAAATCCAAAACATCTGATTAATGCATTAATGTGAATTAGAGTCGTCGTCTAGCAGATGTCATGCAGCGAAATAATCTTTACTGTTAGTTATAAGGATATTTACATTAAAAGGCCCTGAGTATAGAGGTGGTTATTAAGGCATAACAAGGTGCATAAGCGTTTTAACCTTTAACCAGCTGTTTAATGGTGAAATATAAAAGCGCTGTGAAATGCAGGGGAGATCAGAAACGTTCGGCTATAAAACGTCAAAGAATCGCATGTCTTCTTGACAGTGTGACGGTCTGTTTAATGATGATGCATTCAACAAGCATGGGAAAAATAAGAATAAGTTCCTTCATAGTTTTAGTAACTGCCTGATAATATCAATAAAACTGAATAAAATCAGACTACAACTATTTTTTTTGGCAGATTACATGCAGCAGGTTTTTTTTTTAATCTACTGTTGATGTTTAATCTGTAAGAAAACTTCCACTGAGCACGGTCAAAGGTCGGTTATGTGAAAAGGCACTATGAACAAAATGAAGCCGAAAAGCAGCCTGTCGTCTCATGCTCTTGAAAGCATGCTTATTAAGCACCTGTGCCAACCAAATCACTGCTTCAACCAAACCTGAACACCACCTCCAGTTGATTTCTTTTTCTTCTAGCACTTTCGAAGAATTTTACCTACCAACTGTTTTAATATCCCATACATCAGTTGACTTGCCTTTGAGAAATTGCCATTCATATAAACCACATTATGCCAGTAACGTCTATCATATTTCACCCCAAAATCGAAAGGTACAAAAGCTATACATAATCCCACTTTTTAGGACCACAAACATTACCTTTAAAATGTTATACACACGCGCATATATACATATTCGTTTTTGGTTCTAATTACTGTAAAAAACAAAACTTGTACAATTTTTTTTTTAAATGATCATAGACTGAGACTGCTTGTTTCAGTTATGCTAGATTATTTTATGTAAAATAAAGCCTATGGAAATCAAATGTCTTATTCATTACTGTCAATTTTTACACTATTAAATAAACCAAACTGTAATAAATAGAGCAGTAATTAGATTTTCTTTGCATTACACAATGGCTGCATTATGCAAGGTTATTTCTTACATACTAATGAAAAATATATTGTTTTTAATTCTTATTACTGTAATCATCCTTATTACTGTAAAATAATTTTACATTACTAAAAAAAGTAAAAAGAAAAACTGCAATACAATGAAGTAAAAATAACATTTTACACTAAATGAAAAAGAAGTCCTGCATTATGCTTAAGTAATGTTAATGATGATGCTTAAAAAAAAAAAAAAATATATATATATATATATATAATATATATATATATATATATATATATATATATATATATATATATATATATATATATATATATATATTTTTTTTTTTTTTTAATTTAATTCACAGATTCTTTTATGTTCCAAAGAAAGACAACAAGGTGAGAAAACTACAAAGTTGACATATTTAGGTCAACTATTCATTTAATGAGTTCTAAAAGAAGCTACATTGTCTTTAAGCAATATAAAGGAATGATTTTGGGATGCAATATGAGCTAGACGTGTTCTGGGCAGGCCTTTCCGGTACTACACGTGTGTAGACTCAGACTCGGAGTGTGGAAAAGTGTGGTTTAATTAGGCCCTGACAGAGCGGATCAACCAATAACAGAAATAAGTCCCAAATCAAACAAAACTGGGAAAACAAATAAAATAAAATTGAGTAGGTTGTCATCTGTTCTGTGGACTGAGAATGAAGGATCCCGTCAAACAAGCTTTAAGACTCGCTACTCTATTACAAAGCTTATTTAACTTTTAGCTAGGTTTCGTTTCAAAGATTCAAATCTAATCTTAGATTTCTGGAGTACAGGAAACCTGTACCGCCACGCTCCGCTTCGTTCTCGTCCAGACCGAACGCAAGCGTGCTTCAGCGCGAACAAAACGATGAAGACCGAACCCAACTCTGCTCAACGAACAAAATCTGCTCCCAGCAATTAAATACGATGAAGCTACAGTACAGGCTACTTACTGTATACAAGTCATGATCAGACAGCTAGTTATTATTATTACATGTGCAGGGAGACTCCTTCCTCGTCCCGAGGTTATTAGTAAGAGCTTTCAGACGACAATGAATGATGATGATGATGATGACGACGATATGAAAATCCAGTTTTAAAAGACAAACACATATCATGATTATGCAGATTTAAAAGTGGAAAACATTGCCAAACAAAACTTCTTAAAACAGCATTGATCGTTCTAAAATAAACCCCTTCCGATAAAGCAATCAGTGTTCGGTCCAAGCAGGGGCTACAATGAAGCACTGTAGTCCTCCTACTGAACATAGAGCGTCCTCCGCGACGCACCTCACAGGCCAGAGCGACATTCTGCCCACGAAACCGGTAAAACGTCCTCAGTGGAGCCCGAGTCTGGGCTCGGGGTCACGGCTCTAGCAGTTGATGGGACAGTCCGTCTTGGCTTTGCCAGCAAAACTGATGATTCTCCTGAGGCAGCGGCCAAACTCCTCCAGAATGAGGCGCTCTGCCATGGCCTGAGGCTGGTTGTTGACTTCGGCCTGCTCGGCCTGCTCCAGCAGACAGTCACACGTCGCCTCGGCCACTTCCTTCGTTACGAATGTGTAAGGCAGCCTGGAAAGAGAGTTACACTCCGATTATCAAAGGATCGTTACAAACGTTGTATCATATTTACTTTTGGTTGCACATCTACATTTTTACGTTGTACTTACTACATTTAGGTATTTAAAAAAAATATAGAGAGAGCGAATGATAAGTGGACTTACTTTCCGCCTCCGCTGGTGACGGCCGGCGTGGTTCTCGTGAGCAGATCGGAGATCTGCGAGGACAGTTTAGTTTTGGCTGCGGTTTGCTGCTGGACTCGCACCTCTGCAGCATCTGCCAGGTGCATGAGCGTCTTCCTCTCCGGACTCTCCTCGAAGTTCTTGCAGCCCATGCATTTGCAGATGGACGAACACATGATCTTTGCCTAACGCGAACAGATAACAGAATGATACCCGGTCCTAAACACGAGTGAACACCAAACCATATCTTCTATACGGTGCCGCTTCTGCCGTGTGCAGACACTCACCTCGTAACACTCGCAGTAGTTTTTCAGACAACCAGACTTCTTACAGTTGCAGCCTTTGCTGTGTCTCCTGTCTGACTCCCCTTCTTTGCCTTTGCCAATCTTGGGCTTAAAAGCCACAGGGTTTCGGTCTAAACACGCCTGGGAGAAAACACATTACTTCATTTTGAAGCCTATATATTTTCAAAGAATTACTGGACGGCCGTCACGAACAAGATGGCATTACTATGCTACTGAAAGACGGTTGTTAACAGCCCACCTTTTAGGCCTCTGATATTCTAAACTGTGCATCTGAACTAAAAAAAAATATTAAAATGGAAGTACCATGTCTCTATTGAGAAAAAAAAAAAGGAGGTGTACAGAAAGGCAGCGACTCATTACCTTGATGGCCTTCAGTCTTTCACTCTCATGATCAAGGTTGTTGAAGCAATTAACGCAGTTGCAGTTATTACAGAACTCCCCGTTGGCAAAGCAATCGCAATACCTTTGAAACGAGAGATTAAACTTATTGAGTGAACCACAGCTGCCTTAAGAATGAACCTTTTTCAAGTTTAGCTCTTTTTGTGTCTTTTGCTCGCCAAGGCTGCATTCATTTAAATACAGTAAAAACAAAAATGTGAATTATGAGTACAATTTAATACATTTTCTAATACAGTTTATTCCAGTCTTCAAATGCCACATGATCCTTCAGAAATCATTCTAACATGCTGATTTGATTCTCAAGAAACATTATCATGTTGAAAACGGTTGTGCTGATTTATATTTAATCAATCAGAGAATAAAAGGCTTGCATTAAAAATGGTTTATTTTTAATTATATTTACCCACCCCTAACATCTGAATAATCAAAGCTTAAAAACACAGGGGGTGCTTGTGAGCAATAAAATTACAAGATATACTGGCACCTCTTATAATCTGCTTCCTGTCTGTCAGAATAAAACGCTGGTGAATTTGACAGTATGAGAACTGAACTGCAGACTGTTAAACGGAAAGGAAGCTATTGCAATATTACACAACTGCATCTGAAACCTATGAAACAGATTACACACTTTATATGGGTCATTTTCTATTTTCAGAGAATGGAAAACAAATGTCGAGCGACACTTACAATTTCAGACACTGCGACCGTGTGCAATTGCAGGGTTTTCTCGGCCTTGAAGTAGCTTCCGATGTTGATAAACTGTAATAAAGCAGGCAGAATGCAACCTGATGGATCATCTTAGAGCCCGACAAATATCGGATATTGGTTTGCATTAAAAAAACAAAACAAAAACATATAATTTGTGTGTGGCACGTGTATTTTTTTCTCACCCGTTAAGTGAAAGCCTGGCTTGAGTCTGTATAGGGGTGGCTGTCGAGAAAGTGGAGCTGCTGGTCAAAGTCACAAACGCAGGCTGAGGGATCTATGGGAACAAGCAAGGTGAGAGACAGTCCCACATAACGGCCATCCGAACTCCACCGCTGATATACAGACCTGTGTAACGTATGGGGCCGGGAGCACGGCGTAGCCCATGTTTCCTGAGCCGTGGGCGGGGGCGAGCACAGTGCCCGGGGGCAGGTTGGTGAGGTTGGGCTGGATCTGTGGCAGATGTGTGGCGGGCATGATGAGACGCTGGGGCGTCTGACTGGTGGTCACCACCTGGGCTGCTGATGTCAAGGGTTTGGGCACCACCTGCGTACAAAAAGAGCATCCAGCACGCGTGTCATTAGAGCTACACGATTCTGGATAAATTGAGAAGCACAATGTGTGTTGCGAATTGATTCTCCCATGATTCAAAATAATGTGTGCCAAAGTATTTATTGTTGCAAGCTACTTAAGAGTTTTGGATTCATTAATTTTAATGATTATTAAGTAACTTAATATATAATATGCATTCAATTACTCACTCAAACATTCAGTTGTGTCATTACTGAATGAATCAGAGTTTTCGAATGAATTTCTTGAATGACTGACTCACTGACAAATGCATTTTTAACTGTCGCCACCTAGTGGCAAAACGATGTAGTGAACGAGCATTTGCAGCAACAATAACTTTCAAAAGATGACTTCCTCTGTTTTTGTTCGCATAGACACCAGTTCTTATATATAAACTCTCTCAGTATTTGTGTTAATATGAATGACTGTGAAAGACAAATAACACTGTAGCAGAAAAGACAAGTTTGTGGAGCTCAAAACCATCAAACCAAACAGCTAAAAGACCAAAAACTGCACAAGCATCTGTAAGAAAAAGTCATTGTTTATCTGTGTAGAGTGAGCAAGGTGTTTGCCTGTGTACCTGTTTGACGGTCTGTGCTGGGACGATGGGTACAGACATCCGCACCGCAGCGTTCATCATCACAGGCTTGGCTTTGTAACAACAACAGTAGATATATTAATACATTATTGGATTTTATTTAATCGCTTATGAGCCTATTTCTTTTCAATCATACATATACACACACACACATACATGCATACATATATATGTGTGTGTGTGTGTGTGTATATAAAAGCAAGCACATTCATAAACTTAAAAAAAAAAAAAAATCACAATCATAAACTTAAAACTAATATTTGGGGTGAAAGCAGTTTGTCAAATTGATTTTACACCTGACAAGATTGTTACGCTGAATTACATTTTAGTGGGTAAGTTTAGAAAATCAGGGAAAATGACAAAATTACAATTAAACTGAATTTTGGGGGAGAAAAAGAACAATTTAAACGGAATCACATGCCAGGTTGGGCTGTGATAAAGTCACCTGGTTGGATTGAAGGGTTGGTGCTGGTGCTGCCGCTCGACTGTGCCGTGGTGCTGCCGGTGGTGGCCGTTACCAGACGCACATAATGGAAGCGGCTGCCCGGCACCTGGATCTGCTGCACATTGGGAGGTGTGGTGAGGGGGATGATGGTCTTAAACTGGGATGCTCCCACTCCTCCCACCGTCTGCACTGGCTTTACAGTCTGCACACAGAAATCAGCATTTCAAATGTAGCCCTGCCGTACTGTAATAACACTGTAATAACAATGTAATACAGACCGCTAATGCAGAAGGAGCTCTATACGTGACGGTACAGCACAGTGGTTTAGTTTGGCCGTACCTGTGCGGTGGCCTGGCTGCTTCCTGCCTTAGCCGGAGAGGTGGCGGCAGACTGCTGAACAGTGAGGATCTGCTGGCCCAGAGCCACGTTGAGCGGCAGCGTCACAGACTTCTGAGGAGAGTTTGGAGACTGACTGGCCACCGAAACCACAGTCAGCTGCAGACAGGAGAAACCCGAGGAACAAGAGGCCGATGTCAGCGAGCATCATTGAGGAAAAAAATTGGCATCACAAAAGACAGGCGAATGTAACTGCAATGCTAGATTATCTGCGTAAAAGAGTCAAGACCTTGCTGGGAGACTTGAGAGGCGAGATGGCCACTTTGCTGTTACCAGACGTGTTTTGTGGCACAGCGCTGATGGTCTCACCGATAGTGATGGTGCGTGGAGGTGTCACTGGAGTACTCTGGGTAACAACTCGCCCTGTCCACAAAAAAGGAATTCAAATTTAGATACAACTCCTGCGCTTACTCGTGTTATAATTTTATAAAGACAGGACAGAAGAGTACCAGTTACTACAGGAGCCACCGAAGCTGGGCAGGACAGTCCTTTATTGTTTAGGGCTTTTGTGATGATGAGCTTTGTTATCATCGGTCCAGCCGTAGATACTGGGGGCTTTTTTGTAATCTGTGAAGACGAATGCAGTACCTGACAATTATTCCAGATCCTTGTTTATCATAACTAAACAAGAAATAAGATTGCACTTTAGGCTCATTAAATTAACTGATTTCCTTACAGAAAAATAACCCACATATATACATACATGCATACTTATAGCCACGTACATTATTATAAAGAATAATAATAATTAAAAAATAATCCTTAATAATCCTTAATATAGGATTATAAATACTATTATTCATCACTTTTAATGATAACCGCTTGTCTAAAGTTATTATTAAAATAAAACTAAAGTTACATTTTAAAATTACTATACTTTATATTACAAAAAATAGTTTGTTTGGAAAAATACATAAATATTTATTTAAAAAAAAAAAGTATTTATGAGGCATTTATAAAAGGCAAATTTTAATTATACTATATAAAAAAAATGACATATATACACGCACACACACACATATTTGAAATCACTAAGCAATTTACAGATTATATAAAAAATTATTCATCTGCGAAAAAAAAAAGCAGTAAAAAGGCATTTCCCTTGCAAGTGAAGAAAAACTTTGGTTACAAAAACAGATATGGTTTAAATTGTTATAAATGAATATAAATAAACAAAAAAAACGAATGTAACAAATGAAAACTATAATTAACTAAACAGCATTTTTCCTTTGTCTATTGTTTTTAAATGACTATAAATACTGATAAACTGTATAAAGGCTAAAAAAAAAATAAAGTAAAGGCTAATCTTTTCGTCCTTAAAAGTGTATAAGTGACTAACAACCTGTCGACAGATTTCAATTACAGATTTATATATTTGGTAACAGCTTGGGAGAGATCTCTCTCTCTCATTGATATATATATATATATATATATATATATATATATATATATATATATATATATATATATATATATATATATTTTTTTTTTTTTTTACAGAAACTGTTAATGATAAAATAAAAACACCTACAATGAAAGTAGCACTTTATGGTCTTAAAATGGTCATATTTCTGCTTGATCAGTGTTTTAACCGAGGCTGTGGACACCGACCTGAAGTGTCTTGAGCTGCTGGGCCTGCAGTGTGGTGGAGCTGCCCATCAGCTGACTGGCCGAGCTCACCGCTATCACAGGCTTCCCTACCGTCGTCACCATTTTGATCTGCGTCGGCTGGGCCTTGGCGTCCCCTGTGCCCTGGGTAGTGGCGGGCTTGTTCCAAGTGTGCGGCAGAGCCAACATAATGGGCTGCCCTGTTTTACTGAGGCCAGCGACCAAGAGTTTTTGGCCCTCCGGCTTGAGCACAGCAGCACCTGGAGCCTTGCCATCCGCAGCGGGGCAGCCAGACACTTTATTGATGATGAGCTGGTGGTTGGCCGGGACAGTAACGCTGGAGATTTTGGGGAGGTTCTGAGTCGCCGCAGGACCGGTGGTCTTGGCGGAGGTGGCGCTGGATATGAGGCCGGAGGGGGCGAGGAGGAGCTGGGTTCCCGAGCTGGTGCTGCACTGAGCGTCGGTGGAGGTGGGGGTCAGCTGCAAAGACGTGGAGGCTGGACACAGGCTGACGATTTCAGGCACCTCTGTCTCCATAGGAACCTGCGGCGGCTCCGGTTCAGGCCGAGGAGGAGCGGCGAGGTGCTCGGCGGGAAGCTCCTCTTCCATCGCGATGGCTTCCGTATCCATAATCTCATCAGGGAGGAGGCTGTTGAGCTCCGGTGAAACCACATCCATCGTGCACGAAGTTCCTGAAAACACACTGCGGGGGAGAATACATTTCTTAAATAACTAAAAACACGACAACTGCACTGCTGATCAAAATGAATTCAAACTAGCTCTTATTTTCAGGCTAATAGAAATGCTGATTTGCTGCTTAAAAAAAAATAAAAAACTCGTCTTATGTTAATGTTAAAAATACTGGTGCAGCTTCATATTTAGCTTGAAGCATTCTTTCCTTTGTTATATAAAGTCCAAAAGAACAGCATTCATTTGAAATAGCAATGCTTTTTTCAAAATATATAATATAGTAATACTATACAAAATGTTTAATTTCATATTATTTTAACATACACACACACACACACATATATATACACATATACATACATATAGCCTTTTTATAAATAAAGAAAGCAAAATATAATAATATATAATTAATACTTAATATGATCTAAGATTAACATATAATGTTAAATAATGCACACGTTTTTACAAATAAAAATATATTTAATAAAATGTAACTAAACAAATATTTTTTATAATTCATGCAAAAATGTTGCCTTTTTAAAAATACACTATAAAATATAAATTAAACAATTTTGTATTGAACGCAAAATTAAAACGCTCTCTCTCTATTAATTTTTATTTCATTATTTTAATATTTTACAATGTTTGCCAAATATTTCTCTCAAAATATTTCCATGACTTTAGACTTTTAATAATTCAACCGACTTTTTCGGGCTCACGAAAACCAGATAAATACACTGTGAAATTACAGGGCTTGTGGTAAGCATGTTTTCCTACACAGCATTCACAAACACTGAATTGCACCGAACTGAAAACAACTGTCACCACTTTTGTTGTTTATATAGCAGTTTGGACTGAAATTACCAGCCCAACCCAACCCATTACACCAAACATAGCTGCATAAGAGTCGTGTCACATATTCCGCTACAATGAACTGGCGGGCCATTTAAATCTCCATATTTACTAAACACTTTATACCGACAGGACCGCTCCCATTCATTCCAATCATTCACGCCTTCAGACGAGCTGTTTATGCTCAGCTGCTACGCGGCTAACTAGCACAGCAGCTAACCAGCAGTTAACATACAATTACATATCAGGCACAGCTGTCACAGCTAACGTGAACTAGCCGGGCTGTGCTTCAGAAACCTGACACGCTTAAGAAATCGCTCTCTAGCATAAAAAACACTTTTGTGCATGCGTTTAATCGTCAACGCTTCACACTTTTGCAGCCGTCTTAAACACACTAAAACAGCAGCAGGCCTCTTTGGATATGCCTGACGATAACAAGCCGCGTTTAATCCTTTACCTCAACAGTTAATTCAGGGAAAACCAAACAAGAGCGTCTGTCAGTTTCACGTCAGACGGAGTTTGTTGGTGTTCGACGCGCCTGTTTTTTTTTTCCTGCCTGTTCTGTTGCCATGGAAATGTCTCTATTTACGAGGAGCGCTCGTGAGTTGTCGCGGACGGGGATGTTTGTCCGCTGAATGGAGTCGCGTTAAAGAGAGTTATCGCGCTGCGAGTCTATTTCAGGCCGGGGTTGGATTTCGAAAGATCCGCCATTTTCATCTCGTCATCAGTTCAGACGCGAGAAACAGCGGCAGGAGGAAAAACAGCAGGATTTCTTGTTTGGTCACACAAAGGAAGAGCGGAGTAGACAAACGACGCTCGCGCGTATCATTGCACGACTTAATCTTAATCCGCGGGCGGTCGTTTCAAACCCTAACTTTTTATCCACTGAATGACAGCCTCGGTTCCCGTTCACTTACGCTGCAATTTTCCCCCGTCCGGTATCATGAATGATGGCTGATTTTTATCAGCTCGATAACGTCTTTCTGGTCTTCCAAAGACGAAGAAGCAGCCATACAGGTTTTGTACAGCAGAATAAAAACAATAACGATTTTGCTCTTCACCTTCGTGCGCTGTTATTATTTTTAGTTTAAATAAATAAGTAAAAAAGCACACGAAAACCACGTCATTCAACTAAAACCTAATGTGAAGTGTATTTATGTACATAAAAAGCAACTAACTTACAGTTTAGAAGATGGAAATAAAAGCATCGACGATTCTTAATATTTGAAACTACTTCCATCCAGTGCAAACAAAACAATATGAACACCTTGAGCGCGAAAAAGTCAAACGTACACAGTTTAGAACCAAAACACTATCTATTTTACTACAAAACCCCAATGTAACAGGACCATGTCACTGTCACACAATTATCCCTTTCATTTTATGTATACGTAATAATTTAATATATAACTTAAAATGCATAAAAAACACTGTTGTGAACCAATGATGATGCAGAACTAAACTCTATGACAGTCGCGGAGGGCCAGCAGCTCGCTGTCACTGACTGTCAGGGAACGTTCAGCCTCGGGCGCTAACCAGCTAGCCACTAATAACTAACAGCATCACGCTTCGCCCGCGTTTAGTTTATGATGCAGAAGTTCCCCAGACGTTATCAGCGATCATTCGCGATCGCAGCTGGGCGTGTGACGCACTACGGAGCGAGCTGACACACACAAACACACACACAAGCGCGCGCGCACGCAAACACACACTGCTAGCAGCTCGGCTAACTAGCTGAGATCATATTGCCCCTCGCTGAACGCACACCCGAGCTCAAAGCACTTCTTACGCTCGCTCGAGATGAGTGTCGAGACGCTCTTCTGAAATCCTCGAGGTTTCCCGCTCGATCACGCACTCTTAAGTCCAACTCGGCGCTGCATCGCGTCGATCATCCGCTCTCAGACGAAGACGATTGTTTAAAATACCGCGCCGAGCGCCATTTCACCTCTAACATCCCATAATCAAGCCACGCCTTCGCAGGAAACAACAAATGACATCACGCCACAACTTCCGTGCAGTGTCGCGCGCAGAAAGATGAATGATTATTTATATTTATATAAAATAAGATGCGATTAAAAAAACGTTACAGTTTGTTGGTTTTGTCATCATTTCAGGCGAATTCCTAAATTCATCTTAATTCTAAATTAAAAGTCATGTTTACTATTCGAGTAAATTACACTCAAAAAAGCAGTCAGCTATGACGATATATATAATTATGTTACATTATTGTATAAAGCATCATGGTACAGTAAAACATACTGTAGACTTTTATTTATAGGACATTTTAGAAATATAGGCTACTTCATATATATGCATATATATTGTATATTATATTATTAGTATATTATTTATATAATATAGTATTTATATAAATATTAAATAATAGTATTAAAAGGATAAAGGGTATTGAAGAAATACATTTTACTTTTAACTGTTATATTACATTAGAAATGACATGAGTGTATATTAAAATGTAAATGTAAAAAAACATTCTGACTGTTTATTTTGCAGGACTTTTATACATTTCCTTTACATCTTTATGCATCATATTATATTACATAGCATGTTATAGGTGCTGTTTACTTTTAGAATCTTTCGTGAATACACCTCATCTCGCTGTGATATTCTATTCTATTCTATTTTCTATTCTATTCTATTATACTCTATTCTATTCTATTCTAGTAGTATGTGTTGTTGTAGGAGCAATGCAGTTTTTACACGAGCTTTTATAAATATAAATATTCACTAAAAAGCACAATGTTTTTACATTTATTTTTACAATAATAAAGTAATTTGTATTATTCCCGGAATGGATGGCGTCCTCTGGCGGCGCGCGCGGGCGGTGTTCGAGCGCGGAGGAAAATGGCGTCCGGCGTGAGGCAGGAGCTCGCGCAGCTCATGAACTCTAGCGGCTCTCACAAAGATCTAGCTGGGAAGTATGTCGTTTCAAGTCATTTACTTGAGTCCTTACTCGCCGTATGCGTGCTGCACGAACGAATTACTGTCTAGTTCTTTGGTGTAGAAGACGTGATGCAGCTGGGGAGATGAGTGCAGGCTAATATTAGTTAGCTAGCGTGATGATATGCGGTGCAGATGATCTACCTGTCAACACGTATAGATTATAACTATCGAAATATAAAATCTTTATTATTAATGTTTAGTATATATTGGAATCATTAAGGAATATTTGTTTGATTTAATCGCATTTCTGCAAGGGCGGGAGTAATAACCAGGAGTTAGCTTAAATAGCACTTATTTTGCTGTCTGTTTGCTTTGAGGTAATTTGTATGATAGTGTGGACAAAATGGTATTTTATTTAGGCACACACGACAATTTACAGTCTTTCTTTTCAGTGTTTCCAACTTCTTTCAATTAAAAGTAGCTAAAACTGGTAGCTAAATGTCACTGCATGGCGTCTTAATGGAAAAATCACTGATCTTTATAAAGGAGACAAATTAGATCAGTGAGAAGTTTGTCCAAGAAGTTACTATATTTGCCCCTAAACTTTTGAAAAATAAAAAAAAAGACCAAATGTTTTGATGACTTACCTTGCATTAAGGTTTTGTCCAATCAGATGCCCTGCCTCATCAGCTTGCTTCCTTTATAATAATATCATAATAATTGAATGAATTTGTCTTTGTGCTCTCTTTTGACAGATATCGTCAAATACTAGAAAAGGCTCTTCAGTTTACTGATGCAGAACAACTTGAGGCGCTGAAAGCATTTGTTGAAGCCAGTAAGCGCGCTACTATTCGTTACGCTAGTCTGACGACATTAATAGAATAGAATCAGCTTAACATACACATTCCTCACTTCACATTGTCTAAATCGCGGAGCTTCTGTTTCCCACGCTCGCGCAGTGGTCAACGAGAACGTCAGCCTGGTCATATCCAGACAGCTGTTGACGGACTTTTGCACGCATCTTCCTAACCTCCCAGACGGCACCGCTAAAGCCGTGTGCCACTTCACCCTGGAGAAGATCCAGCCCAGAGTCATCTCATTTGAAGAGCAGGTATGTGTGATGAAGAATACTTCTGGAATCACGTTGAACCCGTGTGAGCCGGTCTCGTGCGCTTGCAGGTGGCTTCGATCAGACAGCATCTAGCCACGATCTACGAGAAAGAGGAGGACTGGAGGAACGCAGCGCAGGTTCTTGTGGGAATCCCGCTGGAGACGGGTCAGAAGTAAGAGTACTCTTCTCTTGGAACAATCTGAAGCTGCTCAAATGCAACCTAAATGTCACCCAAAAGCGCTTGTGGTGTTCTTACGGTCTCTCTCCTGATTTTACAGACAGTACAATGTGGACTATAAATTGGACACTTATCTGAAAATCGCCCGTCTGTATTTGGAGGATGATGATCCGGTTCAGGCCGAGGCCTACATCAACCGAGCATCTTTACTTCAGAACGAATCCACCAATGAACAGCTGCAGATTCACTACAAGGTGCGCCATCAGTTGAACTCAGTGTAAAGTGAACGGCATCCAGTAGGGATGTGCTACAGTAGGGAGGTACTATTTTAATTACAATAAATTATGTATAATTACAAGTAACCCCAGGCCAAACCCAGATCATATTAAGTACATGAAGTTAAATAACAACAACAATAATAATAATATAATATTAGTGATATATATATATATATATATATATATATATATATATATATATATATATATATATATATATTAAAACATACATGAAAATATTTATATATACTTTATACTTATATGCAAACATTTGATGCATCAATGTGCATAGCATTGTAATAATTTGAATCTAAATGTATAAACATATTATGATAATATAATAACTTTCTTAAAATAAAATTTAAATGTGCATATACAATTGATCTATTTACACACACACACACACACACACACCATCCCAATGCAAAAGAAATTGTCAAAATGTTAAGATGACTCTATTAAATCTTGTTTGATTTTGTAATATCTTGCAGCTTTCTGATTTCTCACTATTAATATATTCCATCGTGATTTGCAGGTTTGTTACGCCAGAGTTCTGGACTATCGGAGGAAGTTTATTGAAGCAGCTCAGCGCTATAATGAGCTTTCTTACAAATCCATCGTGCATGAGACGGAGCGCCTGGAGGCCCTGAAACATGCACTTCACTGCACTATACTGGCCTCCGCAGGTACTCCCTATCTATTACATCGCTAACAATAGACTGCTGGAACTGCGGTTAACCAGTTTCACCCTCGTTTAAAATCAGCTTCACTGTCTAATCAGCTCTCGATGCGTCTAAAAGGTCAGCAGCGCTCTCGTATGTTGGCTACGCTCTTCAAAGATGAACGCTGTCAGCAGCTCGCCGCCTACGGCATCCTGGAAAAAATGTACCTGGATCGAATCATTCGGGGAAACCAGCTCCAGGAGTTTGCTGCCATGCTGATGCCGCATCAGAAAGCCACCACAGCTGACGGTATTACATTACAATATTGTACAGTGCTGTCAGTTATTGGTGATCTCCGCTAGGAAAGGCTAATACTTGTCTAACGCCTTCAGGTTCAAGCATCTTGGACCGAGCAGTCATTGAACACAACCTGCTGTCTGCTAGCAAACTCTACAATAATATCACGTTTGAAGAGTTAGGAGCTCTTCTGGAGATTCCTCCTGCAAAGGTACGTCTGTGTTAGGAATCATCTGACTTTATGCTCTCCAAGGCTGCATTTATTTGATCAATAACACTAATATTGTGAAATATTATTACATGTAATTTATTCCTGTGATTTTTAAGCTAAATTTTCAACATCATCACCCCAGTCACGTGATCCGTCAGAAAACATATCATATACGCATCTTTTGTTTCCCCACAGGCAGAGAAGATAGCGTCACAAATGATTACCGAAGGTCGCATGAATGGATTCATTGACCAGATAGACGGCATTGTCCACTTCGAAAGTAATTTTGGTTTTTGGCTGAATTTGGTAGGTAAAAATGATTTAACCAAGCTTAAAACGTGAAGAAATCTCTTATTTCCCTCAGCGCGAGAGCCGTTGCCCACCTGGGACAAGCAGATTCAGTCGCTGTGCTTCCAGGTGAACAACCTCCTGGAGAAGATCAGTCAGGCAGCACCAGAGTGGACGGCCCAAGCCATCGAGGCCCAGATGACCCAGTAAACCCCTTCATGCTCTTCTCTTTTCACACTGGACGAAACAGAAAAGACTCCCGTTGAACTTCATTCAACCCAGCACATGTTCAGTTAAACTTGACCCTTTTGCTTTGTGCAGTTAATATTTTCTTTAGTTGTGGTCTGTGAGTATCTGATGTTGAATAAATACCGTGAAAATGTCTTTATGCTTCACTGCTCCGCTGCTAGAAACGTCACCAAAAATGCCACACTTTCCGTGTTTGATCTCATCGACAGAAAAACGCTAATTATTGTATGGAGGAATAATACGACAAACCATGTGGAAAGAGTAGCGGTTCTAGGAACGTAGGCTAGAGGCATCTGGCCAGTGATTCTGACAGCAGAGGAAAAACAATACTGAAATCAAAAAATAAAATGCACCTAACCATGTGATTAATTACTAGTGTGTTCAAATGCAAATAAAAAAAGATCTGATCAGAGGTAAATATTACTGTCCGTCACTAGTATTATGTTTGTAACTATTATTGTGAAACAAAATGATAAATAATATTATATAAGTAATGTTGAGATGTGGGGGGAAACGCATTGAAATGCACTTTAACAATTTGTTACTCTCATAAATCAAATGCTTCCAGTTTTTTTTACAATCTTAAAGGGTTTGCATGTTTTCTAGCAGTTAAATGTCATAAACTACATTTTCAGAATGAATGAATGCTTTAGTGTACAGCATTCATCCTCTCGTTCCATTCACCTAGTAACACGAATCATTTTAATCACTGATTCATATTACCAGGTCTAAAGTGTGCCAAGAAATCCCCTTCGTCTGAGAAGGTTCTCGGCGTCCCTCACCCTCATCTACAAATTGGTCGCCGTTTGCTTCAGACTGTAATCATCCCAAATGGTCTACAAGCAACTGTTGACTTCTCTAATAATTAAGCCATGTTGGTAGATGAGCATGATTAAACGTATTTAGGAATCGAGGCAGACTATAGGTTCTTACAATATATATCTCTCTTTCAAGTTAATAAGTAAATATAGAAAAGAACTAAGCTTGAGACAAAGTAATTATGGTAAAAATGAGTTTATTGAACAGCTGTCTAGCTACGTTTCAGTGCTCAGACTTCATCTGTTCGACACGAATCCAAAAAGTGTTACGCAATATGGGAAATGAACACCTTTACAACATTGCCCTTTGACAGAAATATTAATATTAATCCCACTCCTGAAGACATAATATTCCTTGAAACCACACAAACATAAGACTAAACAACAATGGAAAAATTGTGTAGAATAAAATATTACATAAACTTTAGTAAATTAATGGTTTATGGCTTAATGGAATAATAAAGTGCTCAAATCATGTACAGTATGATTGTAGATTAATGAATTTATGATTTATGAAAGAAATGAAGTAAAAACCAACACAAATGTATGAACACACACACACACAGGTATCTACAAAGAATCCTTTAGCTGTCGTGAGAACAGCAAAGAACATCAATCATCGAACTCATTCAATTGCATAACTGAGTGAATGAATTAAAAATTAAATGTACAATTCTGTAGGAAATTAGCAATTTTGTTTGGAAGAGTTCAGAAGAGTTGTCTAGCTGAATGCAATGGTT
The DNA here is from genome assembly GCF_018831695.1 of Puntigrus tetrazona. Lineage (NCBI taxonomy): Eukaryota > Metazoa > Chordata > Actinopteri > Cypriniformes > Cyprinidae > Puntigrus > Puntigrus tetrazona. The sequence goes on from NC_056708.1 coordinate 1,706,828, forward strand.
TTAAACTGTAACCCATGATTTCTTTTATACTAATGTAATGCATAATTACACCATCTTTCCGCATTTCATCTTGTAGATGCCGATCACCGGCTTTGAAATGTACGTGTGTCTTTTCATTTGCTTGTTCAGATGCAGCCCCCGGTGGACCCCTACGCGTTTGAGGGGGGCTGCTGTTTGCCTGTTTCTGAAACATCCAGATGTAAAAAAGCTTTCAAATCCTGTATTTGTTTCTTTCCTCTTTTCACTGCATTGTCTTTAGCCAGTTTTTGCAATTCCTCTGTTATGTAGAGGTTAGCCTCGTCCAGCAGAAACTTGTTATATTGATATGCAAGTGGCTTCTCGTAGTGACACTGTCTTATAGTTGTGCATGCCCAAATGATACTTACTCCAAATAAAACATACATGGCCATCTCCTTGAAGAGAAAACAATATAAATGAATTACAAGGTAATAGGCACAAATTAGCCTATTAAGTGACTGTAGCGATCGGGTAGATGCCTTCTATTAGACTAAAGTAAAAAAAGCTGCATTGCATAATCACGAGTCAGTCGAAAGTGCTTTCTAACAATTGCATGTACACTAAAAAACACAAACGGCATACTTACTCGTGAAAAACATCTTTTGACTCTGATAGTTGCAGTTTCAGCAGAGGTTTTGACACTTTTGCAAAAGGTTTGCTCGCAGGGAGGCAAGTCATAGTTAGTTGTTGTAAGGCACACGTACCAGTCCTCATCCATCAGTACCGTAATCATCCACAGACATGCTACAGAGAGTCCTTTAATTGCTGACATTAAAAAAATGAAAACGCTGAAGCTTGCTGTTCTTGTTTCCTTGCTGCAGAAAATAGTCCTTATGCGCTTCTCTGTAATCATCAGTACGATGAAAAGCGAGATCGCAGGCAAAGCCATGTAAATCATGCAGACGCGGGTATTTTCATCAGGGTCGCAAGGGCACTTAAAATCCAGTTTGAACACACACTGGAAAATAATCCAAAACAAAAAGGCAACAAATGCACCGCCAACTGGTTCAAAAAGACCCTTCAGGTTACCGATGGTCAATAAATGCGCCATTGTGGGTGGAAAGTGTCCTTCGAACAATACAAAGACTCGAAACAATAAAACAAGTACCAAGAAAGAGGTCCTGATAACCGTCCTGAAAGATCATAGAGACCTGATCACGTGATGAACACACCTCCCCCTTTATAGCTGTTTCTGTATATTAAAAGAAAACAACTATACTTTTTGTTTCTCCGATTGCTTATAAATCCAATCTACCTTTCCAGCATACCGATACTAATTTATAAAAGTAATTCCAGGATGATACCGATAACGTAAAAGAATGGATTGACAGAGAAGGTAAGTGAAATGTATGAAGTTTATTGACACAGATGGATCTGTGAAGGCTGGAGCTGGAACGGGTGAGTAAGTGGCTCGTTGGAGATTGCTGAAGAGTAATGGGCCTGCGTCTTTCAGGAACGACTGGAGGAGCAGAACGGAGAACTGGAAGGATCACGGCAGACGCTTGGAAAGACCGGGAGAAACACAGGAGACACTCTGAGAACTAGAAGGAACACGGTACTTTTCAGAGAGTCAGAGTCAGAGAGTCCGCTTCGTATGTACAAGACCAGACAAAGACTGTGGCTGAGGTGTGTGCTTGCGACTTGATTGGCTGGGTGACAGGTGCAGGTGATCACAAGCCACTGAGCTCGCTGTGATTGGATGAGGGTGGAGCCTGGCTGATTAGTTGCAGATAGCATAAAGCAAACATATTTTGCTAATAAAAAAGACGACTCAAGCAGTTGCTGGCTCATGATGTTCAGTCTCTTCTGTCTCATTCAGTATCTTATTTAATCCACAATACCAGATCACAGATCACAGATGCACACACACTAAGTCATGTACGCTATCTGACACAGCTGCGTTTAAAACTGAACTGGAAGTTAAGTGCTGGGCGTCCGGTCAGAGGAGAACTGACCCCAACTGAGTCTGGTTTCTCCCAAGGTTTTTTTTTTTCTCCATTCTGTATGGATGGGGTTTTGGTTCCTCTGGCTTGCTTGGTTGGGGACACTTAATTTCCAGTGATTATCGTCGAATTGATTAAAGAGACCGTCTCTGCATTTCATAACAAATTGGTCACTCTCGTCATTATACATCCCTGTCATTATACTCTTCTGCTTTATACTGTACAGTGCTTTGATGCAACCTGTGTTGTTAAAAGCGCTATATAAATAAAAATGATTGATTGATTGATCTTCTTTACACAGTACCATCTAGAACAAAATATAAGTGATGTTTTTCCTGCTTAAAATTGGACACTATAACAATATTGTTTCATAACCTTTGGATTTGGCTTCTGTATTGTTTGTTCGATTGGATTGATGTTCTGGTTCTGACCTAAATCTACATAAAATATTGGTCACAGATCACTGATTACTTAGTAAACAATAAAAGTGTAGAGTGATTATATATAGACTAGTGATCATATATAGACATGGTCAGAATTGTTGGCACCCGTAAATATGATCAAAAGAGGCTATGAAAATAAATCTGCATGTTAATATACAATCAATAATTCAAGCCATTTGTTAAAAAAACAAACATTGCATACTTTTTATATTCAGTTTTTCCTGTGTTGCTTTGGTTGATTTTCCTGCTGTTTTTGTTTGTGGTTGTCATAGTTACTAATATGATAGCTCTTAAGTTTTTCATTTATGTTTAATTATTGACTCAAATGATTTGTTCAAACACATATTCATATACATAAATGTTCTGCTTTGGCTTCGTTTGGAACTGTTTTCACAGGTGAAAGAGAAATAACTGTCGGTCTTGTGTCTAAAATGTGAATTTCTTGTGTGTTTGGCTGTGGTATAAAATCGAAATCGCATTAGTGTTGTTTTTCCACGCTCTTTGGTTCTGCCTTCTTTCGGTTTCTCCTTGTGATTCAGGTTTTTTTCTCCATATTGTTGGCAGCTTGGTCACTCTGTATGTGGGCACATGGTTCGTTATGTTCATTTTCAGGTCTTGTTTATTATAAAATGTTTTTTATAATATATTATATATGTTTAGTTTATTATAAAATGTTTTAGTTTTGTTTCCTCGTTTAATTCCTCGTTTTAGCCCCTAGTTCCTTGATGTATGTCTTGGTGGTTTGTTTGGATCCTGCTCTCCCTCACCACTGAAACTCATCTGATTGCATTTAAATCATTGATGTTACATATAAACCAGCCCATGTTGTGTCATCTTTGCTTAGCAAGCAATAATGACTCGTGAGGACAAAAGAACTGATCTACTGGAGTTTCAGGGTTTTTTTACAGGAATGAATTCACTTTAGTGGCACAGATCATTCACTTCTCATAGCCTGCTCTGAACAGCATTATGGGCTTTATGTGTTTTCACAGTCTCCAAAAAAATACAAAAAATATATAGTGCAAAGCTTCTTTTTATTGCTATTATTTTAAACAGTGAAACTATATATATATATATATATATATATATATATATATATATATATATATATATATATATATATATATTAGATTCTTTATATGTAAAGTAAACATTTATTAGTTTTTTTTATTTTAACTTTGTTTATTAGAGCGTATAGCACATGAAAGTCAAAATCCAAGATCAATATTTAAATTTGAGTTTCTTAAAAATTAATAAGAATAAATTCCAGATGCCATGAACCATCGGAGGCAATCCTCTCCAGAGTACTAGTCCTCAGAACTGCATTTCCCATAATGCCCTCACCCAGTCCTGATTACCTGCCAGGTATACCTCATTAGATCAGCTCTTTAAGCTGCAGCCAAACTCTCTTATCCTGGCCCCGGCTGGTAATTCTCAGCGTTATCCCCATTATCATTGTCTTCCTGTTGTGACCCTAATCTGTTTCTCGTTTATCCTGATTTTTTTTGCTGCCTGTTACCTTGACTCTGATACTATCTGCTTGCCTCTGATTACGATTTGATTACGTCTTTGCCTCTGACATCCTTGTTCTGTTAACGATCTCCAGCCTGTTTGACTAGCCTTATGAAAGAGCATGCAAATGGATCTGACCGTCTCTGACTCCTCATTACACCAGACATGATGCCACAACAATAGGGAAGACTGCAAGGGCAACAAACACAAATGTTAAGGCAGGCAGAGATCCACAAGTTCAAGGGAAATCCAAAAGGCGGTGGTCATAAAACAGGCAATGGGTCTATACCAGGTCTTGGGTCCAATCAGGCAAACAGAACAGAAGAGCAGGTCATTGAATCGGTAATGGGGTAAAGAGGCAGAGATCATACACGTGGAAGGTAATCAGAACAGTGAGATAGAACACATGGTAAGGCAATATAAGCCTCTGGTTATAAAGCCCTCAAACAGGAAAAGAAGCAGAGGGAGTGAGCACGGCTAGTACTCGGGCTGGCTCAGCGATACGCCTTAACACAACTGTCACAGTTTCTAGTTAGTCTAGTAAGAGCTTGATTAGCTGGTTTCCGGTTTGTCTGACTGGGGTAGGAGCTAAACTCTGTAGGACGGCCCTTAAGGATCCAGTTTGTTCAGATTCAACTCTCACATCATGGCATGAAAGATAATACAGTGCCACCTGCTGTGGACTGACTGGAGTAAGATGGACTTGAGTTCAGAAGACTGGAGGAGTCTGAACTTATAGAGAAATGCAATATGGAGCACACTGTTCTGGGTCTCTCGCTGAAGGAGGAGCAATGATGCTGCAAAAAGAGGTTTTCCTAGCACGGAGAAACATGGAGCTCAATCATATCTCTTCAAAAAGACTATTTTTGCATTTTATTTGTTAAATCGGGAAGGCTTAGATAATCAATGAATCGTTGTGATTTTGTGTCATTGTGCCTTTATAATAAAGAAATTATTTGGAAGCATGCCCATTCTGAGTAACAGGATGGCCGTGGTACAAAACCGTTAAAATGTGTGCTTTAAGTTGATAAGTTTAAAGTATTTGCACATATAATATGATTTTCATTTAGTTCCAAAGGGAGCGATAATCAAGTGCTATATGATTAAATGAACATAAAGCAATTTACAAAAACGCAGAGCAACTACGTTCAGGGCTTTTGTTTCTTGTAAGGTTGCTCAGAACTGTCCTGTACGTTTTCTAATGTCAATGTCTCTCTTCATCTGGCAGGCTGCACAAGGCGTGCGGAAGTTACCCACGCAAAAGTCATTGCACATGGATCCCTGCAGAGAAAGGTCAAAATATACAGATGAATTTCTAGTCTCTTAACTAGTTGCTTATTAGCATGCATATCAGTAATATTAGGCATTTATTAGTAGTAATTAAGCACATACTAATGCCTTATTCTACATGACCTTATTCTGAATTTTTTTAAGCCCCTTGACTGTCATTTTCCATAGTCTAAGGTTGGCAAAACGTTACCTTAAAGTGGAAGTGAAGTCACTTCTTCAACCCCTAACACTATAACTACTTAGTCCCATCACCAATTCAGCTCTAATGCTTATAGCTGCTTATAGCACTTAGTTGTTTTGCATCTGAGAGTTTCCAGTCTGTAGTGGGAGATGTTTCCACATTCATAAGTCATCTGTGAGCAATGTTATTCACCGGCTTGCACCCTTTGCCATCATTTCATCCAAACCGTGTCATTCAAATCTCTTTTTTTATTTGAAATGGGTTTTCCTTGAGTAAGTGGCATAACTGATGGCACCCATGTCAGAAATCAGGCACCCCGCATGCACGATGATCAATATGGGAATAGAAAAAACTACCATTCAATTAATGTACAGTTAGTTCTATACTATAGAGTATAGTGCGCTATCCTGCATACAAATAGTTCACAGTATTGTGTATTCTTTAAGCAAGTTGTCTCATTGATGAGGCTAAATCTCTCAGCCACAAATCTGCCATGATTGTCAACCTGAAAGCCTCAGTGGATAGATCTACTCCTCAATGTAGAGTCTAACTAATGCAAATAAAGGGTTATGAGTTAAGGGAACATCCATACTACACGTGCAAATATGAGATACATTTATAACTGTGAAATCATGGCCTAAAATAAAGAAAACATCTTTATTTGTGTATTGCAATCATGTAGCCAGTCCACGTCTCTGGTCAAGCCATTGGTGCCTGGCACGGGGGTCTGTTTAGCATCTTCGTGATAGTAGGGGGGACCATTGGTGATTTAGAGCCATTAAAAATGTAGAATGTGGGTCCAGGTCTGTAATTTATATGCAAATGTCAAAAGACTAAAAGGGTCTCTTTAAGGTCCACAATCTCACCAGTCAGTCCAATAAAAAAATCACGGGAGCTACAAGAAGCTGAACGCACATGTCTTGAAAACTGGCAGTGAGTTTTAAGTAGCGACTGGAGGCCAGCAGCAAAGGCTGCGTGGAGGTAACATGAAGCACTTAACATAGCACTTAAAATGCTGCAGGTCACTAAACAAGAAACAGCAAAGAGAGGCAGATTTACAGAGGCCTGGCAAGTTGCACGCAAAGCAAAAAAAATGGTGTCACCTTGGAATCACGCGCACGTGACTTTAATGTTTATAAGCCGCAAATCCTCCAGTTACTGTGTTTCTGGGACGTGGCTTTGTACAGTGGCCAGCTGCAGCTTTTCTGACGTTTGGACAGCAACGGGTTCCAAGGATGCAAACACGACACACTCTGGCTGAAGCCTAAAGTCTAAAAATGTCTTGATATTTTGTATTTGTTCCTCTCCTCTCGCCGTTGCCGTGTCTTTGGCCATTTTTTTCAATTCCTTTGTCACATAAAGTTCCGTCTCCTCCAGCAGAAACTTGTTATACCGATATGCAAGTGGTTTCATGCAGTGAGACTGTCTTATAGACACGAATATCCAAAGGACCACCTCAAACGATCACCTTAAAAAGAAAGTACGGCTTTGTTAATTCATTGCGAGATAACACGCAAAGTTACAGTGTCAAAGAACGTAGCAAATATAACGCACGTGATTATTGTTACATTATTAAATATCAATACCACAATATTTCTTTTTTTGTCCAAGAATAACGAGGGCACTTACACATGACAAACTTTTTTGAACTTGAATTTCTGCCTCTTCAACAGAGGTTCTGTCCTTTTTGCAAAAGATTTGCTCAAAAGGAGGCAAGTCATAGTTAGTTGTCTCAAGACACGCATACCAGTCCCCGTCCACCAATAATGTAATTATCCACAGGCACGCTACAGATAGTCCTTTAAGCACTGACATGATAAGAACAATGCCCTTGTACGTCGATGCTGTTCCATTGCTGCAAAAAATACTCCTCGTGCCCTTTTCAGTAATGATCGCTATGACTCAAAGAGAGATGGCTGGTAAAGTCATGTAAAGAGCGCAGACTTGCACGTTTTTTTTAGGGTCACAGGGACATTCGAAATCCACTTTAAACACAAACTGGAAAATAATCAAAAACAAAAAGGCTACAAACACACTTCCAGACGGTTCAAAAAGCTTCTTCAGGCAATCGGCGTTCAAGTGGGGGGCCATTGTGAGAGACACCACACACGACAACTGAAAGCGTGTCGAGGAAGTAACGAAATCATTATATCGTCCTGAAAGATGAAAGAGGTAAAGAGTTGGTCACATGGTGAAAACACCTCCCCTTTCACGGCTGTTTTAGGAGTAAGCTGCGACTGTGACTAGTCTAAAATCTAGACCAGTTTTTGCATGCTTCGTAAAACAAACAAACACATATTGAAGTCCATACAGAGATTGTTCTCATCCTTATTCTTATTTAATTTTGCTTGGCAATGTAATATATATACTACAAAAGTAATATCGTTACTTTCTGACAACAGTAATTAGTTACACTACACTACATACCTTCGTATGGTTTTTTTCCACCTCAAAATAATTCTTTATTGTTGGACTAGTCGCCTACATCTTGGACTGAGGATGAGTAAATTAACAACACATCTTCATGTTTGGCTGAACTATGCTTTAAGTGTGAAGAGAGTAGAATCTAATGGTGTCTGCCAATGCGTTTCTGATTAAAAAATCTCTGAATATTGTATTAAATAAGTTGCTTCTTTGGAATAATTTACTCGGTTTGCTGAGGTAAAGTGACATTTTAAGAAACGTAAATGTATTATCGTTGTTATATTTCATATGGATCTAAGCTACATTAACATGGTTCACTTTTTCAATTTGTTTTGTAGTCTTTCATTCTCTGATCTCTAACTGTTGATGTGTTTTAGTTCTGTTTCTTCATTTCTTATTCCTTGTTCCTTGTTTCTAGCCCCTAGTTCCTTGATGTAGGTTTTGGTGGATGGTTTGGATCCTGCTCTCCCTCACCACTAAAACCTTGCTTGGTTTATTCTGATGATTTATTAAGCGAAGAAGAAGCATTTAGGGCGTCAAAAAAAGGGAAAATAATTCAATTATAGGTCATGTACGTTACGCATGTAATATGAATCAAACATATTCAATCCAATTTATTTATGATAATAAGAATAATTTGGCAACTAAATCTGGCATCTATCTGATATTTGGTCTATTAATGAAATTATTGAAAGATTTGAGAATCAAAGAAGACGGGATATGAAGAACACCATAAACAGCAACAATAACCAACAAACTCAAAACACAGAGGCTATTTTTTCTACATTTTTGTATTTTATTTATTCCGTTGGGAAGACTTTATGAAGCTTTACTCTAGTAAGGCATTTACAAGACAATATAGGCTATTGCATGACAATAACATGACTACTAATAACACGCCACTGCATGTCTACAATGTAATGATCTTTCTAATCTACAAAACCAAAAAAACTGATTTAACTGCACCTTTATAATAAAAAAATAATCTGGAAGCATGCCCATACTGAGTAACAGGACGGCCGTGGTACAAAACTGTTATCAATGTGATGCTCATAACAGCCTGCATGTGAAGCCATAAAGTTGATAAGTTTAAAGTATTTGCATATATAATATGATTTTCATTTAGTTCCAAAGGGCGATAATCAAGAACTAGATGATAGTGTACTGAAGATTGACTGAAAGATTAAATGAACATAGAACAATTTGCAAAAACTACGTTCAGGGCTTTTATTTCTTGTAAGGTTGCTCAGAACTGTCCTGTACGTTTTCTAATGTCAATGTCTCTCTTCATCTGGCAGGCTGCACAAGGCGTGCAGAAGTTACCCACGCAAAAGTCATTGCACATGGATCCCTGCAGAGAAAGGTCAAAATATACTTATATAAATAAGTTGCTTGTTAGCATGCATATTACTAGAATATTAGACATTTATTAGTAGCAATTGAGCAGAAATTAATGCCTTATTGTACATGACCTCGTTCTACATCCCTAATCCTAACCAGTACCTAAATGAGAAAATACTGCATTAACTATTAATTTATCGAGGGAAAAAGTTTTAAATAGATACTAGTTCCCTATTCTAAAGTGTTACCAAAAAACGTACAAAAATAACAAACAAAAAAAAAAAAAAAAATAATAATAATAATATATATATATATATATATATATATATATACTTATACTTATATATATATATATATATATATATATATATATATATATATATATATATATATATATATATATATAAAAACACTTAAGTGTGCTTAGAGACATGCTTTAATGACTGTGACACAACTTATGTACACTTTTAAAATGCACGCTATGTAATAATGCTACAATAATAGGTTAGTACACTATAAATAGTTTTAATATTCTTTTGCATTATTTTGATATGTTGGCTAACATGAAAAGTACTTGTACTAAATTATACAGATTATATCAGTCAGATTTCTCATTATATATATATATATATATATATATATATATATATATATATATATATGTTCTTCATTACAAATATATTTAAATACATGACACGTAAGTTTCAGTTAAAATGCATATTTTAAATCAGCATAAATGCTTATCAGTACATTTGGCAGCATACTTAAACTAATTATGAAATGACAGAAGTGTTTCATAGACGGACAGACCCATCCTAACCTGTATGTTGTATTTAGTCCTGTACACGCTCCGGATGGGCATGCCTAAACCACATAAGCAGCACTCATTCATGTCGCTGGCGATGGAGCAGCCCAAACAAGGGAGGCAGAAGCAGCCATAACAACCTAATGAAATAAATGACTGACGTTAAAGTCATTTTAAGGACACTTCAAAGTAATTTAGACGTGCGTGTTTTGAGTGGAATCACTTGCATACGCTCGTGTCTTCACAGCAGCTCGTCAGGCCTGTGTGGAAGTCTCTGGGAGCAAATGGAGCCGGCTGAGATGTGACCTCCATGATCTAGAAGTAAACAGTTACAGTTATGCTGCTTAACATTTAGCTGATGGAAATTTGAACTAATTTATACAAGTTTTAATAGAAAACCGAGGTAATGTTTAAGTGTATACGTACCTTCGTTTTGTCGTTGAGTCAAGAAACCTTTCTACCCCGCTGAGACTGGCACAGATTGTCTTTATATACAGTTGGGATGTCACACATTCAGACGCACCCTTCAAAATATACAGTAAATATCATAAAAACATTATACTGACAGATTTATTGCGGAAATATATATTGCACTTCCTTCAAGTCCAAAGTACTAAGTGATTAAAAGCCACATATTATGTTTTCTGTCACACCTTCCACATCAGCCATCCTCTGAACCTCTGCTTTTACAAGGATAGCGATGCATGTCGTTAAAGTTAACCGTACTGGAAAATATTAGTGCAATTTATAATAAATGTTTTCTTGAATATACTTAATTTATTCACGTGATCCGTTTGGGACAACTTTATGTTGTTAATAACAACAAATGTAATGCATTTTTCTTTCTCTTTGCATTTCTATATTCAATATTACCCAATTCAGATCAATATGATTGTAAAAGTAATCTGAAAGTAATCATAAAGCGGTCTGATTACATTACCTTAAATGCGTAATGTAATGGATTACTTTTTAATTACAAAAATGGATTAATTTTTGTCAATTTGTTTTTTTTTTAGTACAATTTTCAAGTAATCTACCCAGCTGCGTGTAAATATTCTCGAAAAAAGTAAATAAAGAGATAAACGTATTGGTAAATGCTCATTGCAAAACTTCAAAAGATCAATCAGCTTCCATTCGAAGAATTTCCTGGCATAACTTGGAAATATCGTTGGCAGTTAGCAATAAAAAATTGCACAATAACGGATATATAAAGTAAACACGTCACAGTCAGACATCGCCCAATGAAGCCTAATTACTGCATTCAACCTGGCCCAGATTTGCCGGGTCAGCTTTAACGACAAATGAGGTCACAGCAAAAACCAGTTACAACACAGTTTTAGTATTTTGTCTGATGTTAATGTGTCTACGTATATTTTTTAAAAAACACTGAATACAAAAACTAATTCGCTAAGATATTTAAGAAACAGTGCTGCGAAATGATTTTGCTACTAATCACATGCAAAATAAAAGATATATAAAAATATATCTTTGTGTGCTGTGTATATGTATTTGATGTATCTGTGTGCTATGTTGTGACAGAAACCTCTAACATTGAAGATAAACCACATTTAAAGTGTTTTTCAGGCAAAGATTAGAGATGTGGATATCTCCCACTCTATAAAGCCTATTGAAATCCCCAGAACTGATTCGATCAAGGATTTCCAAGAGCTATGCTCTGCTCTGATTGGTCTACTGCTTATGAGCATGCCGGAAAAGAAACGCTTATTTCCATATCTAAATAGCAGCATCCGAGAATTCCTCGGCGCAGTATACACGCTGATATCAACATCTAACAACAACTGACAAAGGCCAAGATATGCATTACATTTTATAAAACAAAGATCTAGCTTTAAAGAGTTTTAGTTTCCGTGTGAGCCTGGGCTACCAATGCCGACCGGCTTAACACTAGTGGCCTGTGATTATGACTATGTGAGCCTCGGCTACAAATGCATACTGGCTTAACTCTAATTAACCAAAGCAGATATGCCACAAACGATAGAATGAGACCCCAGCATACACCTGCGCATATAGGTCAGACTGAGTTAGATCGGACTTCAGCAAGTAGTTGACATTTCAAGGATGGTTGTCACAGGCTAAACCCTAGCAGGTTTCGAAATGAAGATAAGAAAGCGCGTATGGACCAATGAAAGGTTCTGTCCTTCCTTCTGGGTCCTAGCAGTCTTATCTGTGGCTGTTAGACATTTGTTTGTGTTAGTCCACCAAGATCCAATCAAAACGTAGCTAGCCTTTCTCCATCGTGTACGGTCATAGAGGGGCCCCATCATAAACGGGACCCTGGAATATGTCGTTCGCTAAACTAAATAGGCTCTGAATCTGCCATTACTGAAAAACAGCTTCCTGTAACAGAAGATCTTTAACTTCGTCTTAGGTCAGCCTCTGAGGACCTTAACGTTTATGCTCCTTTTGTGCAGAAAAAAGAAATCGGAGCGTTTATTTGCACTTAGGGGGAAAAGCCCGCCTTGTTGGCAGCGGCTAAATACGCTAGCTCCGCCCACCAACGTGTGATTGGGATAGTCATCATTACAGAAAGATGACTGCTTGATATCGGTTTCAGTGGAGCGGGTAAAATGTATGCCGATCATATTTTGATGCCACTGACGTAGATTCAAATCCATATTTTCAATCACGTAAATCACATTATATTAAATAAATAAGCCTTTATATTAATAAATAAAGTGTTGAGTAAGGTGTAGGGAGGGCTTTATTGCTTTATTGTCCCGATAATGATGTCAACCATCTATTTAATAATGAATGAACATTAACGCTCAATAAGTTGCATTCTGTTTTATAATGTACTTCAGAGCTTCAGGTGCAGATAATTGCCACTTGCAATAAGTAGCATAGCAGAAAATGCTATTTGCACTTAGTATGGTGATATTTTTTGAACGTGTTATTTTTTTTTAAAGCGCCACATCGTTTACAGTCTCAAGGATGTCCACCTATCAACAGCGCTATAAATTAGAATAGGAGGAATTATTTGAACTTTAAATAACGTGATTGAACGTGATAGCTGTTCATCGATGCTATCCAACTTCACTCGGAAATATGTAACGAACACCGAATCCCATGTTAGCAAAAAAGGTTGTTTCTTTATTCATAAGACGTACAGGCAGGACAAATGGCATGGCAATACTACGCAGTGCCTGCAAAATGTTTAATTGTGTTTGAAGTAGATATTAAGAAAATGAACGCAGCCGTAATTTACAAAGAATACATTGTTTTAAGTTAAGAACTGAAGTACTGTAGCACTGCACTGAAGTTCTTTCTTCATCCGTAATTTCACTTTTCTTTTACATTTTACTTACTATGTTTCAAAACACAACCAACAAACCACACTGACAATATACTTATATCACACCATTTTCTCTTCCCAACCAAGTTATTTGAAAACATGTATTTCACCGCAATAAATGCTTTTTTAGCCCAGATTTTTTTGTCTCGTTTCCAGCCAAAATAAAAAAACAACAAAAAAAAGGATTTTCCAGGCAGGTAAAAAAATATTGTCAAAATGAAGTGACTTTTTTGCTTAAGAACAAGCAAAATAATCTTAATTTCAAACAGAAATCCCATTGGCAGATTATTTAAGTAAAAATTCACTTCATTTTGACAATAACAAACCAATAGCTTACTGACCAGAATCTTTAAGTTTTGAATTTATGGTACTTATGACGGCAAAGACATTTCCATTACGTTTCAAATGATTAACTTTAATTCTTTCGAGCAGCGAGTAAGGACCGTTTTTCCCTTCTCAGGGTTTCAGCGTTCCATTGCTCTTCCTTATTTTGAGGTCTCTCTTCAGCTGACAGGCTGCACAACTGAAGCAGCAGTTCGCCACCATCCAGTCATTACACATGGATCCCTGGAGATCAAAACGAAACAAAACCGTAAATAAAAGACCCCGTCTATATATTTACGAACGGTGGACAGACCCATCCTAACCTGTATGTTGTATTTAGTCCTGTACACGCTCCGGATGGGCATGCCTAAACCGCATAAGCAGCACTCATTCATGTCGCTGGCGATGGAGCAGCCCAAACAAGGGAGGCAGAAGAAACCGCAGCAACCTAAAAAAACGATACGATTGATTTCAAAGTAAATCCATATGCTTGCAACATGCTGAGCGCCCTTGGGATCACTCACATACACCCATGTCGTCACAGCAGCTCATTAAACCTGAGTGAAAGTCTCGGGGTTCAAAAGCAGCAGGTTGAGATGTGATCTCCATGATCTGTGACAGCTAAAGACATTTAGGTCAGGAACATTTATCTATTCATTTTCCATTTTCCCAAAGCAATTTTTAAACCTATAATCAGCCATAGAATTGGAAATATGTATATATTAGTTATTTTAAAAAAGCTTACCAAAAAGTATATAATATTTAATTGCAGCTATCCCCTTGTTTTTCTCTCGGTTGAGTCGGGATACTCCACTATGCACTGAAACATGCCCGCAATGAGCCGAGATTATATAGTTTTTGAAACGCCACGCGTTCAGACCCACCCTTGGAAATGCACAGAAATGCTTTTTATTGTCAAAATATTTACTGCACTTCTTATAGGCTCAAAGTCCAGTAAGGCAAGCTGTAGCTAATGATTATAAATAGACACAAATGTCTTTTTCCAAGAAGCCGCTGCTATTTGCTTTCACACCTTGATTCGATTTTCTGCTAAACCTCTCATGTCCGTCAAACTAATTGATAAGAATACATTTACAGCGCATATATATGAACTTTATGGCTTCAAGTGAATATTTAGCTGTTGTAGAATAGTGCTTTGACAAAAGCCCCAATAAAACAACAGAAAACATGGATACCGCTATTTCTTTAATTAAAGAATACGTGATATCTGACATGGATTTTGTTTGCTCAGCAGTATGAGACGCAGAATTGATTTATTGCTAGCAAAGTAAAACGCTGTTGCCATGAATATAGTAACTACCTGCCTTTTTATGGCTGTACATTTAACCACGCAGGACACACTGCTAGTAGACACCTGTTTATACCACATTAAAGACAATGAAATACTTCAAATAAAACAATTAATAATTAATAAAGCAGAATAGATATACGTGCGCTTGTGTAACATGCAATTATGAGATGCATATCTTCTTTGTTTCTTCTGGACATCTCTTCTTTCATTGAATAGGTTTGTTCGAGCAAGCCCGTTTATGGATTGCATTTTCATGCATTTTTACATAATCAAGTCATCAGGAACCCATGTGTGGTAAAATCAGCAAACTTATTCCAAAACTGAATGGGCAAGCACGGAAAAGAGCTTTGTCTTGTGCGTACGTGGGGTGTTGGTTCCCCGTTCCTGACAAAGTCTAAGTGGCTAAACTCAGATCTTGGGCAATCGCAGCTGCTCCACCCTCGGCGTCAGAGCGACAATAAAGCATTTAAACGTCTAGGAAAATATGAATGAGCAATTTACATCAACTTTAATCTCTACTCTATCTGCTCTTTGGGTTAAATATGTATATATCGCTATTAGATATGAGCAGAAAGACTTAACTACGTACTGTGAGTAACAGAAAGATATGACGAGCATTGGCTTTTGTGCCGTTCTGCGGTCTGATGTTTTTGTGTAATGATCGCATTACATTTTTCCCACTTGACCATTTACTGATTAGGAGTTAAAAGGCAAAAACTATTGCCCACGACGCCGAATTGTACAATAAATGTCGTTTTTTCAGTTCACAATCTTCGTAAACGTACTGCATCTACGTAAAGGATCGTTTGAAATGAATTCGTATTAGTTCTATTAAAAACTAAAACATCACGCACACTCTCAGAGGTAAATATAAAAGACAAAATTTATTTCTAGAGTATAAAGGTGTTATGTACAAATGGCTCCGACAGAAGGTATGTTGTGGTTATTTTTGCTGTGATTCTGTGGTCCTGCTTCAGTCAGTGTCTGAAGATCCAGTAGAGCTGTCAGATGAGGAAGAGTCCGTGTCTTTCTTCTGTTTTCTCTTGTGTTTCTTTTCTTTCTCTCTTTTCTCCTTTTTCCCTTTCTTTTTGTGGCTCTTGTGTTTTTTCTTCTTCTTGCTCACTTCCTCCTCATCATCATCACTTGACGAAAAAGACCTGAGGGCATGAAATCATATGAATAACAGGGCAATAACGAGACATAAAAGCTCTAAAACCTGCATTTACAAATAGCTTTTATATTTGATCGCACGCGTACCTCTTTTTGGCCTTTCGATGGGATCTGTCTTTGCTTTTCTTTTTATGTTTTTCTTTTCTGGAATCTTCGTGAGAGCCTGCGTTTCAGTGACAAAACCATCATTATCGACGATATTCTCAAGACTGTTACGAATTGAAACATTTGAAACGTTACAACAATTTCAATAATATACACGCATGCACAAAAGTCAGCACCTTTTGAATGGCTGCTGCCGAAGATCTTCTCTTTGCTGACAGCTTCCTGCTCCTCTTCTTCACTCTCCTCACTGCTGGTGCTGCTCACATCCAAAACGATGTCCTTCCTCGGATCCACGCGGACAAAGTTACGACATTCAAAAGTCAAATGACCAGCTGAAGGAAACAATGAATGATGAAAAACAGAGAAAGGATCGTTATCGCACGGATAAAAGGCCGTGATGGATACATCTAGAAAGAAGACAGACAAACAGATAGATAAACAGGACAAATATATAGACAGATTAATGCAAAAAAGAGAGAAAAAACTGATGAAGACAAGACAATTTAGATAGACTCACGGTATCCACATCTTTTGCAGCCTGCTCTTATGTTGTCTTTGTTTGGACCTGTTTAAAGAAAAACACAAACATACAATCGCTTTAGGACGTGAAATCCTGACCACGCATTATAAAACGTCCACTAGCTGTTGGCTATTTAATACGTATCTGAAAAAGACGGAGATTTTATCTCACTATTTGATTTATAAAACATCGAGCAGGTTGATTTATACCAAACATTGTTCACATTATATCTTACAAATCGGTTAACAGTTACCTACAACTAAGTGTAAGATATAACATCTGAAACACGCGAGTATGTGTCTGATTGTTGTTGACGAGCGAAGACACTAATCAAGTGAAGGACGCTTCCTAGAATATTCCAGAAGGGGCGCATCAAAAACATTCACCCAAACGAACGGATAACTTATTAATCCCTGCAAACGCATACCTGGGACAGCCATGATACCACCGGTTGTATGTTAAACTAAATTACAAAGGAGCAAAACAAAACAACTCGTTTGTTTTTGCTCCGCCGCTTTTCAAAACGTGAAACCGACCCGTTTGGTAAAAGACTCCGACTGGAAACGTGGAATTCGCTGTGGTTCCGCTTAGAGAGCTGTTCATCGATTCCACCCAGCAGATATAACAACTAAAACTAAAAGTACAAATTAGTCTTGATTTATACAGATTTTTAAGGCCGCGTTATATGTGATATGTAATGAAAGCTGAATGTTATATGTGATATAACTCACTGAAGAAACCGCTGTAATTACAATCGGTTGTGGTTGGTTCATCCTCGCCAGCGCGGAGAAAAGTAACACGTGTCACCTCACGAGGCAATCAACAACTACTTCAGAAGACGGAATTATATTCGTATATTCAGATTTTACATATTTAAAATCACACGCCGAAGATAGGAAAACGTTTATTATCATTTACTTGAATTCTACGTCTTCTAATAATAGTCTTTGATAGAATAAGTTATTATTTAAGCCATCATTCTCCGTTACGGTAGAGGGCGGTAATGCCGAGGAAACGCCGCAGCGGCGAGGAAATGATTCTCTGGCGGCGTGACATGATTTCGCTTGTAAACATCACTTAAGAAAATAGTTTCTATCTGCTGGATGTGCTTATTATGTTCTTGTAATATCTGCTTATAGTTTGCACTTTTGTTATCAACTAGCTTTGAGGGAAATATACCCAAATAATACGCCTTAAAGATGAGCAACATATATATTCAAGAGCCACCAACGAATGGAAAGGTGAGTTTCAAACTCATATTCATGAAAAATATCGAAATATAACGTTAATCAGCTGATATAATCTTCGCCCGATTATTCTTTTTGTATCTTAAGTAAGGGTTGGCCTGCAACATTGTTCTTTTTTAAACAACTTCTATTACATTTAACATATGTTTGTGTTATTAGTTTTGTGCCTAATACACAATAATAGATTAGTAAAAAAAATTACCGTTTGCATATGTGTGTATTTTAACAGTCTAAAAGATGAAATTCTGATAGCTTGTAATGTTTATGACTAAAGGGATATTTCAATGCTTAGTTTTATAATCTTTTCTTGTGGGGGCAAAATATTTAATGCAATGTATTAATTAATACACTCACATTTCAACAAAAAAGTATATTATGAATTATAGTATGGCTGATAAAGGAAACCTGAATTGCAGTTCAGTAAATGTTTGTCTTAACAGTAATAACGTTATTTATATTTACTTAAAAGACACACAAACCTTGACCTTAAGGTGGATATTTTTATAATTATACAAAAAGACCTAGTTATGAACTATCAGTCAAATGGCATTTAGCAGCCGACTTTGTTAATACCTTAGAGGCCTTAGAAATGGGCTTATCAGATATCATACATTAAGCTTTATTGCGTAATTTGAGCAATTTTTGCCACGCATATTTCTTTATTTTAAGTTTTAAGCCTTCTTAAAGCACAAAAGCAACTGCATCTGTGTAACGACGCACTGCTGTTTTCTCACAGGTCTTGCTGAAGACCTCCGCGGGTGATATTGATATAGAGCTCTGGTCTAAGGAAGCGCCCAAGGCATGTAGAAACTTCACTCAGCTCTGTATGGAGGGTAGGTGGCGTCAGCAAGACGAGGCACTTGTCATGATCTCATGTTTTTAAGTGAAATACTGTGATTACTCATCATAAACGTGTCCCTCTGTTTCGCAGGTTACTACGATGGCACAGTTTTTCATCGCGTGGTGCCAGAATTCATCGTTCAAGGAGGAGATCCCACAGGCTCCGGGATGGGAGGGGAGTCCATCTACGGTCGCCCTTTCAAGGTATTCGCATTTGGCGTATGTATAAGAACGTGCAGAAAAGTTACTGTATTCAACCGTCCGTTTTTTCCGATTGCAGGATGAGTTTCACTCCAGATTGCGCTTCAATCGGAGAGGTTTGGTCGCTATGGCGAACGCGGGACCTCATGATAACGGGAGCCAGTTCTTCTTTACTCTCGGACGCGCCGACGAGCTCAACAACAAGCACACCATTTTCGGAAAGGTGAAGAATATTTCCTGAGCCGTTTACATGAGAACAGGCCAGGGTTTTCCGCAAAACGAACGAAAGAAAAATTGCATTAAAAATCTTTATAATGCTGCAACAGATTTCTGTATCGCATAAATGCTGCTCTTTCGCAATTAGAGAATCCTGCAAAAAAGAGCAGAGCCGCTTCCAGAAAAATATGAATCGGCACAAGTGTTTGCAACATTGATGACGATAATAAAAAATGTTTCTTGAGCATCATATCAGCGTAATAATATAACGATTTGTGAAGGATCACTGAAGACTAATGATGCAGAAAATTCAGCGTTGATCACAGGAATAAACTGTTTTTTAAATAAATTTAAATCGAAAACTATTATTTTAGATTGTGATAATATTTAGCATTATTACTGTATGCTTGATGAGATAAATTTAAAAAATGTAATTAATAATTAAATTAAATTTAAAAAGTAAAGGCGCATAGCTTCCATCCGTCCTAAAAAACTTCAGATCAGGTTTGATTTTCTTTCCCGTTCCAAAGCAAGCGTTTTGATAGGAACGGGTGGCTGGATCAACATACATGTCTCTGTTATTATTTATTATTTGGTTTATTCATTGTTTGTGTGTGTTGTGCTCTGGCTGCAGGTCACAGGAGACACGGTGTATAACATGCTCAGGCTAGCGGAGGTGGACTGTGACCGAGATGAACGCCCGCTCAACCCGCACAAAATCCGATCCACGGAGGTTAGTTCAGTCCCCTCAGGTACTGGATTTGAATGTGATCGACCTTTGTTTTCATACGGAGTCGTTGGTTTTGCGCAGGTCTTACATTCTGCCTTCGACGACATCGTTCCACGTGAAATTAAAGCTAAAAAAGAGAAGAACAAAGAAGAAGGGAAGAAATCGCAGTCCAAAGCAACAAAGTACGGCACGCTTGCGCTCTTACTTTATTTATTCATTGGTCAACGCAATACAAGCGTTCATTATGCATATAACGTAGATGTAGTAAAGTGTTCCGGCGTTTTTTTTTAACTCAAACTGTCCTTGTAGTATGACATTTGAAGACCACATAAGTTATGTATTTTAATGATATTTAATATTTTTGATATTTCTGCTGCTTGTTTCAAGCTTCTTGTAAACCGAAAGTTAGAGTTGATATATGAATATATTATATCCCATTTAGACTTATTTCTTTTTACGATTCCAGTGGTTTTTAATCAGAATGCTTATTAAAATCAACAGAACTTAAATGTAATTTTAATATTGTTGTTATACTCTTGCAGTATTTATTACAATTGTAAATTATTTAATGGCAAATTCTTGAATTAATTTATTTCAACTGACAAGAATTTTTAATATAAAATTATTTAGCATAGTTTATAATTTCTCTTTTTATATATTCAAAATAATTTATGTACTTAAGTAAAGGCTTATTTGAAGAATATTTGATACCAGTGAAAATATTGATATTTGATTTGATTTTATCGGTTTTTATTGCTGAAAGTCACCCGTGGCATTATTGTGGTTATTGCAAACGCCACTATAATTCATGAATTGACTGAACATGAACTTTTCAGAGCTGCAGACGAACAATAATTGCGCATAGGTTTACAGAAAATAAATATTTCTTCACCCTTTATGTTTCTAAAAACGTTTTAACTTCCTGTTTTGATGCTGTACAGAAATGTTTCCGTAATGCGATGTTAACCGGGAGGGTTTTTCTGTAGGAATTTCAACTTGTTGTCGTTTGGCGAGGAGGCCGAGGAAGATGAGGAGATGGTCAATCAAGTCAGCCAGGTAGCTTTCTGTCCAGGTGATTCGTTGATTGTTAAATTGCGTGAAAACACCATTTCGTTTGTCCTTGTAGACCATGAAAGGAAAAAGCAAAAGCAGTCATGACCTGCTGAAGGACGATCCCAAGTTAAGCTCTGTTCCCGTCGTTGACAGGTCGGGAAAAAACCTCGCTCTCCTATCTTGGACAGATACGTAATCCATAGTTAAAGTAAAACGGCTAAAACTCTCTTTTTGTTGTTTTGTACGTAAAGGAACCAAAGCGGCGGAGATGAACTAGAGGTAGGTTCTCCTCGATCTCTGTTCATTTCAGTGATTTCTAAAGGATGTCGTGCTGTGAGGTGAGTCCGTGTCTGCTGTCTGCTTCAGGACGGAGATGACGATTCGGAGGACGACGGCGATCGGGAATCAGAGAGGGAGAGGATCCGAGAGAACATCTCACAGAAACTAAAGAAAGACAAGACGGATGAGAAGAGGTCCAATCCGGACACGCTGAAGAAGACTTCCAGGAGGTATGCCATTCATGATTCTTCTGATTTCATCCCGATTCGGCTTCTGAATTGTTTAGCTCCGACGTACCTCAACCAGCTGATCGTGGTGTTTCGAAGTGCTAGCCGCTAACCCCAGCTGTAGTAATGCGATGGAGCAGTTAAAGCGCCGTCCAGCAGAAGGCTCTGTTGCTCTACTGACGCTTTCTCTCCAGGGATGGGGATGAGTTCCTCGTGCATCAGTGTCACGAAATGTTTTATGTGTTCCCCGAAGTGGGCTGCAGCCTGTTCTGTTTTTCCTGTTCCGGTTAATACGACGGCTTTATGCAAGCTAACACGTTTTGATATTTCTGCTTGTTTGATGGTTTGAACCCTTATTGATGTTTTATTAGGTTATTGTTTCTATATGGCCACTCATTTTCAATGCCTGCTCTGAACTAATCTTTTTCCAGTCAGTTGCAGTTCATAATCCACAGTTTTGCTTCATCTAGCGAAAAAAGTCAATTGATTTAGGAGAGAAATATGCACAGTCCCAAAACAGCTCTGGACCAATATGTAAGTGGATTTTGGTGTGAGAGGACAGCGGGGCATGGACGTTTTCAATGGAGGAAGCATTATTACGGATTTTATCCATTTGCAGTGGTTTAAAGCCCTTAAGAACCATTTGTTAAAGTTTGTGTTTTGAACTTGACACATCATCTTAACTCCAGGCTTATAAGAGAGGCTCTCCTTAAAAAAAGACATGATCAGTGCTATAAAAAAACCTTGACCTTTATGCAACAACTTATTACAATCAGCTTGTTAGGTAACTTCACTAACAACGGACTGCTAAAATACTTTTGTTCTTCTAACGAGTACCAAATGTATATATGTGTGTGTGTGTGTATATATATATATATATATATATATATATATATATATATATATATATATATATATATATATATATATATATATATATATATATATATATATATATATATATATTTATTTATTTATTTATTTA
Source organism: Puntigrus tetrazona (assembly GCF_018831695.1). Taxonomy (NCBI): domain Eukaryota; kingdom Metazoa; phylum Chordata; class Actinopteri; order Cypriniformes; family Cyprinidae; genus Puntigrus; species Puntigrus tetrazona. The sequence continues at coordinate 1,729,307 of NC_056708.1, forward strand.
TTTATTTATTTGCTAATCCAGTAAAAATATGAACTTTCATAGTTAGTCTTTGTTTTAGTAAATATAATTTACTTTAGTGTTAATTTAAATTTGCTACTATCCTAGGTTTTGCCCAGTTGATTTATTTTTTAACTCTTTTAAAACACAGTACAATGTTAAATCATCCCTTATACTTTTATATATTTTAAGGGATAACTTAACATTTTAATGTGTTTTAAAAGAGTTAAAAATATCTATTGGGCAAAACCTAGGTGTCTACTTTTTCGGAGAAGAAAATGACAACATTTTTGGTTAAAATAAAGTTACACTCTCAGTCAGTGTAACACATTATTTATGCCAAAATAATTTTGACATTTTATTTTTCAAAAACTTAAAAAGTAGATGCTTTACTTGCATCTAACATATTAAATGACTTTTGTAAATTTATATTGATGCGAACATCTGGATGTTTTCGACCCACACACACGTTTTTTCATTGAACTTTTAGGTATTTTTAAAAATAACTACATGTAATTACATCCGTAACTAATTTTTCAGACCCCATCCCACCTCAATAGCAGCAGGAGAATTTTGCAATACATTATGAACGCAATAAGTACATCGTACTACTTCTCTGTTGTAAGTACATAGTATTTAAAGCCACTAATATATAAAATGTGACTAAATATGAATCTTGTTGTAGCAGGTTTTAGTTGTGTAAATGGCTAATGCTACTGATGTAAGTTTTATGGTAAATCGTAGATTAAAAACCAAGGGGAGCACAAAGTGGAAATGCATGAATCCCACAAGTTTCACCACGGTGTGATCTCAGCGGGCTGTCTGCTTGACCGGACCTCTGATAACCGATGTGGCTAAAGACCAGTGACACCTGCAGTCAACCAGAACCGCGGCACAGTTGCTCCTCGTCCTCACTGGAGCCGCTTCAGTGGACGCAGCCAGGTCCCTCAAGGTGAAGCGCGTATCTGGCTCACAAATCAAATTACTGGAGAAAACGGCTCCCTCCTGCCAACCTGGCAACCCCAGCAGCGGCCCTCTTGAGACCGTATCGTTTTCTGTCTTACATCAGAGAAATTAATTGTAAACATGCTGGAGTCAGTTTGATCTGGAAGCTGGCACTGCGGCGTTTCTTCGAGAGCCGTTGTTGACTTTGACCGGTGCCCAGCGACGCTTCACGTCCTTGCATTCATTCTGTTAATTGCAAAAACAGAGACGCTGCTCGGGGGTTGGTTGGAAAATTTGGAAACCGACGAGTTTGATGAATCCCCCGAAAAAGAATAGCATAGTTTTATGGTACCACAAATAAGTACTTAAAAGTATAAGCTGTTAAATATAGTCAAGGGTCAGTTCTTTTCAGATTTAATAAGGCGGAGGATTTTTGGACGGGGAAAAGTAAAGCTGACTGAGGTATAAATGCTTAGTAGTTGATTTTTCTAAACCGTTTGCTGGGCCAACGCTTTCCCAAAAAAAAGAAAGAAACCACTTCCAGGTCCGCTTTGCCGTTCTCGTTAAAGCAGTGATTCATTTTCATGTCACAGCTGATAAATTCTAAGCTGTTTTGTCAAAATAAATGCTAAACGTCAATTTATGCATCGTATTGTTATAATGTAGACCGTGAAAAAAGTATATATTGTGAGATTTGAATAAACTTAGTGTTCGTAGTTAACATTACAATAAACATAATCAAAATTTAAAAATAGGTATGAGCACGTACATTGCTGTTTTAACGTTTGGGATCAGTAAGATTTGTTTTTATATTTCTTTTAATAATTCTGATACTTTAGAATGCATTAAAATTGATCAACTTTTATAGCATAGGCATTTATAATGTTACAAAAGATTTCTGTTTCGAATAAATTCTGTTCTTATGGGTATAAATGTATGAAGCAGCACAACTGTTTTCAGCATTGATTATAATCAGAAATGTTTCTTGCGCAGTAAATCAGTATATTAAAATGATTTCTAAACTATCATGTGGCACTGAAGACTGGAGTGATGATGCTCGAAATCCAGAAATAAAGCTCATTTTAAAATCTGTGCAAATAGAAACGATTTTTTTTTTAAATTGCCAATAAATTAGTTGATTATGCAGTATTTAAAGTCACCCCAAACATTTGAACGGTAATGTACTAATTTGTTGTGATTAATTATATGACCTAGATTCGTTAGGATCACTAAGATTAGCAAAATAAAACACTTTTAAAATGTTTGTCCCTGGTAAACTGTGTATATACAAAATTGACTTCAATATCAAAGTACTGTGACAAAAATGTTTCACTTTAGATCAAGCGTTTGTATTTTGAATCCCTGGCTGTGAGCAAAACTTGAAGCATCAATTCTACTGAATTTTACGAGTTATCCCTTGGATAAACTCAAACCTCGTACCGTCTCGTGTTTAAAATCCGTTTTTCAAACCCACGTCCCAGTCACATCTTTCTCTCTCATGCAATCCTTGAAATCAGCGTGTGACCTTTTGAAAATTGGGGGATTAAAGGATTCATAACCTCACCACTGACAGAGGCGCTAAAGCCGGCGAACTCTTCCCCCTTTTCTGGAAGCACACCTGCCTTATCTCACCATCGGCCGTTATGCGTCTGGATAATTTTCCGATCATAATAAACACGCTCTTTTCTTTTCCTATATAATGAAGTAATGGCCAAACCCTACGAGTCTCGCCGCTTTGATTGACGGGAAGCGAAATGCAGAAAGACCGTAGTATATTAAACACAAGCGCGGTGTTTGGCTACAAGAACTGTAACCCAACGCAGTGGTTTGTCTTGGCTTGCAATCAAAGAGTTGGCTGGTAGGTAGAGTGTTGGTGCAAGACAAAGGCGGCATTGTTGCAGCGCAGAAATCTTTCCCACTCGGGCTTACAGGAGCTTATAGGTGAAGGGAGAAGCTTTGGTTGCCAGTCACCTGGAAGGAAGCACAGGCTGTAGGACGGATCTGATGTTGCTTGGAATAAGTCTGCGAGGCTCGAGCTGAAATCTAGCTCCTCTGGATCCATGTCTGCTGCTTAAGATAGTATTTCATATCCTGGTTGGCTTTCGGTGCTTTTCGCTTACCAGGTTGAGCGGGGTTTTAAAGAACGCTTCCGGTATTCTTCAAACATACGTTTTCTTCGATATTGATAATTTCGCTTTTGTCCAGAAAAAGATTAAGCGCTGTCTGTATGGATGGCTTGGAGGTGGCATTAATGAATAAAACGGCATGCTGATGGGAGACCCGACATCACGACGCAGTGCATATTGTAGCTGCCTCTTACACTAAACCCGACAGGGCATAACTAAGAATACAAAGTGCTTCCATATGGCTCTCGGATATAGCCATACGCTCTTAATATTTTCATTTAAACCTGAGTGATATACCATAGCCACAGTTCAAGAGAGAGAAAACTGTGAAACCCTGGACGAAAGAATAGGTAAACAAGCACCTGGCAATTTCTTCGCAATGAAATAATACTTGCATATATTTAAATAAAAACAGCGTTATTATTATTAAAATGTTAAATGCATATATTTTAGTAAATTACACTATAATTATTTATTTATAATAGTGCTTTCAAACAATTAATTGCATCCAAAAATATATTTGTGTGTATAATAATATAAATATATGTATTTACATGTTTGTTTATATATTCATATTCGTACACATAAATATTTAATATATAAACGTACCATGTTTTTCTCAAATATATACCTGCATGTGTTTGTATTTATATAAACATGATAAATATACACTGTACACATATGTAATGTAAACAAAAACCTTTTCAATCACGTAATTAATTACAATTAAATGTTTGTCAGCACTTCATAATAATGGTTAAAAAATATTGATTAAATCTATTTAAATACTTTTCTAATTTTTCTGACTTTAATTTGCAATTCAAATATATTTTTCAGTTTGTTAAAACTAAACTCTTTGTATATACATACACAAAATGATCACATGAAACATACTTAAATTATTCATAACAGTCACCTTTATTTCTGTAGTACTTTATACTTTGTGCCAAAACAGCTTTTAATAATGTAAAAAGGACAATAGTAAACGGAATTATTATTCATTTAAATGCATGTTTTTGCATATTGTATAATTTTAAAATGTTACACGCTGTGAAAAAAGCTAATTAACATTACTGATATTAATATATTTTTTGCTATATAAACTAATACTATACTACACTTGGTACAGTATAAATCCTTTTATGGTGACTTCAACATGTGATGCTCTTTTCTAAGAAAGCCAAACAAGTCAAGAAAGAATGTGAGGTATTGAAAACGTTTGTCCAGACAGCACTCCCAGCATCCATTTAGCTGAAAGGCCCTCATCAAGAACCCCTGATTGCAGTAAGTCTCCTGTTCTTGTGACCTCTCTGATCTTTGTCAGTGAAGGGCAGGAGAACTCACAACAGTAGCGTGGATTTGCAGCCATCAGGATCCATCAAACTGCTGAATAAGCTTAAGTGGACTCCTGTCATTATCTGCCTTTTGAGACAATGAAAATGTCTCTTTCAAGAGAGTCCAAAAAGCAATTATGCACCAAAGACGATGACTTTCGGGTGCAGTGTCGCTGTTTCTAATTGACCGCACCTGTCAGTTGTCGTCCGTCATAATCCCATGCTGTATCAACCTCTCAGGGAAAGGTCAGCCGGATCAGTAAAGCACTGGCCCTTTTTGTGTGGAGGCCAAAAGGGATCATCTAATTCTTGGCAGCTGTGCCACAGATCTGCAGGTTTGTGTGTGTCCTGTACGGGGCAGTCTGACCGAGCGACTCCAGACCACAGCCCGAGGATCTATTCACTTCTTAAGGAATAACGCAGCATTTGCTCATTGTTGTAAATGAACGAGCTCAAAACTCCCACGCTGTTTTAACACTTAGCTATCAAAGTCTGTTTTTCATCAACCCTTTGAGTTTAAATGAAAATTCTTTTTAAACTCGGCTGCAAATGAATTCTACTTCTTCTCACCTCAAATGTAGGAATATATCAACACACGACTGCACGCATTTGCACATCAAAAAACGTCCTGTTTTAAGTGCGTTTTGGATGTTGCATAAAAAAAAAACCACTGGATGGAAGTGCCAAAATTTCACTTGTGGTCACGCACACATTCTTGCTTTAGTTGTGGTTAAAAGTTGTTCATTTGAGAGCTAGTGAGCGGTTCGGAGGATGCAGTATATTCTCAGCCTCTGTGTTATGGTTACAATTTCTCCGCTCATGTCATACGTTTGGCCACCACTTGACTCATCAGCTCCATCATTAATATTTATTACGGAACTCTCAGTTCTTCAAATATTCAGTCTCCTTTTTAAAAATATAGGTAGACTTTGCGTTCGAGTCAGAAGGAGACCTGGAAAACGAATATTCTCAAGCGTCCTCCTTGAAACGTGATACTGTATGATTATTATACACCGTCTCTGCTTTAACAATCTGCTCCAAGACCTTGAAGACATTTGCCCTCTCCAGATTATACTGCTTGATTATAAAACTCCGAACCGTGTGTAAAAGTCAAAATCGGTACGAGCGGAACCCGAGGAATAGTAATTCCACTCCTGCAACGTGCGAGGAACCGCTCCGCGTCCGTTTTCGGAAAAACGGATCAAAAAAAAAACCTGTCTCGCGCCGACAAGGCTGGTGGAGGGGCGAGGGTTAAACGGCGAAGTCTCGAATCACGGGAAAAAGATTGGTCGGTGGCCAGTCACTTTGTGTGCTTTCTTTATGAAAAGTAAATCATCCAGAGCTCCCCGGGTTTCGCTTATTTGAATTGTCTGAATGAGCGACAATCTCTGGCTGCTCTGGAGAGCCGTGAGTGACGACAAAGTCTTTCCTCCGCTCCTCAGACTTTAAATGTGTGCGTCAGGTCTCGTCCAGCACTTCATCACCGATCCCTCTCTCCCTTCTGGTCTCTTCCCCGCTGGCGGCCCGAGAGGCTTCGCTGAATGGCTGTCATTGTGTTGGCCGAGGGGGGATGTCTGACAGTGGGCACACTTTGGCTCCTCTTCAAAGCGCTCACTCGTTAATAAACTCTCATTCCCTCCTCCTTTTATCACAAGGACACTTTATCACACTGTTCTTTTCTTTTCTTGAGTTAACAAATGCCTTTTTATCTGGCGCTGCTGTCGAACAAGGGCACATCTCACAGCTCTGCTATTTTAAACAGTCCGTCACACTTCGGCTCTGTTTATTAATAGCTTTATTTCGGACAAATTGCCTAATTTTCTTAACGTCAGAATCAAAGTGACTTGAATCTGTAGAAATGGCTTTCTGTGGGTGGTTTTGTGTTTTTTACTCTATTTAGTGCTACTTTTTTCTCTTTTTTTGTGTGTACATGTTTCTCCGGGACGTGTGTGTACCATATATTTTTGGTTTTCCCGCTAGTTTGCTCGAGCTTTAATTCGGGTCGGTGACTTAGAGCTGAAAGATAACTCTACACAGGTATGCAAACGTAAGCATTTCTAGCTGTGCAAATGCTTCTGGCTATGCAAGCTCAATTTCACAGCACATTGTTTTATTACCGTCGCCTGGTTGCATAAACTTAAGATTTTTCATATGCTGAAGTCAACTGCATAAAAATTTGTTGTAAATTGATACAAAAATTTGTTGGTCATCACACTGGCTTTTAAGAGCTTATGCAGCTGGCCTTTAGTTTAATATAATAGTCATTTTGGTACCACTTTACTTAAAGCTTTTGTGTATAATGCATTGTAAAGAGTTATTAAAAGGTATGTGAGTTGTAATTCTGTATGTGTATTTTAATATCTTGTCATAAATAACAATACCAAATGTATTAACTGTGGTTACACTTAGATTGTTCAATGCATTATAATGTGCATTAATTAATACATTGAAACTACTTGCATTATGCGTAAAGCCTTTAGAGTATTTTTTAATTTTAATTGTACGTATGTTCCTGCCTGAGTTTTACATACAGATCACATATTCAAGAGTTAACTAACACACTTTTGCATGCTGGAATATTTGAGTAGGCTTATGTTTCTGGCTGGGCATATTATTGGCAGTATTTAGGATCAGGATTTTGTGCTCAGATTATATAAATAATAAATATTAAGCCGTAGAAGTTGGCAGAACCCCTCGTAATCACACTTTCGAAACCAAAACTGAATGTTTAAAATCTGTATCTAGAAAGTACAGTGTGCTGGAATATATATCGTCACACACTCAGTCTATGACACCTTGATTAGTAAATGAATATGGACTCCGTCTGAAGAACAAAAGGATATTCTGAGGAATCCGTTGAGCCCTGAGGAGTAATTTAGCAGGTGTTCGTCTCTCTTTGCATTTTTCTCAGCTTTCTCCGCTCTTACTGGCAATCTGGCTGAGGGGCCCATTGTGTTGTTGTTGCCTAGGATATGCTTCTCTTGTTTGGTAAATGGTAGCATGTCCAGGCAAGCAAAATTATCACTTAGTTGGAGGTGTTTCCCCGATATGGCCTTCTCATTTCCGACCAAAGGGTCACTGTAGGCCTCTGAAAGAGAACTCTTCACCCTTGTAGGACTGTTACGTCTTCTCTTGTTTCTTGCCAGCTGCTGCGAATCAAAAAACAAAACAGAAAAGAGCTTTAAGTTTTAATTTATCTCCATTTAATTTAGAATTTAGTGTTTGATAACTTCTGTTATATTTTGTGCTTGCTGAAGGGCACAGATTTAAGTTCACTTATAAGTTATTTTTTATAATTTTCAGCTATCAGTTATACTGTCAGTGGTTAAACATAAGAAAAATATTAATAGGGGCATCAGTTGGTATCAGTGATACTTGACTTCAGTATTAAAAAAGATTAAAAAATATACTTTGCTGCTTCTACATTTATTTGACGATTGAACGTTAATTATTGCAATGTAGAAGTGTACTGAAAAGCACTTTACAATAAGGTGTCATTTCCTAGCATTAGTTAATGTATTAATTAGTGCCGTCTACAGCAAAACTTTATTGTTAAGTGGGATTAATTGTATTTAATAATAATAATAATAAGAAGAAAAATCAATTCATTCGTTTTTATGTTTTTAAATCAACCAATCACTAGTACGAACTATGCCTTTAACTGTCCTTCTATATATCAACAAGCCATGTGCAGGAAATGAGATTGTCAGCTTCAACCAAGACAGAAGGCTCTGTAATCACCTACCAAGATCTCCAGCAGAGGAACGCTGCTGAGTGCCTCGGCTGAAGGTGTTGCACTCTTTTCAGGACTGAGGAGAACAAACAAATACCAGTTTCAGTTGGGTGTCCCTTTACCTGAGTGCTCAAACATCGTGGACGCCAAGAAGAGGTCTTCCACAAGGTCAACCTTTAAATCATCTACGATGCCCCACTTTTGTCCCCCTGAGAACCTAGAGACTAGGACCCTGGAGGCTGGGGATCCAAGGTTCAGCAGGAGTAACAGAAGAGAGCTGCCTGAGAGAATGTGTGTCAGCTGAGAGGAGCAGATGGATGAAACAAAGGCAGTCATTGTTACGGGATTGAATGGCTCACGTGTTTCTGGGCTGGAGGCCCAGACTCTGCAGCTTACCTGTGCTTTGTAGCCATGTAAGAACCTGGCATCAAAACATAGCTGTCAAGTCCTATGAAAATATTATTATACCCCAACAGAAGATGCTGTCCTGAGAGCTGCCAGAAGAGCGGGTTCTCTGAAAGGTAGATGTGGGTGGAGGCCCTGTTTGCACATGGAAGCAACTTCCTCTCACCGACTCGCTTGGCAGTTTATCTACGAGGACCTCACACCTTGGAAGTGTGCGTCTGCCCGGGCCTGTCCTTATCAGCTGTCCTGTGACATCTGCATTTATTGTCTAAACAAGAGCACTGACTGTAAGATTTATTATTAGTTTTTTTGTGGTTTAGATTACCTCAGGTTTAAGACCAGTTAAAAACGAATGTTATCGTTGTCACTTGTGACAGTGCTTTTTCTTCTGCAAGCTACCATTGAGCAGAAACCAGAAGGATGATGTTAGAGTATTCTCTCCATTGTGGATTCAAAACAATAATTACACTCTTGTTCTTCCAAACCCGTAAGACATTTGTTCGTCTTCAGAACAAATGATATTCGATGAAATTCGAGAGCTCTCTGATCCTTCAGACAGCAATGAAACTGAAATGTTCCCAGGTTCTGAAACACAAGGACACTGATTGATCAGTCCACGTGACATTGGTAGTTCAACTGCAATTTTACAAAGCTACGAGAATACTTTTTCTGTGCAAAGAAAGCAAAAACGATAATTCAACCTTCAATATTCAACAATAATTCTTCTCCAGATATTATATGGGTCTGGGAAAGCACACAGATTTTATCAAAAATATCTTAATGTATGTTCTGAAGATGAACAAAGGTCTTTCAGGTTTGAAACAACATAATAGTGTGTGAACCGCATGACTATGTTGGTTGTTTTTTTTGGCATTTTAAGTATTGCAATATTGCATAGCAACTAGCTTTCAAAAAATGATTGATAGCGTAAACGATGACTCAAATATGAGCCCACTGTAATTATGCAATTTTATCATTGTCAGCAATACTCAGTGTGACCGAGGGCTGGACCGAGTCAGTTGCAATTAAATAGTTGCAATTAAATTGTCTGCAGGTAATGCAATAAAATGCAGTTGAGGTGTTGAGCTAAACACCTTTTTCTTTAGAAGTTTTTTTTTCCTTCTTTAGAAGGCTGCAGCCTCAGGTCAAAATTGGGCCAAATCGAATTCATACTGATTTCGAAGAGCTCTGCAGTCTATATGAATTGATGCTCACCGGTTTTGAAGCAGACTCGTGCGACGTAGGTTTCTTTTGCCAGTAAAGAGCGCCGATTAGCTCCGCAGCCACGCTTAGCGTGAAGATCATAGTAAGACCTCACTGTGTGAGCTCAGAGGGGTTGAGGTGTATCGGTTCAGCCACAACATCCCTTCTTGAGGTGCCAGAACCCCGGCCTGTCTGGAAGCCGCGCTGAACCTTTGATCTAACAAGGCGCCACACGATTTATTAGAGAATGTTATACTTCTAACGCAAGTATTTGTTTCTGACACGCTGGAACGCTATGCCTAAGGTAATTGTTGGTTTTATTCCCGTTTTATGCGAACACTCAATCCCTTTGTTAATTGTGAAACGAAAAGCGCAATCGTTTGGGAACCCCGCAGCCGAGATGCTCACGTCCTGCGCGCTGTTCTGAGATTTGCGTTTTCAGCCGTTTCGAGCAAATAAATGATAATAAATGAAGATCAGCAGATGTTCAGAAATGTTCTTGTTTTCTCCTCCTTGAGTCGAGTTGCAATCTCGCTCGCGAAACCTCATACAGCAGCTATTTTTGATTTGTGACAGCATGTCTGCAAACAACTCGGAGGAAGGCTTATGAAAGTATTTACATTTGCGTCGAATTTTGTGAGGTCGTTGCTCTTTTTGTTAGAAGCTAAAATTAGTTCGTGTTTGAAATGTTCTGTGTCTGTGATGAGTTGGCGACATCCAAGGATTTTTATTTGTTGTGTTGTTTTTTTTTTTTTGCATTTTAAAATTTCAATTTGCGCTTGAAAACATTTGGTCTTTTGAGTACATTTAAGATTTGGCCACTGTCCATGTCGCATTTAACTTGTTGAAATGTTTTATTCACTTCTCCAATGATTTATCTCGGATAGCAGGAAAATCTCTTCAATGGCTACGCATAGAAAAAGTGCGCTACATGTTTTTCCTTCCGTAACATGTTTTTCCCTTCTACATTTTGCAAGACTTATTGAGAAAGTGTTCCTTCCAAGACTGGAAATTAATTCCAGCTCTGGGTTGAATGTCTTTCCGCAGTGATGAATTGAGAAAAGAAGCTCGCCAGCTGAAGAAAGAATTACTTGCAATCAAACAGCGAAAAGAAGATGGTGTGAAGAAAGAAGAGGATGTCAGCGAGGGTGAGTGCCTGCGCCACAAAATCACAGCTGTTTGTCTTTTCATTGACACTATTTGAAAAAGCTCTGTAAAATTACCAGTATTCTTTGAAATGTCATGTTTTGTAGTGTTTTACCGGCGAAAGCGCAATTTATTTCTCGCTTATGGAGTAATGAAAGTATTTCAACCTCTCCCAAAATCAAGTCAACATGATCCTCCAAACAACTGAACTGTTCTTCTGTTGGAGGCTTGTTTTTCTACATGAGGCCTTGCTTTTTAAGTCAAAAGTATCTTAAGCTGTGTGTGCTGTGTGTGTATATAAATACATACGCATTGTACGAAATATACCAGTCGAAAGAAGACAGTAAGATTTTTTTTTATATTTTTTCAAAGTTTATGTTCATCAAGACTGCATTTATTTGATAAAAAAACTTAATATTGTGAAAGAATTTCAGCATATTAGAATGATTTAGAAGGTAAATAATGAAGACTGGAGTAATGACTGATGGAAATTCAGCTTTGCATTACAGGAATATATTGCAATTTAATACATAATAAAACTTGCATATAATTATATATATAAAAAAAAAAAAAAAAAAAAAATATATATATATATATATATATATATATATATATATATATATATATATATATTTTTTATATATATATATATATATATATATGAAAAAAAAAAAAAAAAAAAATATATATATATATATATATATATATATATATATATATATATATATATATATATATATAAATATATATATGAAAATATTTTCAAAAGAGTGTCTTTATATATAAATAATAAATATACAGTGGTGTGAAAAAGTGTTGGTTCTGATTAGTTTTTTTTGGTGCATGTTTGTCTCACTTTAATGTTTCAGATCATCAAACAAATTCGAATAGTAATCAAAGATAACACATGAAGTTTTTTATTATGAAGGGAAAACGAAATCCCTCTGTGAAAAAAGTGTTTGCCCCCTAAACCTGAGAACTGGTTGGGCCACCCTTAGCAACATCAACTGCAGTCAAGCGCTTGCGATGACCGGAGACGAGTCTGTTACAGCGCTGCGGACGAATTTTGACTCGCTCATCTTTGCAGAATTGTTGTAATTCAGCCACATTGGAGCGCACGAACCGCTTTTTAAGGTCACGCCACAGCATCTCGATAGGATTCAGGTCAGGCCGGTCAGAGTGGACTTGCTGGTGTGTTTCTGATCATTGTCCTGCTGCAGAACGCTTTTTCACACAGGGCCATATGGGTTCGGATTTCGCATAATGAAAAGCTTTATTAAAAAACTGCATGCTGTCATTTTTGATCAGTTTTGAAATTTGTTTGATGATCTGAAACTAAAGTAACTAATATTAACGTGTGATAAACATGCAAACCACCGTACACCCCAAACACGCAAAAGGTTTCATATTAGATGCAATTAATTCACAATTCATTCATGCCCATCATTAATTTTCACATTGTTTTTTTTAATTTTTGGATTCCATTTTAACGGTTTCATTAAATGTAAATAATCATCTAATAATTTCAGAATGTTCTTTTTCTGATTATTATTTATAACTAGTAAATATTCCTTAAAAGAATAACAATTATACTTTACTTTTCATTATGCAAAATATAGTTGAATTAATTTTTTTCCCTCCACTGAAATGAAATACGACCGTGACTCACGGGTTGTGTGAAGGAGTGGTGTGGGTCTTCAAGACAGGTCTGGGTCAAGTTAAGGTCTGGCTTGAAATATTGTCCTGTTTGCAAAGTCAAGTCTTTCTGTGCTCTAACAGCGTTCCTTTCTAATATTTATCATAACCATAGAAATGTGCCTCCGCCTCCCAGATGTTTGCGAACTTCATATTTCGTGGCCAAATCAGACAGGAGCAGTAAGCTGTTAGAAGGTTCCTGTCATTACCGGCAAACACATTATCGTCTAAGAACGTGCCGGAAGCTCAAACAGAGCCTCGAAGCCTTTTCCGGTCCTCAGATCCGGAGAGCGCTCCAGGTTTTTTTTTTGCTTTGAGGATTACTGCGTGCTTGAGATTTGCACAAGTCAGACCTTCGACCTCCGCGGAGCTTTCCAACGGCCCTGTTGTATATCACTGTCTTCTCATTGTGTGTTTTCAGGGGGCAAAGGTGTGTCCCTCACCCTGGTCAGTGTTTCTTAACGTTTGGGCTGGAATGTCCTATTTACATTCAGCAGCCGGTGCATGTTCGAGGCCTGCTCGCTTGAGCGGGAAGGACAGCGCTTATTCTAAAAGGAATCGCAAAGAGAGGACATGATCGCCTGTTTAAATTTTAGTTAGCTGAATTTGTAATGTGTAAAAAAAATGGAATCGCTCGCGCAAATGTACAATAGCACAGAAGGCTTTAACGTTCTCTCATTTGCTCTTCGTCCGGCGCTATGACATTTCCGTGATAAAATGCTTAAACAGTCACTCGTGCCAGTACGGTGTTGACATTATCCACATTTTTGTGGGCAATGTGGAGTGACCGGTCTTTGCTTATACAATGCAATTTAAAAGAAATAAATAAAAATGTAAGCGTTACAAATGGTAATGCTGACAGAGGTCCGTTATGTTTTTACGGCTGTCAGTTTTGCGTTTCGGAGGGCTTTCGTAACGACCGCGAAAGACACGTTTTACCAAACTGTTAAAGACGCGCGAAAAGCTCACGTCGCTGGTGACGGACGTGCAGATGCTTATGTATCGATTTAATTATTCACAGGAAAACATTACGGTGGCATAAAATGGACTTTTGCCCACAGGAACCCATTTGTCAGTTGTCTTTGTAAACAGACTGTGCGAAAGTGTCAAGTCCAAAAACCAAACTTTTTAAACGTTTAACAGTGCTCAGTTAATAATAATAATATTAATAATAATATTAAATTACTAATTATTTTTTATGTTTCTTAATATATATAAAAACAAATTAAATATATATAAAATGTGTGTAATAATATATAATATATATATATATATATATCTTTAAAATATAATAATATAATATATACATGTAAATATTTTCAAAATAAATGCTGTATATGTGTGTATTTATATATACATAATAAATAAACACAGTACACTTACATATATCATATGAACTAAAACTTATTTTGGATGGAATTACCCAAAATTAATCATTTGACGCACACTTCATAAATTTTTTTTTTTTTATATATTAATATATTTTTAAAACATTTGTAATTTTTTTTTAACGATGAATCATTTGAACATTAATTAATGGCATTAAAAAGCGTTCGATCTGTTATTTTTTTAGCTTAGAAACGCTCTGATAATAATTCTAAATCGGTTTTAAAATATGAAGCGGTTCTCGTTGATGTTCTGCCTCTCAGTTAAAGTGAAAGTTGGTCGTTGGTCCCACCTCCTGATCTCAGTGTTTGGGTTTGAGTGTTCATGTGTCCACAGAGGCTACTTCCAGCTTTGTATTCAGTCCCGAAAGCAAACACATTCCTCCCCTCTCTCTAATAACAGCGAGCCGCTCTCTTGGCATCTGGTATCTTATTTTAGGAAGAAGCCAATTGTCTCCTCCGCAATTCAGCAAGCAAACTAGAAGACATTTGTACCTTTTTGAATTATTATTATTTTCGACAGACATCTCTTCAGTTTTCAAGACATAAATTATAGCATGTTCGTCTAGTCTGGTTTTCTCTTTCTTGGCATGCCTGTGATTTGCGAGAGCCAAAAATAAGAGAGACATGCTAAAAACACTGTCCGTTTTATACCCACCCTAAATGATGTGGCAACATTCTTTCTACCACTCTGAGTTATTTATACAGGTTATGCCTGTGTGCTCAGGGTGTTTTATTTCAATGGCGCCTTGTCAGTCAAACAATGTCAGTCAGGTGATGTGCAAGAGAAACTGCGAGAGCGTAAAGATCTAGTAGCCTTTTATTTCTTGTCGTAGAATTTCAGCGCATTTGTGTACTTGCACTAGATTTGCCACCAATGAATATCAACATCATATTTTTCATTTTATTTAAAATAATATTTTTTGTTGGTGGCTGTTATAAGTTCACTAAACTACAGTAAAAATGTAACTAAAAAATTTAAATAATGCATTTTTATTGGAATATATAATAATAATAATAATAATAATAATAATAATAATAATAATAAAAAAAAAATATATATATATATGTGTGTGTGTGTGTATATATATATATATATATATATATATATATATATATATATATATATATATATATATATATATATATATATTCAGTATCATTATTCCAGTGTCACATGATCCTCATTCTAATATGTCGCTGATTCATCATTTATTATTAGTGCTCACTTATAAATTTGTTTAAAGCCATTTTTTCTTGTTTTTTTTCAGGATTCTTTGCCGTATAATGAGATCCAAAATAAATAGCAGATTTTAAAATCGAAATGTTTTGTAGCATTATAAATGCCACGCTCTGATGAATAGAAGTATTAATTATTAATTATGACCCTTCATCTGTTTGAATGGTAGCGTATCACAGCTAAAAATATTTCAGAACTCAAAATGTCAATTTTCAAATTTCAATTTCTAGAATTGATCGTGATCGTGTGACACCAAAGACCGGAGACGTGTTGTTTAATTTGAATATTTTATATTTAATTTATTAAAATAGACAACAGTTAAGTTATTGCACTATTTTGCGGTGCGACATTTTGTGTTCTGTGTGCAAAAATGCAATGTGTATAAAATATATTCTATTCTGTGTATAATATTTGGGGTCCAGTACCAATTAAAGGGGTCATCATGTGACAGACTGAGTATTTTTCCATAACTGATGATGCTTGTATTTTCAGAACCCCAACCCCCTCTCTCCCTCTCTCTCTCTCTCTCTCTCTCTCTCTCTCTCTCTCTCTCTCTCTCTCTCTCTCTCTCTCTCTCTCTCTCTCTGTCTCTCTCTCTCTCTCTCTGTCTCTCTCTCTCTCTGTCTCTCTCTCTCTCTCTCTCTCTCTCTCTCTCTCTCTCTCTCTCTCTCTCTCTCTCTCTCTCTCTCTCTCTCTCTCTCTCTCTCTCTCTCTCTCTCTCTCTCTCTCTCTCTCTCTCTCTCTCTCTCTCTCTCTCTCTCTCTCTCTCTCTCTCTCTCTCTCTCTCTCTCTCTCTCTCTCTCTCTCTCTCTCTCTCTCTCTCTCTCTCTCTCTCTCTCTCTCTCTCTCTCTCTCTCTCTCTCTCTCTCTCTCTCTCTCTCTCTGTCTCTCTCTCTCTCTCTCTCTCTCTCTCTCTCTCTCTCTCTCTCTCTCTCTCTCTCTCTCTCTCTCTCTCTCTCTCTCTCTCTCTCTCTCTCTCTCTCTCTCTCTCTCTCTCTCTCTCTCTCTCTCTCTCTCTCTCTCTCTCTCTCTCTCTCTCTCTCTCTCTCTCTCTCTCTCTCTCTCTCTCTCTCTCTCTCTCTCTCTCTCTCTCTCTCTCTCTCTCTCTCTCTCTCTCTCTCTCTCTCTCTCTCTCTCTCTCTCTCTCTCTCTCTCTCTCTCTCTCTCTCTCTCTCTCTCTCTCTCTCTCTCTCTCTCTCTCTCTCTCTCTCTCTCTCTCTCTCTCTCTCTCTCTCTCTCTCTCTCTCTCTCTCTCTCTCTCTCTCTCTCTCTCTCTCTCTCTCTCTCTCTCTCTCTCTCTCTCTCTCTCTCTCTCTCTCTCTCTCTCTCTCTCTCTCTCTCTCTCTCTCTCTCTCTCTCTCTCTCTCTCTCTCTCTCTCTCTCTCTCTCTCTCTCTCTCTCTCTCTCTCTCTCTCTCTCTCTCTCTCTCTCTCTCTCTCTCTCTCTCTCTCTCTCTCTCTCTCTCTCTCTCTCTCTCTCTCTCTCTCTCTCTCTCTCTCTCTCTCTCTCTCTCTCTCTCTCTCTCTCTCTCTCTCTCTCTCTCTCTCTCTCTCTCTCTCTCTCTCTCTCTCTCTCTCTCTCTCTCTCTCTCTCTCTCTCTCTCTCTCTCTCTCTCTCTCTCTCTCTCTCTCTCTCTCTCTCTCTCTCTCTCTCTCTCTCTCTCTCTCTCTCTCTCTCTCTCTCTCTCTCTCTCTCTCTCTCTCTCTCTCTCTCTCTCTCTCTCTCTCTCTCTCTCTCTCTCTCTCTCTCTCTCTCTCTCTCTCTCTCTCTCTCTCTCTCTCTCTCTCTCTCTCTCTCTCTCTCTCTCTCTCTCTCTCTCTCTCTCTCTCTCTCTCTCTCTCTCTCTCTCTCTCTCTCTCTCTCTCTCTCTCTCTCTCTCTCTCTCTCTCTCTCTCTCTCTCTCTCTCTCTCTCTCTCTCTCTCTCTCTCTCTCTCTCTCTCTCTCTCTCTCTCTCTCTCTCTCTCTCTCTCTCTCTCTCTCTCTCTCTCTCTCTCTCTCTCTCTCTCTCTCTCTCTCTCTCTCTCTCTCTCTCTCTCTCTCTCTCTCTCTCTCTCTCTCTCTCTCTCTCTCTCTCTCTCTCTCTCTCTCTCTCTCTCTCTCTCTCTCTCTCTCTCTCTCTCTCTCTCTCTCTCTCTCTCTCTCTCTCTCTCTCTCTCTCTCTCTCTCTCTCTCTCTCTCTCTCTCTCTCTCTCTCTCTCTCTCTCTCTCTCTCTCTCTCTCTCTCTCTCTCTCTCTCTCTCTCTCTCTCTCTCTCTCTCTCTCTCTCTCTCTCTCTCTCTCTCTCTCTCTCTCTCTCTCTCTCTCTCTCTCTCTCTCTCTCTCTCTCTCTCTCTCTCTCTCTCTCTCTCTCTCTCTCTCTCTCTCTCTCTCTCTCTCTCTCTCTCTCTCTCTCTCTCTCTCTCTCTCTCTCTCTCTCTCTCTCTCTGTCTCTCTCTGTCTCTCTCTCTCTCTCTGTCTCTCTCTCTCTCTCTCTCTCTCTCTCTCACTCTCTCACTCACTCACTCACTCACTCACTCACACACACACACACACACACACACACACACACACACACACACACACACACACACACACACACCCACCTGTGAAACTATTCCTCATGCCCCGCTTGCTAAGTTGGTTGCGATCGATCAGCTTGGTCATGTTCTCGAGCACCAGCTTAACCATGCAAAGCTGAGATCTTTACCACTGAATTACACAGCGTTACTCCCAACAGCAGCACGGTTACTCCATCTTGACCAGCAGAAGGGAAGTAATCCACCTCCCGAACGACGAGGTGTTTGTCGTCCCCATCAACCCCCTGTTGCCGGCTGCTTGATTTGTAGCTCTTTTCGGCCCGAGTGACAGGAGAGGGATGGAATGTTGTTAGAATAGCCGTCAAACTCAAAGACAGTACTTAGCAGCACCAGCTGGAGTCGATGGAGTGTGCTGCTGTTGTAGGCCCTAAGGGTGCCATCATTCAGCGGCCTGCGAGGCGCGCTCTGCAGCTGAGCGTTGAGCCGGGCCGAGTGGAAGGCATCACTTTTTGCTCGCATAAATCACATCGAAAAGGGCCGTTACCGCTGCTGACTTTTCAGAAAGGCCATTTCTGAATCTGTGGCATTCATGCGCCGAATGCCTGTGTAAATGAGTAATTGCATGGTTCGAGCGGCTAATGACAGCCATTCTCTTCTAATAACCTGTTTCGCTCAAACTTTAGTTACTCAATTAAGTTCCACTCTACCTGAACATTACACCTCGGGTAAGTCCGGCCCAGAAATGCTTTCGACTAAAGGCCTGTCAGGCGTATTTAGGGGGATTCAGGTTTAGGTTCTCATGTCCTGATAAAGTGGCTCTCCCCTAAAGTCAAGTGAAACATTGATCATGAACTTAACAGTTAAATTGATGATTAGTGCTGCAGTTACTTGGCTGTAACTCAGATCTGGTCAATTTATCGGTACAATGTAAAATTAAAAAAACATTATTCATAACACACAAATATTTGAAATAAAAAAACATAATTAAATGAAAAATTGAACGGACTTACCTCTTTTCTTAATTTCTTTTTGATAAAGCCAGTTGTAACGCATATTTAAATTACTAACTTCAGAAAATTATTGCAAAGACGGTGTTCATTTTTTTCATTTGATGTTTTGAAAGTCTCTTGGGCTCACAATTATGAATTGAATTTTTATCTTTTTATATTTAAAACCTAATTTACTCCCCTGACCTAAGCTGAATTTTCGTCATCATTACTCCAGTCTTGAGTGTCACTAGATCCTTCAAATCATTATAATATTCTGTTCGGTGCACAAAAATGTGTATAATTACTGTCACTAGCTATGATGCAACATATATTAATAATAAAATAATACAACATGTAATTAAATAAATGAAAAAATAATACAACACATAATTGCTGTGTGAATGCGATATTCCAAAATGTACATAAAAATAGGTGGATAGAAACATAGCTACTTCTGAAAACAGCTGTTTGATATTCATTTTTTGCAGGATTTTTTTTAATAACAGCATTTGAAATTTATTTTTTTGTTACATTTTTAATACTGTGACTGTTTATTACGTTAATGAATCCTTTCCAAATAACAGTATTATTAACAGTTTTTTTCATTAAAAAAAATCTTACTGACCCTCACCTTTTCATTAATAGTTAATATAATATAATCGTTTTTCTAATCACAATTACAGATGCCACAATTATGTAATCCATTCCATTGTTTTAATTTTACTTTTAGTATAAACATTATTATACCATTCATAGAATAGAAAGAATAAACCAATCCAATATTTAATTTGAATTTAATTTGAATTGAAACTTGAGGCTTAATGCTATAGAAAAGCAGTATCTCGTTTACGTTGATGTAAAAATACGGCATGCAATTGTGATAATCATTATTAATAACCGCAATGACATTTTTAAGGGATAAATCGACAATTCAGACTTTTGTCACAATTGTGCATCCCTAACATATAATACAATATAATTTAGTAGTCCGTTAAAACTGTTGCAGCAATATTTATTTCTGATTTATTGCCGCGTATACGCTGCGTAAACAAACTACTCGAAGAATGTAAAAGTTCTTGTACTTTGTTTTAATACGTGTTTATTTCAGTCCCATCAAAGCCGTATCTTTCACTGTCTGGACGGCGGCCATGATAAACACGCTCTCAGCTCATATTGGCAGCCCTCGTTTTTATAGATTCGAAAAGAGGTCGAGTGTTCGCTTTTCTACAGTCAATGTGTTTTAATAGTCTTTGGCTCATTACCTCCTTTCTGTCTTTCTAGTTTTCTATTAGCTCATGCCACAGACTAAACATTTTCAAACACACTCAGTGGCTCTCAGACGAACGCATGGCACGCTCTCTCGGTCGCTGAAAAACAAATTTCCAGCCTTCTCTGCAGTGCGGTTTTCAGTGCGCCATAAATACCAAGAATAAACAAGCGCTCCGTTTGTGAGGGGAAAAAGATTTTTCGTTACATGACGGCGCTAACGTGAAATAAATCACCCAGACGTTGGAGGCTCCGTCTGATGTAGTTTGTTCCCCTCGAGCATTCGGTCATAGTTGCCGTGTGAGGGCAGGTGTAGTCGAGAGAAGCAGCCCAGCCTTGATCTTACTGACTTTTACAATTCCCGCCATTGTGCCGTGGGATTTGTGGGATGCAATTTCAAAACGATTAGGGGAAGATTTCATATGATCGTATTAATCCTCAAGCGTTTGTTGTAGGAAACTCGTTTCATTGGATAATACCGATAATGAGCTGTTGTTGTCATTTGTTTAAACATCGCAAGAGTTTAAACATTCCAGTCCCCTTCCAGAGCCTTTTTTACATTTTCAAAAGGTCTGTAATCCATACATATTTTCAGCTACAGTTTTGGAAAAAAAATATAATCATTTTATAATTAATATATATAATATAATAGTTCTTTAAAGAAACCCTTTACCTTAAAAAAAAAATATTGGGCATCATTTAGTCAAACTCTCACATTTAATTAGCCATTTATAATAATTATAAATAAAGGCTGTTACTAAACAATTTTTTTTTTTTTTGCAGAAGTTGCATATGAAATGGCATATGTATTTATAAGTTAATTCAGAGGAACACGGAATGCTTTAATCTGCAGATAATGGTATTTTAAACACGAAACGCTGAAAACTGCTTATTGAAATTATTCACAAAATTAAAAAATACTGTAAATGTGAAATTAAAACTGCAAGTAGGTGGCAGCACGTCACTGTGAGTCGTTGTGATCGAACTGAATCATTTCAACTGATGAATCATTCAGGAACAAAGCGTCTTTATATTGTACAGTAGCTGCGAAATAGAGCAAAGACACGTCTAAAACGTAATTCTCTTGATGGAAAACAAAAAATCAGTACCTTATTCGAACCATGATGATTTTTAAAGACAAAAAAGGCATTCTTCATGTGATATTAACTTTAGGAACTTAAAATATGCACATCATCTGCCCGCTATCTTGAATTTTGTAATGCAATGCATATGAATAGATAAACAATAAAATGCCATAATGTTGATTTTACCTGCCTTTAAAAAAATGGATGTAATATAATGCATTTACAGGAAAGTGTGTGTGAGTGTAATTAATGAGTGTTTATTATAAAAAATCTCTTATTATTATAAAACGGCTTTTATATCAATTGGTGAATTGCGTTTAAAAAGGCTCTACTGCATGCATTTTAATGGTACATGGAAAAATGAACATTTTATTGATAAAACATTTTTTAGCAGTCCTCACCCCCCAACCCCAAATATTTTTTGACAAAAAGACGAAATCACAAACCTGTCAAAAAATGTTGAGAAAGTTATTAAAGGAATAGTTCGAATAAAATACAGAATAAAGAATAAAATACAAAGGACTTTTTTCCAAAATCTTCTTCAGCAGAACAAAGAAATTCATACAGGTTTAAAACTGCTCAAAAGGGTGAGTAAATGATGACAGAATTTACATTTTGGAGTGAACTATTCCTTTTTAAGAAAAAAGGGAAAAACACTTGAAGCACATTGATTTATTGCTTTTGATACAGTTTGTATCGTAGTACAGGGCTGGGAAACAGCAGAGGTTAGTTAAAAACACCTGGCTGTGATCTTTCGAGTGATCTTACGATACATTCGTTAGCTAGTTCTGATGTGTCTGATTGGGGACGGAGCTAACTCTGCAGGACAGGGAGTTTCTCAGCCCTGATCATATCGTGAGATTTTACTCTGTGTTAAACTTCAAGAAGCACTTCTTCTCCGCTGTGAAACGGGTGCATATTACACTTTTTGCGAATCGCTTTGGGTGTTCCTGCACACCCAGGAACCTCGCATCTTCCCTTTATTCACACATGTATGTATTATCGATGGGAAATCCTGCATAGGGATGGGAGCCATGGACCCCTGTTTCCTTACATCGCAACAAAAACTGAATTTCTGAACATGCAAAATAAGTTACACACACACATTTGTTATGTGCACTTCATGTCATTTTAAATAAGAATACTAAAGCAAATAATTTGTCACCATCTCACACCACATGCTCCTGTGACCATGTGTAAGAACAGGATGTCCCGCCTTCAAATGGTGCTTGATAGTGACTTTCACGTCTGATTGGACTGATCTTTGATACTTTTCAAACATTTTAACTGGTTGCAATCGTTAAAAAAAAACATGTACTGAACATGGGGCATATGCAGTAGAGGGTTAACACAAGCACGAAGTTGCAACATTGCGTGACAGCTGTAAACGAATTGGCTAAGGAACTATACAATTTAGCGAAATAATTATTTATACAGGTTATTTCTATAAAAAACCCCTCTTGCGATGTTCGTTTAGTGTCATTTTTCTGGTTTACCTTTCACTTGCAAATGGAAAAAGCGCTTTCGCCGAAATCAGACATCAAATAAAATCACAGACGACGTGAGAGAACTGTTTTGTTTCATTAGATGCTGATGTTTGCCGTTGCTTATTCTCTTCTCTCTTTTTTCCCCCCTTTATTTTGTGGCGGTTACTGTGACTATTGTGAAGGATGGGAGAGCCTCGGTGTTACATAAACACATTTTGATGTGTTTCCCATTTCGTTTGTTTAATCCTTTCAGTATATATGTCTGTATATCACATGTGTT
This sequence comes from Puntigrus tetrazona, assembly GCF_018831695.1. NCBI lineage: Eukaryota > Metazoa > Chordata > Actinopteri > Cypriniformes > Cyprinidae > Puntigrus > Puntigrus tetrazona. Next base: position 1,752,140 of record NC_056708.1, read on the forward strand.
TCCTTATAATTTGAATAAAATCTATCTCTTTATAGTGCAGAAAGTCATTTGGGCTGCAAAAGTCATAAATTTTGGCCTTTGCACTGATGAGGGTCTTAGGACCTAAATTTTGGCATTGGTGAAACTATTATTCTTGGAAGGAAGCAGCCCACAGGAGCTGTCATCTTCATCTGAGTTTATAGCAGTATAAACTTTATGTATTTCATAGTTATGTCCATATGATAGTAATAACTTGCTCTGGAATTTGGCTGTTTTTCTTTTCATGTAAATCCTTTCAAGTTAGTCACACTGCTATATGCATATGCAATATAAAATAATAGACAGATTGATCCCTGTAGGGAAGTTAATTTCTCCTATCTAGATTGTAATCGCTCTTGTTTTCTCTCTAAGGTGACAGTAAGCCGAGCAGTGAGGCGGTGACAGAGTACCTGGAGAGCAGGAAGAAGTATGAAGACATGAGGAAGCAGAAACTGAAGAAAGGCTCTGGCCGAGAGGCTCAGGTGAGCCGTAGCTTCGAGACATTGACGTTTGCTTCAGCTCTTATAATGTTAAAGATTACATTTAGAAAATTCAGCTAGAAAAAAATGACGAGTTTCTTCTTAAAGGAACAGTTTACATAAGAATGCAGATGTTGCCATCGTTTGCTCAACTTCAAAACTTTTTGACTTCCTTTCTAAAGATTATTGTAGCAACTTGTCATGTCCAAAGTCATACTTCGTATGATAAACAGTGTGAAATTTTATTTGGCATGCAAAATTAACACTAAATGACTTCCAATGCTCAAAATGTGAAGCACAAGACTTATTATTAGTTTGTTGAAACGCTAACTATAATGGTAATGTCAAGAAATGTCATAAATATTGCCATTAACACAAAGAAGACGTGTGTTTTTTCTCAAATGACATGAACTTCAGTTCATTTGACATTTCCTTTACTTGTATTCGCTATTAAATACAAAAATCTATATTATAAAAGGCAAAAAGTGTTACTTTAAGCATTGCCTTTTCTAAAAGATTCCACCATACTATATTCTGCCATTTCTTTCCTTTGTGCAAATGTTGAGAGTTATTTGTTTATGCGGTCCACCGAAGAGTCTGACCGCAGGCTGTTAGTCATTATCTGTCGTAAGGTCAATTGAATTATTCACAGCAAAGATTTGACTCGAATAAATCAAATGTCACTGCTTAAACATGCTAGAGGACATGCCAGGATGTTCAGTGTCTCGGTTTCAGTGTCTCGGTTTCAACACTGGACCTTATTTACTTGCATTGCTTGGACACACTGAACATTTTTCAAAATATCTTCCAAGGAACCCAATACAAAATGCAGTGCCTCGCAGATGAATCATATGAAGATTCAAAGTACAAAAGTTCAATGTAAAGTAGAAAAATATAAATCTTTCACACTACTCAAAGTTATATCATCACAAGAAAGATTTATTTCTATCACTCGACCTTCCTATTGAATAGAAGAATGGAAGTCATACAGGTTTGGAATGAAATGAGGGCGATGACAGGATTTTCTAGATGAACTGTCCCTTTGAATATGCGCAGAGCTTTTTTTTTTTAAATTTGAAATAACACACTTTCTCTTGCCTCTAAAGACACTCGCCCTTTTGGAACGCTTCAAATCCAAGCTATCATCTGCAATTTCGGAGTCTCCTAGTGTTCCAGAGGAAGACGTCGAGGAACTTGGCGAGGATGACGATAAGGGCTGGTGAGTTGCTTTTACTCGCTTCTACGTTCCTACAGAGGTTTAATGCACTAATGGACTTGCAGTTGTCTGTGATCAAATGCATTCTCAATAACTCGCGCCTCATTGGTTGTCCCAATGCACAGCTACTGTTTCGCATTAAGGTAGCAGAGCTATTTATTTGGACTAACATAGCGAGACGTTCATACCTCTCTCCACATCAGGCGCAGCTGCTTGCCTTAAGTGTGCCTGAGCCACCTCGCTCTCCGGCCAAGTAATGCGTTTGGCTCTGCAGTGCTCTGACACCATTAGAACAGTATGCAGTGTTTGTTTTTGCTGCGCTGCAATAGCCACTTGTGGAGAAGTAGTTTTCTCAGCTGACTTAACTGAGTAAATAACTGCTCCAGCAGACGGAGTGCCCAGATGGAACGTGTCTCACCCACTGAACGCTAGACAGGGCACGTCAACCTGCTGTCGTCTTAACAGACGCTCATTACGTGTGCCCGGTGATAAACCACTGGTGGAATTTTCCTTAACGCCAGCATATGTTTTGGATATAGGCATCCATACCAAGCTTTTAAATCAGCATTAAAGGGTTAGTTCACCCCAAAACGAAAACTCTGACATTAATGGCTTACCCTCATGTTGTTTCAAACCCTTAAGACCTTTGCTCGTCTTCAGAACACAAATGAAGATATTTTTAATAAAATCAGAGAGCCATATGACCCTCCATAGACAGCAACACAATTGAAATGTTCCCAGATCTCCTAGTGAAGTACTAGGTAAAACAGTCCATGTGACGTCAGTGGCACAACTTTTTGTGATGCAACAAGTACTTTTTGCTGCACAAAGAAAACAAAAATAATGTAATTTTCAAAATGTATTTGATGCAATCAGCTTTGCTTACTCTTAGGGGAAAGCATGCGTATGAGTTGTGCCACTCGCTAGCATTGCAAAACTAATGATGTCACATGGATTGTTTTGCCGCTTTATTTATTACGTTTCTGTACCTGGCATCATTTAAGTTGTGTTGATTTCTATGGAGGGTCAACTAGCTTCACTTTGAAGACCAGGTTTTGGGTCCAGGATCCAGTTTGACCAACACCAAACCAGCTCTAACCACCTGCATCGCTACCAGATGCCAACTTCAAAAAGACATATCTGATCCTATTTGTGCAGCCCTTTCAAATCCATGGGGTAGAGTAGATGTCGCGCACATCAGAAAATCAGAAAATAATTTTATAAGATTGTTTTAAATGCAGATACATGTTTGAAAAGATTCCATCACACTCAGCTGCCTGTGGCATGAAAGCTAAAATTAATCTTGTCATGACACACTTTTCCAGGGCCAAAACAATCTATGACGTGTTAATGTGCAGTGTCTAAATCATGTAAGTTTTAGCCTTGATTTATTAAAACATTTTTCCAAAATGGTGCCTGTGCCAATGATTATGAAAAGCAGATAAAAGATAGATGTAGCCGACGCCTGTTCCGTTTTCTTCTTCTTGCTTTACGGTGGATTGCAGACATGTGCATTAAATTAACATGCTCAAATGGACCATTGACATTCCATCTACAATCTCAATTAGGAGTGTCAATGGTTATTAGGGATGTTAAAGTTGTACCACTCTTTATTTATAAAAGTTATAATATCAGTTGATGGCAGGGCAGGTGTTATTAAAATCATACCCCACTCACTACTAAGCATTGTGTCGGACATTGTTTATGTCCTGAGCTGTAACAACTGCCTCGTCTGTCTGTATGTCTCTAAAGACATTCCAATCCAACGGCGTACTACGAGATTATAAAGACAGAAAAGAAATAATTACCATGTCACGGCGGTGCTAGATCGCTAAATCACACGCACCACTCACTGAGCAAATATTAAGTCTGTTCGGTTTTATTTTTGCTCTCTGTTAAATATGAAGACTAAACAGAGCTTAGATTTTCTTTTTGGCATCCTCTAGATTATTTTTTTTCGGTCCTGATCTGATGGGACCGTTTCCATGTCGGGCTGAGGGTGTTATTGACAGCTGAGTTCTTTGGCCAGGATAACATTTATGATGCTGCAAAATGAATCGGGCTCCAGGGAGCATCAATCTTAATGCTGTATGCGAAGCACAAAGTTACGGCCCTGATTGTGCGCTTAAGTACACAAATAGAATATCAATTAGAAATGTTACAGTTAGATTCTGTTTTCTCCATAATCTTCCTAGCACATGTGATGAAGACGCATGCGTTTGTAAGTACGGCCTCTGAGATGGCGGTAGGTACTTAAAAACTGGTTTTGCTCATCCGCATTTATGGCTTTCAGTTTGAAAGATGTGTTTTTCTATTTAATGAACGCTCAACTTGATTGGACATTACTGTGATTCATAGATGCGCTTTATTTCTAAAGCCCTGCCATGACCAATGCGTCACACGCCACTTCTGGATTTTCCGAGGATTACGGGAAGCAGAATGGTAAATCATTCTATTTTCTCGGCCTCGTTTAAAACGTATAGCCTCAGCGGTTTGCTTTTTTGGGTCCCGCACTAACGTATACCCTATCCATAGATACAGTTCATTGAAAACCCAAGGTAGTTTTTCGTTGGAAGCGTTTGAAGTGACTCTGCGGGTTGGATGCGGCGCGTTTGCGCTTAGACGTCTGCTGCAGTCGGTTCACGCTTTTGCAAGAAAACTGTAAATCACAATCAAACGTAAAGAATGCGGTCGGGCGCATGCCTCTGTGGAGAGTAATGTCTTTACGCTTGATTAATTATCAGTCTTAATGGTGTGCGAGTCCGTGCCGCAGCCGCAGCGGTGACGTGCTGAGGATAAAGCGAAGATCTGTCAGACCGTCGTCCTCCCTCTTCGCGCCGCGAGCCACCGCAGGGAAATGAATGGACACTGTGTGTTTTTCTCTCGTATTCACTTTTCATCAAAGACCTTGGGTCTTTATCTAAATATACGCACTCAGATGCTCCAACAAATACCACATGTGAGTGCAAAAGGGGGGCGCCGTCTGAGCCCGTGTTTCCTATCAGTTACTTCGTCTTCAGGATGGACTGTCATGGCTGTCTAAGGACCCCCACGACGCTGGGACGTTTTTGGTCTGACTCCGTAGAGGAGGAGGGTCTGGAGGCCCCCAGTGCAAGAAAAACAGCAGTGGGAAGTCTGTACCACTTTCTGAACGCCTGCTGCACCCCACGAACGGAACATGGGTTACAACAGGTCAGACACTGGAAGTCAAGTCTGGGCCAGATTGTAAACTATTCCATCTGTGTCTGCGTCTACAAAAACCCCTTTTCGCCCAGGAGCCCATGCCTCCGCTCCTGCTTCCCCCCTCTTTCGCAAAAGAGCAAGAAAAATAAATTCAGGAAGAGGCTTCCGAGGGCCTCGGCATCATGGCGGGAGCCCCTCCCTGATAAGAGCCCCAATCAAATGGTGGGATTTTTGCGCAAGCCATAACTCTAGGCGAGGAGTCCGACGGGCTGTCATCACCAAGACTGCTAGACAAATTATCAGAGCCGGCTGCTTTACGCGACGGGAGTCCTGTGGGTCTGCCAGAGTATAGCCATGACATTCTAGATGAGCTGTCACATCTCCTACGGACTTCAAATGGATGCAAGCATGCACACTTAAAAATGGTCTCGCACGCACTCGCAGGCTTTCTATGCGTCTGAATCCAGGGGTTCTGTGATGGCTCAGAAAGAGCAGCGTGGCGGATTTCTTACCAACGAGACCACTCATAATTTTTGAGAGCAGGCCGCTTCCATTCTCGGCTCCTTCATGCATTCGTCTTGACTCGGGACAACCGGCTCAATTTAAAAAATCTTCCTTCAGCTCCTACAGTTACGTCCTGACACACTTCTGCAAAACCACCAAAACTTGCACCGTATTGAATGACAGCCGGGAGTCGTTGAATTATTGAAACGTCCCGTCACGTCTTGTTCTTTCAAACCAGACCTGCGTTTAGTATGATACCTGCACCGCATATTTGGATTTGTGAAGGATAGAATCTTTCCAGAAATTCTGACCTTCACCAGAATAGCTCAAACAGGTGTGGAATGTCAGTTCTTTTAGCATCTCTCTTTGGTTTAGATGAGACCCCAGAGAGCCATCCGGCCGTGTCCGTGATGTATAACAATGACCTGTTTCACCCTTCCTGACGTTTCTTTGAGGTTCTCTCCATGTCTTGATTCAGACGGTTCCTCTGTAGCCATCATCTCAGTATGAAATGTAGGTCAACAGAACAGAGGTGAGATGTGTGGATATGCTCCTCATCCAAGGCTTACTCTAGAAACAGTGCCCTAAATATGACCTCAAACTGAATGAAAATCCATTCGTCATTCGCTCACGTCGTTCCAAACTTGTGTGACTGACTAGAAGATATACTGAAGAAAACATATGGTGAAAGTTAACGCCAGGCAAAGCAACATTGGACCCAGTTAACTGTAAACATGGATGGGTTTGGAGCAACATTAGCGTGGACATCTGAAATCATAGAAGCTGTTAGTTGTGCCACTCAGATATGACAGAACTGTATTTCTGTTGGCGTAGTGTTAACTGTGTCTTCTAGGAAGCAACTTTAGCCAGCTGTGAGCTCTTCTTGCTGATGCTGGCACTCAGGAATGCTTCGTGGAATGTTATTCTGCCTGCCAATCACATGAAGAAATGCAATGTAGATGAGCATCTGTGATTAAGTAATTGCATGTGTATGTAGATGTATTTTTCTGCCAGTCACCTGTCAAGAAAATGGGTAGTAATTTTCAAGTAATTAATGTGTGTATGTATTTATATGTGTGTGTGTGTGTGTGTGTGTGTGTGTGTGTGTATTTGCACCCCAGCATCTTGCTAGGTTTTTTTTTTTTTTTTTGTCTTATTTTGACATTTTATTGCCTGTTTAAAGGCTGAATAAATACAGAATAATGATAAAAGAATAATAAGGATTATGTCTCATACCTGGCAGAGGTGTGGAAGGTTCTGTTTCCTTAAACTAAACTAGTTTATCATGTATTTCTTTGTTTCAACACATTTACAGGTAAATCTTTTAAAAATGGTTTTTAATCAAGATTAATCGCAGTTCATGACTGATTAACATAATAAAATTTTGTAATCGATTCACAGCACTAATAGGTTGATATAGATATATGTGTGTGTGGGTGAGAAATGTTTAATTGTTATAAATTGGATCCACTTTTGTGCATATATAAATAGAACAGATGCATGCAAATGTTTAAGAAAAATATGGAATGTTTATATATTAAATATATAAATATACAGGTGTAAATATGTGTATATATTTTCTAAATATGTGCTTTTATAAATGCTTAATGTGCTCAAAAGTAAACCTATTATGTAAACAAACTTTTATTAAAATGTATATATGTGTATAAACTGATTGATTGTACCAATAAAGGACAGATTTTCCATTTTTGGATGAGTTATTTCCTTAAACATGCTTTGAAACGGGCTTTTTCTGGACTCATCATAGTCGGAAGTCTGCTCTGATTCGATCTGTTCCACTGGGAAATTCCCAGCACTTGTAACTCTGATTCTGATGATTTAGTGGCCCGTGAGCTGTGCTTTGCTGTTCTTTTGAACTGAACTCTGTTTCCCCTTGTGATTTAGGATGGGCCATGTTCTCCACTTTGATGAACAAAGCAGAAAGGTAAAAGATGCCAACATGCAGGACGAAGACACATTCGAGATCTATGATCCACGCAACCCCGTCAACAAGAGGAGACGAGAGGAGAGCAAAAAACTCATGAAAGAGAAGAAGGCCAGGAGGTGAGACTGCAGTTACACCCAAACTACCGTCTGGAGTGACTCCTAAAATCAGGCGGATAAGCATTTCTAGTTGAGAAGAATCGTATTAACTTGTGGGAGACCTGCAGACTCTTTATTGAAAAGACATTCATTTCCGTCTTCAAATTTTGAAGATGCTTATGATTGTTTTAAACCATAAAGGAAAGGCAACGCCATCTTCTTATTCCTCAGTTATTCTTCTTTACGCAAAAAAAACCTCTTCGGTTCGATCATCCATTAAAATGACTGTACGTTTTCATCGTGGTAATAAAATGTATTATGTCTGATATTTAAGCATTGTTGTCCACTTTGTGACCTAACTAATAAATGATTAAATTCACTGTCCATCTACACAGATCCAACTAATCCTAAAACTGACCAATACAGATAGAGGGTAAAGTGGCCATTACTTAACATAAAAACTTATTACTAGACTCCCATTGCTGACAATATGACAGCATTAGTTTGTTAGACGAGATTGTTGGGCCATGATTGATTACTATACAGTGTGAAAATACATGCATTCATCAAATAATGTAACAAAATTCATTGCATTTCATGCAAATTTGCTGTAATGGCAGTGATAATAGCAAATACGCCGCAGAATCTGCAAGACTGAGGAAATGCACACTTTAAATTAAGAAAGTTGCTATTTAGAATTTTTTTTTTCTTATTAAGTTGTTAGCACCCCCACTTGGAAAATTTGGAGCGTATCTTTAAATTAAATTACCGATTTAGTATATTTTCAAGTTACTCAGAAACGTTGCGCATACAAAGTAACGTTTGTTTTATTATTTTTAAAACATTTTTTGAATTCAAAGGCAGCATCTCGTATCTCTGCATGGTATCACCGGCCATGACCGCCATCGTAAAAAGCCAAGCCGTGAAAATGTGCGAAAGCTGGGTCCTCTCCACATCTGCCCTGAATTGAGCCGGTCCGAACCTCAGAGTTCAACCTGTCTTAAATAACAGCGGTAATGCAAGACACACATGTCCGTCGTGAAGCGAACCAGAGTCACGCTTGACTCATCCTGCAGCCCGAATCGTAGTTCGCGCAGCTATTTTTGATTCTCCGACCGAAATCGACCCGCTCTTTTAAAACTGCGGCAAGATAATAAACAGTGCCTGTCGTTTTCTCTATCGTTCCTATCGGTCTCGAATTTGGTCACCGAAGAGCTGCAGAGTCCATTGGCGCTCCTGATGATGCCGGCTGACTGTGGTTTGGTCTAAATGATCTACCACGAGTGTGCGCGACCAGCAGCGCAGTTTGGCCAGTGTGCAACCTTTTACTGCTCCTCTGGGATCACGCTTAAATTTTCATATGGAACAGGAAGGAGAGTTAATGTTACACCATAAGAGCCGCGTGGCCAAAGCCGCTGCAAATTTAAACCAGGTGAGGCGCACCGAAGCCAGTGCAGCTACTAGCGCTCTGACTCTGGGGCTACGATTTCAACACGTCATTACACCACAGACACGTCCTGAACGTAACGGGGACTGATCTGATGACGTATGGTGTAATAATAATAATAAATAAATAATCATTTAGAATAATTAAAAAAAACAAACTTGTCAAAATGGAAACATGTCAATAAGTGTTATCTTGGATTAACATTAAGGACAGCGACAGCAGCTAGTAAATTAAGCACCGTCACTTTAAGAGACAGTGCATCCAATATAATGATTAAAAAGAACATTTCTTTTACTTAACACATTACTGAGTTTTTTTCGAGGATGAAGACAGGTATTTTGACACGATTTTGTATGTAGGATGTGAAGAATTCAGTTAAGCTTTTCTGCAACTTGTATTTACTGTCCCGATCATCTCTTTAGGCTGGTCTCGGCCAGTCGCTTGAGCTCTCCGGGGGCCCCTCCTCAGCCATGGGCCCCTATAATCGTCACCACCTTTCACCCCACTAGCGACGGCCCTGGCTTAGAGCAGTTTCCTTCGGTGACCATCTATTCCTTGCATTGACAATTGAAACGGCAATTAGATAAAACGTTAAATTTAAATTTCATTTTATTGTTTTATTTTATATAGAGCCCTGCACATAAAATGGGGAATGAAATGATGTGGTCGTAACAGATTGTAAATGCTGTTCACATAACATAATTCATTAAATCTTCACCATGTGTGAATAATTTATTGTTGTTTTAATTAGTTAAGTAATGGATGAATTTTTTTTATTATAACTATATTTTTTGATTAAAGATTATATAAATTGATTCTATGTATATTTTTTATTTTATATTGTTACATATATTTTCAAAAAGTACCAGGATGTGAATGAGACATCATTTGTGGGACGTGTCATCCTTTTCAGCTTGACATCAATGTGCTAATTTTTTTATTTTTCAGCTCAAGTCACACAACTGTAGTACTCCAAAAATGCCATAGTCTAATTTTAATCAGATTTTTAGTTTACTGCAGATTAACATGGGATAAAGGCAACAGCATTGATTTTTTGATTTGTTTTATTTTAAGTTTATTTTTTAACTTTTTAAATGCATTTCATAGACATGGGGCTAAAACAGGCCAACAGTAGCACTGTGCTATATGTATATTGCTTAACTTTATGACTTTTTGTAGTTGAAGTTGAATATTGGCTCTCATGATAAGAGATGACAAGACAATGTCACTCTTGCACAGCGATTCTGAAAAACACTTAACATTCTTGCTCGTCGCTGGCCAAGATACAAAATACCCATCATTACCGCTGGTCATGTGACTGTGGGAGATTAAATGGAGCAGTAATGTCATTATCTTGCTCACTATCTGCCTCTGCCCTTGTGAATGAGCACTATAAATAGATCACTTAATCCATTTTCCCCGGTCCAGAACAAGACGAATCCTCACGGCCTTTAGGCTCGGTAGAACCCTTCATCTTTCGGCTCTTTCACCTTTTTTTCTTCAGCCTCTTTGCTGCAGGATGATGACTTGTCAGGTGATCTTATTACACGTTTGGTTTGATTTCAAACATTTGGTAAAATTATTTTAGGTACCTCTGCCGTTTAGGTACCACGGTTGTAACTCAATATCTAAAAAAAATGTTATTTAAATAAGTAAATTAATAAAAAAAACATTTTAAGGCTTAAGTTGTAAAAAAAGGTTGTTGTTTTTTTATCATGTATAATGAATGGAATGAAAGTAATTAAATACAGTGATGCTTGAGAGTTGAACATATAAACCCTGATAATTACATTTAATTTTATATCATATTTAGTGTTTTTTCAGTGACGTTTTAACTGAGCAGCCTCGTAAAACTGAAGGGGTTCGCTTGGGAACCTGAGTGATATTACCCATGAATCATTTGCTCCTGACGGAAATTATGCTCATCTAAACAGTACTACAAGTCTAGTCTGTGTTTCTCTATCCAACACGGTCTGATAACAATCAACCGAGGGGCCGCTAATTGTGTTATAGAGCATAACCGAGCCTTCAGAGAGATGATTTCATCTGTCAAGCACAAGAGGTAGATGTCAAGAGGTCTACTGTACGTTTCTGACTGAACCTCAGACAGTGTGAAGTAAACCGTCATGTGCTGTTTAGCTTTACCTTGGCAAATCCAGTGTCCACAATCCTTTTTAATGTGTAATGGGATGAAATTCATGCTATCGTAGCTCAATTCACCTTTGTTCCTTTTAGATTCACTGTTTGTAACGTAATACGATATGCAGTTGTACATCAAAGCTTTTCAAAATAAAGTTAGACCCTGACTTTGTCTTTCTATTTAGAATGTAATGTCTTGTTCTACTGAACCAACTCCAATTTCAATCTCCAGTTTCATCCCATTCCCTCCTGCCACCATTAAACGACAAAAACCGCAACAGGTTTTAGGCCTTTCCACACTGGTGCAAAAAAAGCCAAGCAAATCGTAGACCAGATGAGGTAGACATAGATTCGATTCTGCTAATTCATGCTAGGTGGCACCAACCAGCATTGCGTTTCAATTAAGATAATACAGGAATACAGGCTATCTATAATGCTTGTAAGGATTGGCTAAATCCTAAAACTTGCCACAAACATTCTTTATTGCTATAAAAAATAAAACATGCAGAAAATATATCGTCATAATCATGTCTGTGTTCGCATTCTCAGTCATAGGTAGCTGGTGTTTAATTCCAGCGTGTCTGAAATTCGTTTAGCTTTTTCCCGCTCAGTGTGGAGACGCCTTTAGGCTGCTGCCACTTTAAGACAGAACGCAAGGTTGCATATATTAACAAGCATTTTCCCCAGCTGTTTATGTTCACTTAAGACATAACCGAGTGTGTCTTTTGTCGCTGAGTGCACTTTTTTTTTCGTTATAGTGCACATCCAGCATGGGATAGTATATATGACGCTTATTATACAGGATTTGAATGGTTTGGGCTATGCTGGCTGTCACTGACCCTCGGTTCCGGAAATGTTTTTGGGCCTGTAAAATGACTAAAAACCAAAATACATAGTTCACCCCAAAATGAAAATGTTCTCACAGATTTTTACCTCCACACAATAAAAGTCAAAGGAGCGCAGTATGTATTTTTGGACAACGTTGACTGCAGAAATACCCTCAGATGGGTGCTGGTAAAAACATCCAGCGGGCATCTCATTAAGAGTCAGTCACTGGAATGAAATCTGTCAGTAGCAGCAGTGGCAGTGCCAACCGCAGCGTCAGTGAGTGAAATCTGATAGTGTGTAATGATTGAACCATCAACAAAAACACATTCATTTTCCCTCCGCTACTCGCCAGACCTCTGGATCCACGGTGCACTGCTCATGAAGACCTTGGTACCGAAGGTATTTGACGAGACCGATCTGGAATGAATATTATTTCCCGAAAATTTTAAAGCATAGAAAGGAACCAGTCAAAACAATAAATTAAGCCCAAGTCTTCAACCAAGACCAAGGTTAAACTCTAAAAAGGAAAACCTCAAAAATATTTTACTTCGGACTGAACGACATTTTGCATTGAATTACACCCTGGATGGTTGTTATCTAACCTTGCAGTCTGCGACTGTAATAATATTTCCATTTAAGGCCTGCCTGAATGTATGCTATGGGAGACCGGCGAAACTTGGGGGCAAGGAAAAACCCTGAACAAATTATTAACCAATGAAGCAATCTTAACTCTTTAACATGGACTGAACTTTGTCATCGTCTCACCTGACACATAAATATAAACACCAGAGTCGCTTTTGTGGATTATTGGTTTCTATTATTAAACCTCCCGAAAGTTGGATATTCTGGAGTTGTGATGAAGCTCCTCAAGTCTGAGACCATTCAGGAGGCCACGTTTGGGTGCCGTGCAAGACTGCCGGGGAGGAAACGGGCTGGTCTGCTTCTTATTTTCATACCTTTTTGAAAAACATGTCTGTGCGCTGCCTCAGAGGAGATGCTTGAAGAACAGTCATATTAATCCACATCTTGAACGCTGACATTTTCTTCATAGCTTTGCCAAAGATAGAAATAGTGTTGTTTGGAGGGACGGTGTCACCAGCAATGGATTCTCAACCAAACTCGGTCGGACAAGTAGTTTAACTGTCCGGTTTCCAGTGAGAGTTACTGGAGAATTTAGTGCTAAGAGAAAGTTCACCTAAAAATCAAAAGCTCTGTCATTTATTTACACTCATGCCATTCCAATGCATCGTGACTTCATTTCTTCTGCAGAGCATTCTTTTTTCTTTAGTTTTTGGGTTATTTTGACCTGGAGTGGATCATTTTAGTTTGTTTGTTTTTCTTTACAAAAAAGTTCCTTTTGGCAACAACTTTCCACAATTTATTTGATAATTCATGTATTTTTCCCCACCCCTTAAATTAACATGGCTTTTCACCAAATGAAACCAAAAAACATAGTTAAACCAAGGTAACCACAAATTAGCCATGGTTTGCTACACTAGCCTCTAGTTTAACTGTGGTATTTGTAGTAAAACTGTGGTTATACAAATGGTAATCAATGGTCATAAAACCATAGCTACCATACTTTACTTATAATGGTTTATATAACCATGGTTATATTTTTGGAACTTATTGTAGACCTCATTAATCTGGGATTACTCTGCATCTCGGTTTTTGAGTGTTTTGCCAAAATTGTCTACAAATAATGTTTTAATTTGTTCATTCATGTGCATAAGATATGATTAATGATGAGGCTTACAAACAATAAACCTCGAAAAAGTGGTGATTATAGTTTTAATGTGGTCCTAGGATGTAAGCACAAGGGTTCAATGTTTGTTTTTTGCTTTTTTGATTGCCTGCACATACAGTAATCCTCTGAAATGATGCTATCTTGTTTTTTTGTTGAGTAGAAGTAATAATACAATGACAAAATCTTGACATTGATGCACATTGTTGCTCAGATTACCCAAGATGAACCATCAAAGATACTCCAGTATGGTACTCTAGATGTGTCCATAAGCCATCTTTCCATTGATTGCTATAAGGTCAGTTGTTAAAAACAAGTATACCTCGCCCAGGACGTCTTTTTTGGTTTTTTGTTTCGCCATATTGCAGTTTGGTAGGAATGCAATATTGTTTGCTTATTCAGAACTAGCTATCTTTGTGTGATGCTCTGCGTGAGCTGTTTTTCAGCTGTTCTCTTGCTGTGGTATTGTCATCAGGTTGAGATGAGGTCAACACTAGAATACCATGGACACAAATGACTCAAAATGACTCAAAACTGCTTTGTCTGGGTTGTAGGCTGCTGAAAGGTGCGCATCCTTTATTGAGATCAATTTCAGTAAAATATCTTCACGGTTTTCCTTTTTAATAGATTTTTATACAGAGTGTAACAGTCTATTAAGAATAAAAGTACTTTATTTTTTACAATATCATCAATTAAGACTTGAATCCTAACCAAACTAACCAGCTCTGAGATTAATTACTAGTATGAAGTAAAGAAGTATTATGAATGTTGACTTTGTAGGCAGTATTTCTGTTATTATTTTGAATTAGTTTTAGCAAAGCTTTAATTTAATTATTTCAGTGTTAAAGTAATTTTAGTACTACTTCAGTCTTTTTTTTCCCTCAATTGTTATCAAGGAAAAATTTACAATTTAAATTCTTTAACTGTATTTTAATTTAATTGAAATAAATTTCAGCTCTTGCATTTGTATTAATAACTTTGATCAAATCTATTGTGAATCACAAATTCTTTTAGCTGTCAGTAAAGTATAAAATATGTTATTGTAATGTGCATTATTTTAAGCATAAAGCATTATTCAAAATATTCTGCGTTATGGGAGCGTTGCATTCAAAACTAGGTCTGTTGGACTGTTGCACACTTCCAGGGTAAACATGGTATGACGTGACCCTGTGATTTGCGGATGTCTCTTTAGGATAATGAGTGCTTGGAATTGGTCTGTTTAGTATAATTTAATATGATTTTTAGCTAGTAAATTTGAAGTCACACTGACGAACTGAATAGGATTTGACGTCTGAATGCTGTCACGTGAGGGTCTCTGTGGTTCTTTAAGGCAGATTAGCCCCAGCTGTGTGTAACTTGGATGGCCTGTGTGCAGTGGACCGAGCCCTGGGTCAAAGGATCAAAAAAGCCTGATGACCAGGAAACAACTGGCAGCTTATCTTCTATTGGCTGTCAAGGAAACTCCTTAATTTGTACACTTCCAGCTTCTCTCCACACATTTTTGTTCATGTTCACTCGGGCACATCCGGCCTCCTGCAGGGCTTTTCAGCTGTCTTCTCGGCTCCATTCTCATTGTTTACTCTAGGGATGGGCACCATCGCTCAACAGCACTTTAGTTCCTTTGCCAGTTCCTTTGAAAATCAAATTTATTAGTTGTTTTGCAAAAATACACTATAAATACTGTCTTCCAAGGCTGGGGTTAGGTTGTTTTGCAAACTTTATTAACTTTTACACTATATATTGGTACTGTCAAGTCTTAGAGCTTTTTGTAAGCTGTTATTGTTTGTTTCATTAAAAAAACATTAGTTATTAGGGTTGTTTTAGTATGGCGTCTATTGAACAGGTTCTGAATAAAATATTTTTAGTAGGCTATGGTGATTCTCCAACATAGTTAAAACTGGCGACATGTTTGTTCCTAGAGACCCGAATAATAGAGTGTTCCCTCAACAAAAACCCAACAGGATTTTTCCGTTGGCATTTGGATTAATAGAGAAATAGAGATACACACCTTTTATATTTAACGAACCTGTTTTGTTCAGTAAAATAATCCTCACAAATTAACACAACTTTTATGCTTTTTAAATCCTAAATATAGTCGGCAAAAGAAAAAAGTTAGGATGTAAGCAAAGTACACCATGATAGGAAGACTTCAATGTCACCACCATTAAGCGTTTAAATAACTCTTTCAGACTTCATTTAAAATCAAAAAGCTTTAAAGTTGGAGTGTATTGAAACAAGTTTTTTTTGTAATGATGTTTAATTTCCCTGACAACATTTGCAGTTAGCAACTGCTTTTTTTAAAGACTAAAAATAAAATCTTAAAATTCATGAGTGGTGCATTACGCATGTATTTTATGTTCTGTAATATAATGTGAAAATATATCGAGCTTGTGCTAACGGCAGAGTTTACTTCACACATTTAAACTCAAATTAATGAAAAAAAAATTACCTTTGAGATGGTGGAACTGAAATTGCAAACTTGTTTTCAGAATTTAGAACTCAAGGCAGTTGTTTTTATAACACTGGTTTTACAGGAAACTCTATCGCCCCCTTGAGCACTGGAGTGTGTTACAGTAACAGTAGTACACCGAAGACAAGGAGATTGTGCAGCAGCAAAACGCTGGCCATCTGCATTTGCGTTCTTTCGTGCATGTGTTTCTGGCTGTAGGGTTGGAGTTAGGAAATGAGTGGCAAATGCTTCTTTTCATTGCTCCAGGATTGAAAATAAAGATTGCAGGAATGTCACACGTGAGAGTTTTACAAAAGGAGCTTTACTTCTAGCCACAAACCTGATATGGAGGAGAGGTCGACAGGATAATGGAAGAGCAGACGGTGTCAATGCAGATGAGTTGACCAGAATCCGTACCTGCCAACATGCTTTAGCTCCCATAATGCAAGATCTGTTTTACTTTTTCCGCTCCACTGACCCCTGAAATCAACCTCACAATAAGACATACAGAACGGCATAGTCTAAATGTTTCTCAGAAAACTCCAGAATAACAGTGCAAAGGCATTTAGAGGGTGCAGGACAGCAGGTCCTCTTCATTTCATACCATCCTCGTCTGTTCCATTAGCAACATGTGCTTAGACTGAAACACATTACACTCTCTCACCCTCTCCTTTTTTTTTTACAGGCGTCTTTTAGCCTAAGTGATTGGTTATTGATTTGCAGTACAGTTAATCTACTTACCTGCACTCTTCTCAAAGTCAGTAAAACGTCTCATCAAAAATGAGACATCAAGGTGACCTTGTACTTGTACACTGCTTGTACAGCAGTGTTAATTTTTGATCTGGCCACGTTAAAGGAAAAGTTGTGCCGCTATGCCACAAATGAACACAAAATGTTACCAATCAAATGAAATGAGTGTTGACCGTAAAAAGAGCGTAAGTCCTGTATATTTACACAAACTGTTTAATGCAGCTCAGAGGTGGCATGAATGTATTTACTTTATGTAAAGATAACTTGGCAAAAAGTTGAATTAAAATATTGAAGAATTGTATTCAATTTAAAAATTTACAAACTTGCCATTAATTCAAATGTGAGAATGTATTAGCATATTTAAAAATATGTCAGTTGATTTTATTTAAACGACAACTATAGTAGCCTTCATGATAATGCTGTTTATGATAAGCATGCTGCATTTACCCCTTTAAATGCTTGAGATCTTAATCTGGTGTATTCTGATTGGCTGTCAAAGTTTTTGTTTTATTCTTCTGTTTTGACATTGTAATAACTGTGGTGTGGAATTACTCTGGCATTGGGGTGAATGGGCATTCATCATTGAACAGTTGTTCACGCTATATGCCATGTAGACAGATTTTATGCAGCATTAACCGAAACAATGAGTTTCCTAGTTTTGAGAAAGCTCCACACGCTTACTCTACCTTAAGGTGTAAGAGCATGCTCTGTTACTGTGAAGCAAGACTGATGCTCTCCAGCTTGTCGGCCCGGTAGCCATTTGGCTTTGATCTTCTCTAAAGTACTGCAATATGGCAGTCAGCTGTGGGAAAGAAGCTACGATCCGAACCCAGGAGAGCCTCTGGAAGGAGCTCAGCAGATAGCAGTTGATGATGACATGACCCTCAGATTTTATGCAGCATTAACCCGAAACAATGAGTTTCCTAGTTTTGAGAAAGCTCCACACGCTTACTCTACCATCCTCATCTTCTCTAAAGTACTGCAATATGGCAGTCAGCTGTACAGGAAAGAAAGATCGAACCCAGGAGAGCCCCTCTGGAAGGAGGCATTCAACATGATGACATGACCCTCCATCCTCAGGGCAACATTCCTCCATGTCATTCCTCCAGAGTGGGTGCAGTGTCTCCAGCAACACCATCTGGGCTCTTGGCGGAAGCTTGTTTGTTCAAACCAAATTCTGTCTGAACACTTGAGATGCTCTCAGCGGTGCTGGGAAAAGCGGGTCGCGGTTCTTGTTTCTGGTGAAGTGCTGTTTTTCATTTGCCCGTTATTTCTCACACCTCATCAGTGCATCTGATTCATTAACAGCTGAAGGCTTGTTGATCACGTAGCTGTGGTCTGGGATTTTCCTGCTGCATATCTGCTCTTGTATCTTTACAGAAGCAGACTATGGGAGCTCGGGGCTTTTCAGTTGCCACAGATCAAAACCAGCCCTGTGTGATTTATCTAGAAAACAGTTGCTCAAGTAGAGCTAAAATTCTTTGAAGCACACCATGAATTCTCTAAAAGGTTCCCAGACATGTTCCTGTGTGCCATTTAGTACTTACAAGTGCACGTGACCCCATGTGGATCTGGATTTGTGGAAGTTACAGCTCTGTTTGAAGAGATTTATCTTTCTTGATTGGCATCACTGGGATACAGTACCAGCATGATGCAGATGGCGTCAGTCGAACTAAAGTAAAATTAGACAAGAGAATATAAGGGGATGGTTTACCTAAAAATTCTGTCGTTTTCTCACACACAAGACTATTTTAACAATTTTTTGTCCATACAGTGAATGGGGTCCAATGCTAAAGTTAACTTTTACTTGTGTGGACAAAAGGACAGTCTTTTAAGGGTCTTCTTTTGTATTCTGCAAATGAAAATGATAGAGGTTTGAACTGACTTGAGGGTGAGTAAATGATGACACCGTTTTCATGTTCAGATGAACCATCTTGCAGTCATGCATTTTATGTCCCTGCCATGAACTAACATCTGTTATCACTCTCTATAATTAACTGTCTATTTAAAGAAGAATCCTCATTGAGTTGGTACATTCTGGTTCTCATCCCTTTCACACCTTTTTATCAAAACCACCCCTGATGTGTTAATGAGTTCCCACTCCAGTGAAGCCCCCTGTTCTTGGAAAGCACTTGTGCTGATATTTTCCCTCTGCCTTTAATGGGTTACAAAGCCTGATCAGTAGAATTTAATTGCATATCCTGGTTCCAAAAACTATTGGAGCTGCCTTATAGTTCCTAGTTCAGTGGAAATATGCCATAATGAACCACTTTGAAGTTCTGATTTTAATGGAAGTAGTAATCAGACTTATTTCATATGGTGACAGATATCCAAGTGAAATGAATTAGAAAACATGGTGTGACTTGTTTTTATCCATCCATTGCTGTAGTCGATTATAAGAAAGGGGCAGAGTTTATGCGGACTAAATTATTGGTGAACTTACACATACATTGCTATAATGGCATTAAAGGTTGTGACACACCACACCAACATTTAGACAATGTAAGGACATCACTGAGCATCTATCGGAAGAGTTTTTGCTGTCTGTTCCACACCTTTGGCATTAGTTTTGGTGATCATATCTGTCAAATGATTAGAATGAATGATTAGAACAGAATTAGAATGTTGAGCTTAAATGTTAAGTTGACCGTACATTCTGCCCATGGTTTCTAAATTGCCTAAAATACCCAGGTAAATAGATCATTGTAAACCAGTATGTCTGCCATTTAGTTTTTTCCACTGTGATCCAATTTCAGTGCATTCTGGAATTTCCTTATCTTTGGTCAAACAAGGTATCTTGGTATTTATGTTTGGACCAGCCGAGAACACAACTTAAATGCTGTTTATTTAGGGAGCTCACTAGGTTTTGGAACAGAGCTTTTGTTATTTGTCATTGTTATAGTCTTCCGCACATGAGCCAGAACTGAAAGTATGTTTCAAAAGCTTGTTTATTCTGCCTAATCTGTTATAAACTCAATGTGCAAATATTTAAGTGTGATACAGAAGGCTCGTTTTCTGTTTGAGCTCGAAACTCTCATCCTTAGCACTCTTTGGTGAAGAAGACCACATCACTGGCTAGTCTACATTAGGGTAAGACCACATAGGGACAGCATTAATCCAGACCCCCTGAGGTCAGGAACTTTCAGGCAAAATGCTTAGCCACATACTCCCAAGTAAACAAAGCCTTTGTTCCTCTCTGAGAACCTTCAAAGATAAACATCTGTTTTGGGTAAGTACAAAATGCAAGTGCAATCTTGCCATCAGCATGTCTTTGATCACCATTGCCTTATGCACATCCCCCTTACCCTAACAATGAGAACACTCGGCTCTGGGGGGCGCAAAAGCAAATGCTGTTCACAACATGTTGCCATTGACAGAAATGTGTCGACATTCATTTATGCTGTTGCAGCATAACAGCTTCAAACTAGCCATTTTTTGGCTTCCATGCGTACATAGGGCTGCCTTGTTATGCTATATCATTATTTCGTTTGACATCTCAGTCTGTCTCTTTAGTTTACAAAGAGATAAAGAATGGAATTGTTTCTTGGCAAGTGTCTCCGCTGTCTTGCTTCGTCTTTGTTGTGGCTATGCTGAGAGTCGACATGTAAACAGCCGAATTGTAGCTGACAGTTGCAGCCAGCTGCTAAGACGTTCTTAATCTTCTCTCGGTCTCCATTTCAATCGCTCTCTCTCTTTTTCCAAGTAAACGAGACAGAAGCCCAAGCAGCCTTTCAGGTATTCAAAAGCAGTTGCTTTAGACAAAACAGAGCAGCTAGTACCTGGTCTCTGTAATTCATTAGCATTAGCATCACGCCAAGTAGGGCATAGGTGTTCACATAGCACAACTGGTGGGTTTTTGAAAAGCAAAGATTCATTCAATTTGGCCATAGACGTTAGTCAGGAAAGCCAATTGTGGCAGAAATGGAATCGAGGTTGTGAGGGAACAAACTAAATCCTTAGTATACTGATTGTAATGTTAATAACATAGTTATTACAATAATTTGTGATAAAAACTACATTAAATTGGTTTGTCATTTTAAAGACGGTAAGTCTGTCCCCTCAGAACCTTTTAATAGAAGTAATAGTGACAGAGTTTGTCTGCTTATAAAGATAACAGAGTAGCAATCTAGTGTTAGACAAGGTTTCTAGCTTGTTACATGTTTTAAGGTCCAATAATTAGATCCAGAACAGGTTACTCATCATCTAGTTTTTTATATTGACTATGTATTCTTTTAATTTCTCAATTTGGTGTGTATTACCTGGCCTCAAAGAAATGTATCATCAGCATAGCAGTGAAAGCTAACACCCTGTCTCCTGATGATATCTCCCAGAGGAAACATGTAAAGTGTGAAAAGTATCGGCCCTAGTACTGAGCCTTGAGGTACTCCATTTTTCACTTGTGAACGATATGATACCTCCTCATTTACTACTACAAACTGATGGCGGTCAGATAAATGTCCACTGATGCCAATATAGTTTTCTAGTTAATTCAAGAGAATGTTGTGGTTGATAACGCAGCACTGAAATCCAATAGAACTAATAAAAAAATACAACCACGATCAAGATGATAGAAGCTGGTCATTTGTAACTCTAATAAGAGCAGTCTCAGTACTGTGGCACGGTCTAAATCCTGAAAGGATACTGCCTATTCATATCTTTACCTTCAGTATCTTTGAAAGTGAGATTCAAGATCAGTCTGTAATTGACTAAGTCTTTGGGGTCAAGATGTGTGTTTTTTAATGAGAGGCTTATCTACAGTTTTTGTGGATGGTTCCTAATGATAATGAGTAATTAATAGTAGTCAAAATAGGATCTATGACTTCTGGAAGCAGCTCTTTTAATAGTTAATAGATTAATTAGCATACACGTTGCTGGTTTAGATGATTTAATAAGCTTGTACAATTCTTTCTCTCCTATAATAGAGAATGAGTAAATTTTAAGTGATCCTTAAGTGATCTGTAGGGCGCTATCTGTTGTGATACTGTAGCTGACAGCTGCATAGTTAGAATTTTCTTATCTCTGATATTATCGAGTGTGTATGTATATGTGTATGTATATATATATATATATATATATATATATATATATATATATACTCTTTAACCACAAATGCTTATCTTGCAATTTAAAATACCGAAAATACCGACAGTGTTTATAAAGCAAGCATGCAGTTTTTCTACTATCCATTTCATGAAAGAGCCCATGTTCCCAGGCAGTAAACTCATTTAGATATACTTCAGTCATTTGTGGGAGACCACAGGAAAGAACATCTGAGCAAACACAACCCTTTTAAAGTCATTTTATTCAGGATCCATTACATATTGTTGGATTCACCAAGGGTACAAGCCAAAGGACTGAGAATGTTAAAGTGTTACTATGGGAATATTTTTGTCCTTACCCTTTGACACCATTTACCATTATTTATTATTATTATTTTTGTGAGCACTGGCCCTCGAGAAACAGTGCAGTAATATCATATCAACATACACACACTCAAACGCACAGACTCACACAAAAGCATTCTGACGTAGTTTTAAGAGCGCTCTAGTAGCAAATAAGACACATTCAAACTCACATTTTACCAAGACTAAAACAAGATCGTGAAGGGTGTTATTCCACTGCATCGATTTCACTAGACTAGTTTTCAGTTTGCATGCAGTGAAACATACATAAGACAAGTGACACAAGGCAATAAATTAGCATATAATTTACAAATGAAAAAAAAAATTAGTAACAGTGTACCAACATTAATAATACTGAATATAAAATGTAAGCAACTATTCACAAAAAATGCAAAACTCTCTTCTATAGGTACAGGTTAAACAATGTGACATTCAAAGACACAAGTTCACAGCGATCAGTACCAGTTTCATTGAGTGTCTTATTGAGAGTCCGTGTCCCAAAGCCAGTAAACTTGTACTTCAAGCCTTTTTACAGGATGCTCAGCATGTCGGGCCTACAGTTCTGCTGTTCACTGTTCACTGTTGAATAATCCCAGTACATTTCATAATACATAATTGAATAATATTGTGTTTGTGGCTACAAAAGAGTAGCAGCAGCAAAAGTAGATCGGTTGTATGATTAAAAAAACATAAAAATGTCCCATAACTCCTCGATTTCATTCATGTACTGTGTCCTGTAACAAAGATGATTAAAATTGATGCTATATCATCTTGCTATAAGATAGCAGGTTAAAAGTCACTCAGTCATAGTTGATGGAAAAATGCAACATTCGGTTGTTGAAAAGTTTACAAACATAAACCAATGTAAAAGACAGAAAGAAAGCTTTGTTCCAAAACCTAGCAAGCTGCTTTTCTTAGCGTGGCTTAGTCGACTGCTTTCCATGTCAAGAAACATAACTTGGGTAAGTATGCTAACATGCATTTTGAACATACTTAGCATGGGCTCTCGATTTGTTCTAGCAGTAATAGTACAGCACCGATGCTAAGAATGCGACATGGTCCAACATAACGCATCATGTAAAATTGAGTTTAGCTAGAATTTGTATTTGTATGGTTGTGTAGAGTATATTTCAGGACTAGAGCAGCATCGTAACGGTAATAGGACCTGTCAACTGACTGATTTGCAAGACTACGTATGCAACAACCTCACATGCCACACAAATAGCATTCGTAAAGTGCACAGTAAACATGACGCACAATTGTTTCCAGTAGCTAGGCTAATGATACAATAGTCCAACAAGCATAAAAATGCAAAGCACATTTTTCACCTTGTCTGACACTGAACAGTGCATTCTGGGATTGCCTTTGCAAAAGAAATGTGATTCAGCCTTGAAATTGGTTAAAAAACAGGTCTTATAAAAAAAAAATGAACAGCCTACTTTTTGGAACGACCGTTGCGCAAGTAAAACCTATGATGCCTTAAAAAGCCGGTCTAGGTAGGGAGCTCACTAGGTTTTGGAACAGAGCTAAAGTATTCTTGGGTTTCTTTCAGACCGCATACCCAGAATGCATCAAGGTCTTATAGCACCATGGGGCCAGAAGAGCCACCCACTCAAAAGATGAGCGGAAGAAGGGCAGTGGAACAAACAGTCCTCCACTGAGGAAAGAAAAGCACCATTGAGTGTGGAGGGTTTAAGAGAGTGGGCTGGAAGTGCTGTGATCTCAGGGAAGGAGGAAGAGGGGGTGTTTTGGAGGTAGTTGATGGCAGACCGGATCTGTGGGGTCTGGCAGGTTACCCAGGCACTGGCCCTTCACTTAACTTTACTAATGCATCAGCATCACAGACCTGGAGATCTCCGAGCAAGTCATCCCTGTGCTGATGGATTGTCTGTGTATTCTGCTGATAATGTGGCGGAGTGTGGCTGCAGCACGCATTTTATGGGAAAATTATTGCGTCTGGAACACGCCGGTCCCCGGAACAGACGCATAGATGTCAGAACCCTAGAATTTAAAGCAGAATATGGATCCATAAAGCAGAATCACGTCAGAATCGCAATTAATGTCTCTCTGGAGTCCACAATAATTCTAGAGACACAATAGTAGAAACGTCCCTTTGGAACTGATCTGATTTTCAGGCCTTGTTCGGGTGTCAGACAATGGTGGAATTCTTTGGCCTGTGGTCATGTGATTCAGCTCAGTAAAACAGGTGGCTAAGTCAACTGAACATCTGGACTCTGAAGCTATAATTGAGATTTCTTCTGCACAAATTCAGCACCAAAGCACCCAATCACACTACCCTGTTTGTCTTTGGCCCTTGGGTCTTTATCTTACTTTCAAAAGTTATTGACAAAATCTAGCCATGCCAAGATCGAGGGCTGTAAACTATGAATGCAATGGAAGTTGCTCTGGAAAAAAGCATTTGCAGAGTGAATAAATGTGCATAAAAGTTCCAAGTTACGGATTTCGAATAAACCACATGTATATCTAGTACGACCTCCATTTACCCACAAAAAAAAACTGAACAACATTGACTACCCATCTAAGGATATTCAATCCTGCTCCAATAGACTCAACTGTCTTCTATTTTGTTTGTATGCCCTTCCTTTGCTGACCTCCATCAGTTTCTTTGATTTGGATGTACGTTTTTGATTATGTTGCATGAGTGACCACTACTGGCATAACCCTCGCGACGGGCTAAAATGTAACGTCCTGAACATTTGATCAATTGGATTCTTGTGTGGAGTTGATTTATTTATATTTTTAAAATAATTAGAAAATAATTAACATGTCAGAGTCATGGAGGTAAATTAAACACAGTCTGAGGTGACATAATAATTGTGTTGCAATCTGGTTTATGAAGCTGCCTGAAGTGTACACCAAGCACCCTTGGTAAAAGTCGAGGGGTTGAGGCTCTCTACAGATGTGACCTGTCAATTTAACAAAGTAGAACCCACTTTAAAATGGATTCGCCTGAGGGGGGAGGGGGGAAGTGGTAAGAGAAGTTTGCAAGTGTTCGACTAAAAGCAAAGTGAAATTTCAGCTCCAATGCCGATTAAACACACATAATTAGGATCTGCAGTATGATTAGAAACTTCCAGATGTGTGTTGTTGCAGGTAGGCGCTAAACACTCTAGAATATTGACCCTTACAGGAGTATGATTGGACAATCCTGGTATGTACTTCTAATCAAAAACCAAAAGTCAATCCAAACCAACCCTGCTCATGAAGGGCTACCATCCTGCAGAGTTTAGTTAAAACAACTGGCAACTGAAGTCTGCGGTTCTTCAGGAACAGGACTGGCTACCCCTGAACTAGAAGGAGAGTAAAATATCATTTGGGTGAAAAATTTTAAATGTTGTTTTTTTTTTTACTTTAAACCAAATGCATGTTGCGGTCACAAAGTTTCAGCCCTATCTATGTTTGGAAATGTCCGTATCGGATTACTTTGTCACACCATCAACAGTCTCTGACACTCATGTTGCCTCAAACTCTTATTGAAAAAGTGACTTCCATTCGATCCGATGCTGCCATTGTGAGCTCTCATTGTCAGTTTGAAGGCTCCTGAATGAAGTGTTGACAACAGAACCATGTTAGGAGTGTAAATGCAAGACCCAGGGTTATACCAATGTCCCGAACTCCCTTATGTCGGCAGTAAATCTCTGCCGTGCCATATCTGTGAGTGTTGTGTCCAGCACTTTGGATTATAACTACAGAAAGACATTGATAATAATAATAACCAAAATCAATTATTATTATTATTGTTATAAAAATAACAACAATAATGATCATTTTATACATTCCCACTTCACAGAAGTGAAAATAAAACAGGTGTCAGCACAGTGCTGAGCAGTGGTTTGGGTTCCACAGGGCTAAAAGCAGTTGTGTGTGTGTGTGTGTGTGTGTGTGTGTTGATTAGCGAGAGAGAGGCTTCTTTCTTCTGTGCCCAGCATTGACTTTACTCTCTGCCAGTTTTCTCTCTCTTTTCTCATTGCAGCATCTGTCTCTGCTTCTCTCCACGGGGTCAGTGTCCTTGGCACGTCTTGCAGCACATCTGTCTGAAGTACGCACGGCTGCAGAACTTGAACTTCAGCACCAATGGGCAGTATGCCACCTTATTTACGTCTTTGCACTCTAGGGGAAGAGAAAAAAGGTGGAAAGAGAAAGTGAGTAAGGGGCTGATACTGGGGAACCACAAAGGGGAAACTTGAAAAGCTTGTTAAGGAGAGAGTTCACCCTGAAATGAAAAGTCTGCCATCAGCTATTCACCCTATGACTTTGGGACTGTTGGGATTCTCAAGCTCCGGAATCACAATAAAGGTATCATTAAAGGAAAATTAGTCAGATGAGTTTAGAATGACATGAAGGCAAATAAATCATGACAGACTTTTAATTTTGGTTGAACCATCCAATTATATGATAGGCAAGTCTGTGTGGAACAGTGACTCAGGACTTTGATCAGATCCCAGAGACTGCTGGATCTACAACTGGGCCCAGCTCTCTGAAATCTCTCATGAGCTCTTTACTGGAATAATCACCAGCTACTTCGAAACCAAACAAGCTTAAGTAATTAAACTAGCCTTTAGAAAGTAGTCTTTTGAGTTTCTATATTGACTACATTGAAGATGTTTTACTCGTATCCCACATTGCTTTTAATTAAAGCATGTTTGGGGGACCATCTTTTGGGTTCTTAGAATGCGAGTCATATTTCAGATGATTGTGAATCTAGGTGGTAATCAGTGCAGGGATGAGCGGCTTATGTTTTCATATGCTAGTGACAGGGAGTGGCAATGGAAAGACTTAAAATACGCCATCTTCATCGCATGGATGATAATTAGCGGCCCATATAAATCTCACTGGCCTGTCATGCTTGTAATGACGCTGAACGTTGGTACAGTGTCAGATGAATGTTTTACAACCTGGTCTGTCCTAATCTTTATTTCCTGTCTGTGCCAACCTCGTAACTTGTTGTCCTAATCAATATGATAAATTTTGTTGTGTAAGATTCCCCCTATTACAGTATCTTCTTATTAATCCAGTTATTGGCCTTTCCAGCAGTCCTTTTGTAGCCGAAGTAGCTACAATTGGTAAATAGCACAAATAAGTGGTAGTGTAGCAAACTGTAGAAAAAACTAGAGGTAGTGTAGTAAACAGCAGACACGCTAAACTAGACGGATTATTAGAATGATAAATCGTCAAATCTTTATGGAAGTTAACCATTGTTTTGCTATAAATTAAACTTAACTGTTGAATTAACATTATTGTCATTATTGTTGACTTTGCACACAAAAAGTATTCTCATAGCTTCATAAAATTATGGATGAACCTTTGATGTCATGTGAATGTACTTGCTACGTTTCTGTGCATTAATCATAGTAATATCCTCGCTGTCTATGGAGGGTCAGAGAGCTCAGGTGTTTATCAGAAATATATCCATTTGTGTTCTGAAGATGAACAAAGGTCTTGAAAATGATTAATGACAGAATTTACAACCGATTTCTGTTTAAAACACTTCATGACTAGAACACATGTTCATGTATTAAAAAATTGAGACGGCGAAGGTCACGCATACTTCAGTTTGAAATTCACACAGAAGGCACGCAGAATATATATGATTTATATAAAAAAACTAGTCCATATCGCAATTTGATGTAAGTGCAAAATTCCCTGACATTCTACATTATACAGTAAAATCCATTTTTATGAATGGATACTGTGATTCTGTCGCAATATTCATAAGGTGCTACATTTGATTGAATATGAAGGACAATCACCTGTGATTAGGTGTGAAATCTGAATTGAATCTAGCAGCTTAGATAGTCACTCCATTAACTGTTTTCAAACCATAAATGTGACACTATGCCTGTATCTCTCAAACAGTCAAAAGAGGTTAAATGTCAAATTTACATTTACATGGAAAGGTGATTCTCTGGGATTTCTAAACAGGCACTGAACAGAGTACCAATTAAAAGCTCTTTTCGGGTCCAAGGGGGATTCTGTAGGACGGGGACAGAATCTTGCATGACCCCGCGGCACTGGAAAGCTAATAGACTTCCTTTGTGTCAAAGCCAAGTTCTCCTTCAAAAGAGGCCATGACTCAGGGCCTGGACACAAGCCTCTTATGGTAATTACAGCATCTAAGCGTAAAAAAGAGAGTGACCTGATTCACGGCATGGGCAGGTGGCCATCTGCATTAGTGTGCTGGTGCTGCTAACCGGCCCTACCTCAATTAATATGTCCTCCTTATTAGACTCTTTAAAGTGCCATGGCTGACGACAATGAAAGTAGACACTCTGTCACTGCCGTTGATTAGGATACAACTAATCCTATTAGGCTCCGTTAGGAGAGATAATCTAACGCCGCTTCCGCAGCGAAGGAATCTGAATAGGGATCCATCTCGCATGGGTCATGGAGGTTTTATTGAATCCAGGATCGACTAAATAGTGTCTCGATTCCAAACGGAGGTAGTTAATAACAGGCAAGAACAGAACAATATAATCCTTTGTTAATTTAAAATTGAACGCAGAGGCCACAAACTTTGTAAATGTCAACACTGTGATCAAAGCCAGATGCAGCTCGTACGAAAGGCTCACAAGCCGTGGGATTAGAGGAAGGTGATTGACTTACCGTCGCCACCGGAGATGGGCGTAGCGTCGCATTTGCTTTCGCACTGCTGCATGTTGTTGGGCCGTAGTGACTCTGGACATTCGGGGGAGGGCTGTCCTGTATATGACAGACACTGAACCGTCCGCATCTGCTGCCCGAGTCCACACTGAGCAGAACACTGCAAAAACACAAAGCGAGCCTTTAGTACAGCCTCTAATACACTACATACGTCATAACTGGAGAAGAAGAGATATTACAACAGATACTGATATTAACATTTTATTTTATTTTCTCTCTCTCTGTTGCTATTAAGTTACACTTTAGTCTACTTTAGACATTCTACTAACTCTATGTAACTACATTGACTACATTGGCTAACTCTCAGAGTAGGCTGTTAGGGTAGGTTTAGGGTTAGTAGAATAAGTTAACATATACTTAGTTAACTGTTGTAACTCTGCTGACTCTGACTACTGGTTGACATGTAGTTACAAAGTTACATACTGAAAAAAAAATCAAAAAAGTGTAATCATAAATGAATGCAAAAATAAAATCAGTTCTTTTAAATGGTACAACTGAATTTAAATTCCATTATAATGTACATTATGCAATTATATTATGAAGCGAAATTTTAATTTGTTGTGTTTTTAAAGATTACATTTATGTGGGTGTTAACTGCAATGTAAAAAAAATAATATCTACGGATAAATAATATGACTAGTTATAACTTTTCTAGCAGTTTGTTCATCCTCTGGGAACTGTTGTTGATTTAATTTTTTTTAATCAGATCTAAACTTTTATTTTACTGCTAAAATCCCTTTTCCAGCCCCAGATTAGACGCAAAGGCAGGTTAATATCTTTCAAGCCACTTTGCCACACGAGTCAATTAAGTTAGACTTCAGCAACTGGCCCAAAACGTAATATATACAGTATATTCAACCCATTTTTCTACAAGCATGAAGTCTTGTCCACTTTGCAACCTATTCTAGGAAAGGAACCATTTACTTAAACAAGAAAAGGATCATCTAATATATATGTATATGGGTGGTTTGATTTACATAGGCAAGCAATTCTGAAATAAAATGCAATTCTGAAACAAAGTGGAATATTAAGGTGCTCTCTTTTACTTTCTACCAAGTATTGCAAACAAAACTTTCTCTTGAACTTTCAATGCCAGAACCACAGGGAAATTTAGCAACTGGTTCTTATAATCATAAAAGCATGTTGCCTTCTATAAATGTACTCTATACATGATTGCTTCCGCATTTAGCGGCACTCAGTGGTCACAGCAACGTCTAGTGTACAGCGTATGGAAATGATGAAGAAAAATGAGCACAAAATTAAATCTTGCAGAAGGTACAGGACAGATAAACACTGATATGATACACCTTCACCTTTTAGAACTCATTACTAACATGTTATTCAGAGCTGCTAATAAATAGATATAATATTCATCATATATAATAAATGAAATAATATAATTAGAAAGAGTTTGCTATGGAGAGTGTTGTATCGGAAACTCATTTGACGCTGAGATTGTAGTGTGCAAAGAGTCCATTGTGTAGAAGCCAAGTCAATCAGACTGGTATAAGTGAATTTTAGTCCTGTTTGTGCGCAGTGTGCATCAGGCGATGGCACGCTTGTGAATTCTGCTCCAAACTTAGTGCTTTAAAACCGAGGGGCGAGAGCTACTTGCGGAATGTCATTGTAATAGTTTAATTGAATCTCTGACTACTGTCAGCTGTTCTACATTAGAGGTCTCGACGTTGCTGGAGGGAGTAAATTGCGACTGTCTGAAGAGAAACTGAGATGTATTCCAGTAGTCTCTCACCATGATGTAGCTCAGTGATTCAATGGAAAACCAAAGAGTTGCCTAGCAGCTCAATACAATACACAAATTTCGCTCATTAGTTACTCTGTAGTAGCAGCTAGTGCGAATGCCACAGAAACGCTGACATTGCATGCCAAGACAAGGATCTGATGTGGATTTAGTCATAAACACGTGTAAGACCCACAGTGAAGGACCCCTCACGGGACTGGGAGTGCAGACATCTCAGATGAGTTTCCAGCAGCCTTCCCATTTCATCCCTTTTAAATTAAACAGACTTTATTAGAGTGCGAGCCCCTGACAGACGGCATATGTCAGTGAGGGCCTTAAGTGGGATTTGAACCAGTGACCTTTTGGCCCACGGCTCCCTTCAACAGCCTCTCCATTATGAGAGACCCAGTTCACTGCAGGAGTCATGGGATGGCAGAACTTTCACTACCGTACTTGTAGCTTCATTCAATCTGGACTTTTTTTAGTTTTATATATTTTTCATATCATAAAATTATTGGTGTGAACCTTGCCAAATGATTACTATTTTTTAAGCCCACATTGACACTGGCCAAACAAATAAATAAGGTAATTAATATGATAAAAATGAGATCACTTCCATGTTTTTGCCACAATCTCTCCCGCTCTCTCTCTCTTCAGATCAACATGCGCTATTCTGACAAATCTATCCATGACATCCACTTAAAACAACTTTACTTCTCACAAGCGCTTCTTAACCATGTGTTAATATCCAATGAGAGCAGATTTTCTGAACTTTCAGATCTCTGTGGTTAAACATGGTATAACTTGTGTTTGTGATTTTAGTTGCATGTTACAACATTGTATCTATGTCAGCTAAGTCCGTAGTTTTATTCTTTGAATGGGTATTGGCTGAAATGCCTAAAATAAGTTCAAATAAGTGAAGATATTTTCACTTTTTATTGTATGGCATGAAATACACATATAATACCCCCTTGCAATTTGTTTATTGGTTGTTAACAAGTGGCTAAATAGGACTACAGAAGTTATAGGGGACGATTATGTTTGCTGATAGAAGCCTATCTGAAATTTAGTTGTTGAAGATCATCACAATGATTAAAATGTGTTTAACTTATTTACATAAACCGATCTTACTTTCCGCAATGAATCCAAAAGCCGATAACCAAAGAAAAATGCAAAAACAGATAGAAGAAATCAACTACTAAAAGATAAGAGATCATGTCCATCTTAAAATATTCACTATAAGCCACCACAGATATTCTGATCGTAACGTTATTTTAAAAAGAGAAACCACAGCATCTGTCCAAGAGTGGCGTGTTTTGTCTTTTTTAAAACATGTTTTTGGCATTGACAGAAAACCTTGTCTGCTACGGAGATAAACTTCAAACAATCTGGATGATATTACTACCACTCGCTCACTCTTGGGCCGTTAGACTCGCTGTCACTCACGGAAACACACGTCACTGCTTTTCCAGAAACGCTATTTATCATGCGAGTGTGATTTCTGTTGACGTCAACTAAACACATGGTCTTTTTCACGCTTTTTTAAAACAATCTTTGCTCACATTTTTAAACCAGGAATTGCTGTAAAGACAAAACAGTTTTCTTTATTTGTTCTAAGTCATAACAGCACCTGAAATACCTATATTTAAGCATGAATTTGATTTGCATTTTACAGTCAATTTAAAACCGCATTTACAACCAATTTTAAATGAAGCAATATTCAATTAGAGAAAAAAGCGCACCACCCGATATACTTCAAACAGTTACTTTTTGCTCTTCATTGGAGTGCAAAAAGAAGTTGTAAAAGTCTGAGTGACGGTACGGTGGTTTGCTGGAGGCGTGCCGTAGATTAACGTAAACATGACTCGCGACGTTCGCATCTAGTCTATAAGTTTCATAAAAACAGCAGCAGCAGTACGGTGTAGTATTTATTTGAAACGCATATCTTTACTCTGTCCTTTCTTTTTTTTATGGCTTTGCTAAACTTGCATCTGATGTTTCTGATGTCATTGACACAAGTTTCGTCATTATTTCTTTGTAGGAATTAATCGCTGAAGTTTAAAGAGTCTCTCCAAGAGCAAATGTACAGGTGCGGACATAACTTATTAACTTATAGTGACTTGGAGATGTTGCTCCCTTGCCTGACTTCGGCTCAATGAGAAACGAACCGGGAAAAATCTAATCTTCGTCAAAGAAGGTGGAGTTTTAGAACACAACTGCCTCGGACCAATGGAAAAAACACTCAAAGGTGTTTAGGATTCAAAAAAGTTTGCTTTGGTTGGACTGATTTTGTTCGTTCTTAGAATTAGTTTGAAGAATATCGTGGCCTTTAGCTGCAGAAGGTCATTACTGAAATGGGAGTGCTGTATCAAAGCATATTGAATGCAAAGTTGACTGAATAAAAGAAAGGTAACGGGGATGCACCGCTAGCTTGAAAATACAATGCTTTTGCAACATTCAGGTTTTTTGAGACGCACCTGTAAAACTGTAGATGAGTATTACTGGTATTACCTGTCCCCATTCTCCAGGGATCCAGCGCGGCGGCGGACAGCGACCCAGGCTGCAGCGAATACGGACCGGAGGTTTGATGTGGTCAGAACAGAGGGCTGGTGGGAAGGTTTTGGTCAGGTCGCTACTTTTACATAGAACTATGCGGTGCTTGAAGCCAGGGCCACACTTTGGGGTACACTAGAAACAAAAACATAGCGATATTACGACAAGAAGGTCACCAGACATTCCAGAGGAAATACAGATTCATAAAAATATTTCAAGTCACCTCAGACCAGTCCAGCGTCACCCATTGGGGCGGACAGGACTGATTGTTGCAGGACTCTTGTTCTATTGGCCGATGAGTCAGACAGTGACTGTCCTCCAGAGTCTCTTCCTCTGTGGGTCCGATTTTACGGATGCACAAGACAGTACGTGTTCGGACACCTCCGTCACAGGTCTTCCCACATTCTGACCAGTCACCGATAAGCCACCTAAAACAAAAATAAATGGGGTCCGAAATGGAAATGGAAACAACCACAGAACTGTATTCTGCATCAGAAAATATGTATTTGTTGAAATGTGCATAGCATATAAAAATGTTTGGCCTTACATATTGGCCTAAATATGTATATCTATATACAATTTACAAGTTCTTTTGATCTTTCTTTTCATCAAAGAATCCTGATTAAATAAAATATTAGAGTGATTTCTAAAGGATCATGTGATACTGGAGACTACAGTATAAACTATTTTTTAAAATATAATGGAAAACAGTTATTGCCAATTGGGTAACGCTTTATTTTAGTTACATCTATAAGTTACAATATTAGTCATTTATTAGTGCTAATTAAGCACATATTATTGCCTTATTCTTCACCCCTAATCCAACCCAATACCTAAACTTAACAACTACCTTACTATTAATAACCAAAAAATTAAGAATTTATTGAGGGAAAAGTAGTTACTTAAGTGTCACCGTAAATTGTATAACAGTTTGTCCTTACAGTTTTACATTATTTTTATCAAATAATTTGAAGCCTTGATGAGCGTGAGAGATGAAAACATTAAAACCTCTTTCTGACTGCAAACTTAAAAAAAAAAAAAAAAAGGAAATTCTCCATCTACAAATATTTATTACCGACCACAGAAGTGTATATGCCGACTCCTTTTGTATCATCCTCAAGCATCATACCTCGATTTAGATTTTTATATATTAATTTCAGGTGCTTAACACAAATAATGCCTCGCCATTTGGCAGTCTGGAACAAACTTGTAGCGTAAATGGCCTGAAACGCCTAAACCATATTTGCACTCTCATTTAGTTTTTGGACCCTGCGAATACACATTGTTAGCGTTCAACGGGTTGTGCACTTCACACAATGGCAACAACAATTCCAAATTTGCGTTCAATTTGTCTCCATTTTTTGGCAAAACGAGTTCTACGCTGTTAGCTGGGCGTTTTTATACTGCGTAAATGTCAGACTTTTTTTATCATTCGTTACGGCTGAATTAAGTTTCGTGCGGTTTGTTTGCATTCTCTTGGCGATGCTCTGATAAAGCCACGGACGATGTGTCTTACGAAACACTACAAGTAAAATAAAATTAAAGTTGGACGTAAATCATTAATGAAATAAAATCTGTCATTATCTGCGGGATCGTTAGAGAGGAATTACCTCCCCAAAAACAACAGGGTGTTCTCCAATGACCATCGTGACCCTTTCTGGGCCAGAGACTGCATTCCTCTGACATCAGGTGGAGATGGAAATAGATTTGAGATGATGTTATTAGCGATGCCCATCTTGGGGTTCAGGTTCACTAAACCCTCCACTGGCAAGATGCAGGAGCGCAGAGGCCAAAACCATTTAATTCCTCCTTCCAATTTAAAATTTGCAGACACAAGTGAACTTTGCTCAGCTGCTCGCCCCATTGAAAATGAGCGCTAAGTGCGTCTGGCCGCCACACACACGCATACTCCACACGTTTATGGATATCGTCCCTTGAGGGTTTATAAACTCTGCTAGCCAATACAATTAAACGCAGGTGATCACTCATACTTTTTTTGGACGCCTTTAGGATTTTGGCACCAAAGTCCAAATGAAAATAGGCAACATATGAAGAAATAAATCATGTTGCTTAGTTTTTAAGTTGTCTTCAAAGAGGCTCTTTATGGCCGGGGTGCTATGAAGACAAATTAAACATTACGGGTTGTGGCCCTTTGCGCTTTTTATTGCCGGGCAGCTATGCGCTATTTTGATAAGGCTCATCAAAACAGAATAAAAGTTTGGGATTTTTTTCATCCTAGGCTGGCAAAGAGAGCAAAGCCTCGAGTATGAGCCACATGTTTAGGAAATTAGATTTATTTCGGCTTAGTATTCAAGAAAAATTATACATAGAAAAGTCGATTTTGTGTGAAATAAACCATTAAGAACTGTGACATTACCGCACTATTACTCAGTAGCATACAATGTTGTGATGTGATGCAATAAATCTCCCAACCAGCCGTAACCATGACAAGCGACAAAGGATTCATGCTGGGTAGCCCCGGCTTATTGTGAAATATTATTTGTTTATAATTCCTCTACTCATAACTGCAAATCAAATATCTTCAGTTGGTTCGAAATTATGGCATGTTCTGCAGAAATGCGAGGCGCAATGGATGCGTGTTTTTCATTATGTGTTGTGTTGCAGTAGATAATGGTGTAGGACAGTGCCATTATTTGTGTATTCTTCACACACAAAAGGTATAGTAACTATGTTTCTGGGAATATTGCAGTTCTATTGCTGTCTGTGAGGGTCAGAATGCTCTTGGATTTCATCAAAAATATTGTGTTCAGAAGATGAATTTGTTACAGGTTTGGAACGACATGAAGGCAAGCGATAACAGAATAATAATCTGGGGGGGTGGACTATCCCTTTAAAGTACAGTTTTAAGAATGTATGATGATAATCGTCCAGATTATTTTTCATAGATCATTACTGAAATGAAAGTCTATGAAAATATATATTTTTTAAATTACAAAAAGATTTTTTTAAATTACATTTTAAAATATTTGAATCATATTTTCACTATAAATAGGCTGTAAATATTTTTATATATATATATATATATATTTTTTTTTGGCCCTGATATGAATCACAAAAATTCAATTTAAGATTCATGTGTTCAAAATTCGCTCTACTCACTCCGGAGGACACGGCTCGGTGTTGCAAGGTCGCTGGTTCCCTGGCGGTTTGCCGTCCGGGTCGCAGTAGCTGTTCTGGACCACCGAACCGTCGTCCAGTCTTTTACACACCACCTCCTGCTTCTGCGAGCCTGCAAAAAGACAATAAAGCATCACTTCATCTCCGCTGGGAGATCATTTTTGACACTTCAGCAGCTCGGTGTCGTTCCCTGAGGTAAAACTACTCCTCCGTCTCTTCTCTAGGGGTCCACTTGCTGACAGAGCACTCTGTGTGGATGGAAGCACGGAGCCGATATTATTTTTCCCTCAGTATTATATCTAGGTGTGTAAATGCCTCGGCTAAAGTGAGTGTCTTAGTGAATGACTTTTACAGAGAAGCCAATCTTTTCTTTGGCTCTTGGTTGTGAAAAGTGAGCATTACCACAGTAATGGCAGAGCAGTGCGCTACGCTATATACTCAGCGCTAGGAGCCATTGGTGCAGGGGCTCTTTGGGGCCCATAAGGAAAGACATTAGCCTCCAGTTAAGCTGGTTTATGCCAAGCTTGGCTAATGCGCAAGGCCACCTTGTGAGGTGGATCTAATAGCTGCCAATACGGCATTCTTGACTGGGTAACCCGAAATAATGAAATACTCCAGTGGGAGTGCGACGACTCCTTTTGAGAAAAGAGATGTGATCCGATTTGATTTTGAAATCTCACGACATCAGTTCACGATGCAAGACCGTTATCAGTGTTGCTGCACATAACGATCGAAATAATAAGACGGCAACGTTGAAATTTAATGGGAGTTTGTAGGAAAGCAGGAATCGAGTCCAAGCGTCTGTAGCGGTGTGAATCACGAATCATTTTTAAAAGAATATTGCAGGATTTTTATGGCAGTTCACTCGGTGTTTAAAACGCTCCCTGTGTGGCTTGCCAACAGAACAGCCGTGAGTTGTATTAATAACACAAAATTTCACAAATGACATAAGTGTTGCTCTGGGGTATTTCCATATAAACTAAAACGTGTTCAAATGAATTGAGCAACGAATGAGGTCGAGTTCGCTGCGCCTGGAGAAAACCCTCCGTGGACTAGCCTGCAATGTTTGCATATTTTGGTGAAATATAACAAGTATTTTGAATGTTTTCAATGGCCACACTTTAAAAAAGCAGAGAGGAAAACTATTTATTGTTGTAAGAAAGCCATTTATTTCGGGGCAGTCTGAACAGTCTGGTCATATTTGAGGCGAGGGCTCACATTTACATGTGGTTACGACATTCAGATGTTGAAATAAGAGGCAGCCTTTTTGTTCACTGCATACCTTGTACATTAGCAGTACAAATTGATGGACCATATAGTCGTGTGTCAGATAAAATACACAATTTTTTATCATTCTGTTCAATTTTATTACAAATAAAAAAAGATGACTCGGCTAAAAACGATGCAACGAATTTCCAGTCCAACACCATTCACACACACAAAAAAAAGACAAGGCAAGCAAATGGAGTTGTGTTGAATCAAATAAGAGCATAAAAGTACTATGAAAGCAACAAAGTAGCCCAAACCTAAGTTTCAGTCGGTATTTGCTATCAGTTCAGTTCATATGAAGAATCATGTTACAATCAATTGAAAACAGTTTTGTGAACTGGATAACTTTGCTCAGACTCAAAAGCTCAGTTCTTGTTTACTGTAACAGAACAGAAAAGAACGATTATTAAATGTCCCTTTTGTGTTGGAGTCACTTTGACAGAATTTTCAGTTTTGGTGAATTATCGATTTTAGCTAGTTATGAAACCTGGCAAGGACATGCTTCTATTTTTATGTAAATGTTAGGATATCAACATAAAACTTGCATCCAGCTGATTCTGATCATCTGTCATGCGGGTAAACTACAATGGGAACACATTTACTGAATAAAATCATTGATACGCATTAAAAAGTCATGCAACATCGCCAGATCAGATGACGCGATTGGTGAACCTAATCGAACACCATCTCAAATGTTATGTCATTAATCATTTTTAAACGCCTGAGCCAAAGTCCATCGTCGAAATCATTTGGTAGAATCAACTCAAGACTGCATTCCCAAACATCCCGATTTATTATGTAGTGAAAAGGAGCCACAGGATGCTGCAACTTTCACTTTTATTATGAATAGTTGGCACTCCTTCCCGAGGAAGAGACTGTTTTGTTCTCTTGAACATGGGATGGAAACTTTGCACATAAGTACATTTTGCAGCTTTGGATGGAATGATCAATAGATAGAACACATCTTCTGAATAAGCATGTGGATGGTTTTACCTCCTGCACATGTAGCTGAGCACTCAGACCAGGGCAGATGGTGCCAGGAGAAGCCCACTTCATTGTCCCCGCTCCCTGTGCGCTGGATCGGTACGTTGAACTTGTAGTGGATGCCCAAGTTCTGTTCCTGTAGTAGCACCTGAACGGTATTGAAATGCATTTCAGTTACTTTGTAGAAGATATCAGCAGCTTTTACTACGTACTTCACTACATTTTTGAATGAGTATCTGTACTGAGAGTGTTGCAGTTACTCTTTAGCAAGATTGCTGAAGCAGTTTATTTATGCTACAAAAGATGTGATATCGCCAACTACAGGGCACCCGGAAATACTACATCTTGCACATTTTACTCAAACCTGTCAACAACGCTTCACATGAATGCGAGTGTCTTAACCAGCAGTTGTGAATTAAGCGGGTGTTTTATTTATGAGATGAGGACATGATTGAATGAAGCCCAAACCGGTACATCCAGTGAAAGAAGACTTTTTACCAATTTTTTTATCCGTTACACTGAGGACGTTTGTTTTTGCAATTCGAGGTGTTCACTTTTATTTTGGTTTTAGAACATAAGCGTGATTGCTCTCGTCACAAATCAGCTTTTTCTTGTTTTTGTTGACTTTCTTTTTGATGTCACTTCCTGTGTCCCATGGTGTTTGTAGTCAGTTTGTATTATGTCTTGTTCAACTTGTTTGTCTATATATATATATATATACAGTCCTTGTGTTTCTTTAGTTCTTTGTGAGTTGTTGAATGTAATGGTCATTCTGTTCTTTGTTCCCTGTGGTTTTTGGTTTATTGTTTGTTCTAGCTTTTCCATGAAATATCTGCCTCTGCCTGTTTTCCTGGCTTCTCCACAACATTACAGTTTTTCACTGGCATGACTCTTTCATTAGCGCATCTTTAAGCCTATATTTAGTATAAGTAAAACACTTAAGTACTGTTAAAACCAGATAATCCTTTTACTGAGGTTGTTTTGGAATTGTTTTGGAACCTCTGCTTAACGAAGAATTCATGGTGTACCTGGTTCGGTTTTTTTTCTTCTACATTTTCCCTAAAATGTGTTCATGAGCAAAGATGGATGCAGGTTGCGTATGCTCGAAGCCAGATGCGCCAACCAAGCAACTGTCATTGAGATGGATGGGAATTTCGCCAGGTATTATAGACCTCCATGGTCTTTTGCCCCAAGGATTTTGGCAAAGGAAGTTGGTCTTGGATCGGTGACAGAAAGACAAATACTGAGGTCTTCAAAATGCATGAAACAGAGCAATCAAATCATTAAGAAGGGGAGATTTTTTGGATGAGCCCAACCTCAGTTCAGCTCGAACGAGCACATATTTAGCATATCACATCAGCTTCACTCCTGAATTACTTAGTCAGAGAGCTGTAATTGTGTGTGTGTTATAAATTGGAAAGCCATGTTAACCAGTGTGGGCCACAATGGAATGGCTTGAGGTGCTCTGGCCACTTGTATGTTTTCCAGCGGCGCTGCGACCAGTCCTGGTATTTCCAGCACTTTTGTCCAGGCGAAAGCCATTGTGGTTGCCGAGACGGGGCTTTTCAGAATGACACACACACACACACACACACACACACACACACACACACACACACACACACACACACACACACACACACACACACACACACACGCGTGCTAAAACATGTGCACATGAGCACTCTCATTTGGCCAGACAGAGGTTTTTAGTGCAAACATATATAACGGTTAACTCTGAAACCGCTAGCCAGAGTTCATGTGAGGTTTGTACACAGATGTGGACTTTATTTAGAATGAGCCAAGCAATTTCAAACGGCACATTCAGAACACAAGCCTCTACAGTATTATGCATTTTAACCAAACAAATAATTTCTTTATGTAGGGGATTTAACTAATAACTGTTTAAACAAACCATTTTAAATACTTATGTTAATTAAAAACTTTGTGTTAAAAAGTGCATTTTGAAACTTTAGATAATGCATAACTACAGTGATTAACTTTGCATGTTTTAAAAACTAATAACTGACTAATTAGACATTGCTAGATATTTTTAAACAACTTTTAAATAACTTGAAAGTTAATGTAAAAAATAGAATTTTAGTAAAACTTTAAAACGTTAGACAACTAATAAATAACTGCTACAGTATATACTTTCAAAAACGTTGCATTTTAACATGTAATAACTAATTAAACAATTACGTTATGAACTTTCAAACAACTTCACATGCTTTAAAACTAAAGCATTATTTGTTTTAGTATATCTAAAGTTTTGTGAGCCTTCGAAACTAGCTTTTCGACAATCAAAAGTGTCATACACATGAAGTAACTGTGCAGTTAGTGTACTTGTAAAACACTAGCCCTTACATAAAATGTATTTTACATGAAAAAATTAATGAGGTCACTTTTACCGAGAGGAAAGTGCAGAAGTGACATGTAAAACATGTAGAAGAGAGAAAGTGGACTTACACAAGTAAGATGCAAGCCGAGTTTCCCACGTAAGGGTTCTTCCTACACAGTGTGGAGCACGTCAAGGACCTGCCAAACTCTACTTTACGGTAAATAAAGTTCGACTCACCATAACCACCAAACTTTCAGTGGTGGATCCTAAAGCTTCAAGCGACTCAGATTCGTCAGTCGGTCTCTTGTAGTGGAAGGCTGTTCCTGCGATGTCAAATTTCCGGGGCCAGTCGATGGTCCAGGCTCCGTTGATGTAATAGTCATCCCCCTCCGATTTCAAAGCTGTGACAAGCGAGAGCTCCGGTTAATACCCCGACACGAGCGAGATGCTGCCAAGCACAGAGAGTGATGTCATCGCTGTCATTCATCAACATGAAGAGCATCATGAGCTCAGGCTTCCTGATGTCATGGCCAATTTTCACTCTCGCTCTCAGACACTGCGCAGCTTGTAGACCTAGCTTAGCAAGTACAGGTGAAAGTCTGCTTTCCTTACAAATACCTTAACTGCTCAGTTGTCAAAACAAAGATCTCCTCTCGAAGCATAACACGCCTCGAAATATTGATTCGGATGGGGCCGAAGTGTAGAAGAACAATCCAGATGTTTTTTACTCACTCCAGCTCAAAAAGACACCATTTATTTTTCTTAAATGCACACCAAGTATTTCAAACTGGAAACGCTTGCATTGAAGATTGGGGTGTTTTATTACACATTGGGCAGCTTCAAATAGCCAAATATTATCTTGGTACTAATATTTGGCTGAAGTTGTTAAAATAGCCAAATTTTAGCACACTATCAGTTGACGAGTATATCTTTTTCCTGTAGAACAACAAGGAAGAAATTTGGCGGAATATTTAAACTAGCTCTAAAAAAGCAACATAAAAATAGTATGATTTGTACATGAGTGACTGAAGACCATTTTTTTAAACATAATGTGTCATAAGAGTGTAGTAAGATATCTATGATATCAAAAGGCAATTGGTTCTTGCAAGTCTATAGAACTATTTTGCATAATCGTTCCCCATACTTGAAAGAGTCCTTCAAAATCTCTTCTTTAAACGTAAATAACTGAAATAATAGAATTGCATGCCCTCAAACTATCAGTTATATGACACGTTGGTTGGCAAAACCAACCAAAGATAAGAAGACAGTTGTTTCAGGTAGAAATAAAAAGAACTGACTGATGTTAAACATCAAAATGAACCAATTCTGCAAGCTTGCTTTCATTATTAGCCAAATATTTGTCAGACATTAAGGAGCTCAAGGCCATTTCAACAGATTCTCACTTTAAACAGGGCCATGTGTTTATATTTGACAGATGTGGCACGCATGTGAGCGTCTGGAGGAGACAAAATGTGTTTTACAAATTTCTTAAAAACGTTGCTCTCGAACCCTTTTGGCGCTAACGTTGGCCACCGCTGTGCTAGAACATCAGACAACTTATCTTCCTTTCAAACGGCGAGAAAAACCTCTACATCAACATGATAGACAATAAAAACCAACAAGCTGTCATACACGCTAGCTATATTTATGTTTGCACTCAAAACAACATAATTGGACCCTCTTGTTTGATTGTTTTAATTAGTTACATGGCCGAGAACCATGACGGTTTTGCTCAGCTTGCGGTTTGGAAAAGGCAAAATCAAGACAATGAACAAATATAAGACATGAGAACGAGGACGGCTGTCGGACTGATCCAGATTTATGCCCGCAAACAAAGCCTCAAACAAACCGTTTCAGCACTTTTTGTGCTCTTTATGAAGATAAACACTCACCGATGTAGTTCTTCGACACGGCCACTTCCCTGATTTCTATGTGAACCGATCCTTTTGGTATCTGGACAACCTCCATATAACCTACAAAATGCACAGTTTGGTTTTAGTGAATGAAGCAAAAGAACAACACAGTTTCTAGATGTCTCTAAGTGTACATACAGTACATGTATGTCTTGTTTTAGCAGTATTTAGGTCATGACGGTCGCCTAATCATATGTATTTTTAGTGTCA
Organism: Puntigrus tetrazona; assembly: GCF_018831695.1. Taxonomy (NCBI): domain Eukaryota; kingdom Metazoa; phylum Chordata; class Actinopteri; order Cypriniformes; family Cyprinidae; genus Puntigrus; species Puntigrus tetrazona. The sequence goes on from NC_056708.1 coordinate 1,795,169, forward strand.
CTTAAATTAGCATGCTGTGCTTTTATTAGCATTAGCATTCTGTGAGAGTAAAACACCTATACTACAACATGCCCATTCCTTTGGCTGTTTTTTTTTATTAATAACAATATAATTCCATAAAGAAAACCAAAAGTTTAATTTGAAACTTTTTCATGCATTTTTACTTCAGAGAACATCTTAATTTGTAATCCGCCTTTAAACCATAAAGCCTATTTCTTATTAGCTGCATCTAGTGTTTCTTGTAAATGATTCAGACAAGGAGAATTTGAACAGAATCCCAGCATGTTCAAAGAAATCTAACTAACTTAGCAACAACAAATTCATTACAAGGGAAGAATCTACACCGTACCCTTAACTCCCCCTTAAAGTTTCAGATGATTTACCAGCTATACCTTAAAAGGAGAAAACAGTCCCTTACTACAGAGAATACTTTTGGATGCGGCCCGACAACGTGTGCAATATTACAAGTTTTATTGTTTCTCTCACTGGATGATGCAATTAATACTCATATATTGTGTTACCACTTCTATTTTGACAACTTGTTTCTTGACCCAAAAACAAAAGCTTTATCATTGGTTGTCTGATGAAAAAAACCCACTGCATTTCCATGAAAAATGTCAAGCTTGGCCAAAGCACCCTTTTGGCCTCCTGACAGGAGCCACTGCCAAAAAGACAATGCGTTCCTCCGCTCGCTTGTGCTGTGCTTTCTTCAAGTGGGATTTCTCTAGTGGAAAGCGATTAAAAACTTGTCGCGTTTGGCAAGCGTGCGGCGCGCTCTCTGGAACGGGATTCTGAAGGGAGAGATCGGTCGCGGTGCTCCTCTTCTTTCATACAGCTCAGCGGTGGCTTGTGGATTTGGCCACATTGTATTTTACGTTTTTGAACAGCTTCAGAAATGTCAGATATTCAAAGCAATGTAGACACTGACCGTAGGGACAATTACTTTGGAAATATACGCTCAAAGCCCGGTAGTGACAGGACATCTTAAGACCTTGAAGACGTTCTTCGCTTAGGGGTAAAAAGCAGTTTGCCATGCACATAAGCAGCAGTGTTACTGAGAACACCCTGATGCCAAAATATGTAAAAATGTCTTGCCAGTGTTGAAGTAAATGGTCACGTTTTTTCTAAAGGTCCAGTTCTTGCTATAAACAAACCTACGACTTCGACTACGGCTTATTAATGATTAGTAAGGTAGTTGTAGGATTAGGGACATAGAATATGGTCATGCAGAATATGTGCTTTATAAGTACTAATAAACAGCCAATATGTTAAAAACAAGCATGCTAATAACCCACTAGTAAATAGTAAGAATTGGTTCTTATATTAAAGTGTCTCCGGGAAAGTTACTTTTGCACAATAATGAATTACTCCATAAAACGTAAATGAATGCATCAGTTACTCTTTATAGAAAGTAATGCATTACACCTGGGCTATGCAAGTTTAAAATTTTTGGGCCACTGTAAAGGTCATTTCATATCAAAAGTGAAACTAGTTAGCTTCAGGCCAAAGGAAGTGGCTCCACACCTTACTCCCAGTTTCTCTCCCAATTTCACTGCACTATTTATGGAGTATTCTGACGACGTATTTCATACTATTCTGGACCTTGACAGGATTCATTACTTGGCAGTCAATGGGACAGACACAAGCCTCTTGGTTTTCATTAAAAATATCTTAAATTGTGTTCTGAAGATGAACAATGCTTTTACGAGTTTGGAACCACTTTGGGGTAAGTGATTTAATTTTGGGGTTGAGTAACCCTTTAAGAAAGCAAATTACACAATACATTGCTTTTAAGCAGCATGACCATGTCGTTTTTTCCCCCAGACATGCCCTGGCCAGCATTTGTCAACTACCTGTAATGTTTTCAAATGCTTTCATACTTGCTGAAAAGCAGTCTGACTAATAGCGTGCGGGCATTGTATATAATCAACCAATCGTGGCATACAAGAATGTTGAATCTACAGAGAATAGTCCTACCAATGCAAATACATATACGTTCGAGGACAGTAGATGAACAATGTCAAAAACGAAGCTAAAAACCTGCCATTCCACGTCAAGGTGAATCACACCTACCCAGTGCGTAATGGCTACGGATCAATGGTAGTTCAAACTTTTCTCAAAAGTTTGCTTTTGGTGAGATGTTTCCAACAAACAAATTTTGCTCAAAAGAGATCACCCCAGTCCATTCTTCTTTAGTAACTCTCCAGTTCGTGGTTCAATGCGGCCTGTGGTCAAATCTCTCAGTTACACTACAGTACTTACCAACTCGATAGGCCTAGTAGGTTGGCATGGCAAAGCGCAATAGCTCATACAAAATGGTGAAATGGTAAGGTAATGACGATGAGTGTGTAATCAGTGACCTCCTGACCTCCTCGGGGCAGCGAATCGTTGAACAGTCCTTCGGTGACCTCACACGTACTGCCGTCCCCTCCGCACACGCGGCATCTGTCCTCCTTGGCATCCGAGCCCAGGATGTTATCACAGCCGACGTGCTGCAAAGACACACAGGCAGAGCGTTTGAGGCGTTTCGATTCAAAGAAAAACAATATCATTCACACAGCTGTATCGAGTCAGGATATGACATGAAAAGACGAATGGTTCTGGTTTCGCTTCAGGACCGTGATTTTGCACCGAACGTCAACACGGTAACAAAATTATTTACAGCGTCGTACGAAATTAAATAAAAATGTCCTTTAAATCAAACATTGAAATTTGTTGATATGACAGGCTGATTATGAAAATTGACATTTTTGTAAGTGCATAAACAATAGCAGAAGCATGAGTAACAGTATTTATATTTCTAGTGTTTTGTTTCGAAATGTCAATTGAATTTTGTTGGTTTTATGCTCTCGGCAGCCAATAATTCACCACACAAAACACATTGTGGTCGGCACAAACCATGTTTATTCGCGTTGTGTTAAATTTTCTTTCATCTTGCATGGTTTTGTTCATGAGGGCATGTCACGCAACCTGTCCATGCTGTCATTTGTCTCACTTGACTGGCTTCTACCAAATTACAGGTGAATTTGTGCCAAAATACCACTGAGCCTGAATAGACACACTTTTTATTGTACAAAAACGGCAATAGGCACTAAATTAGTACTATACTGTTTTCTGCCGATATTGTAGATATCTATATGTAGTTTAATTATTAGTTGAGTTGATATAGGATAACTACTTGTGCATGCTTGATTTTGGTTACCTCCATCCAATGCTTATAATTTTTGTTAAATGTCAAAAAATTTTTAATGTGATCCCTTAATTCATGCTGAAATTCTTCGATGTGTTTTTGTAATTATTTTTTAAATAGAAACGGTTTTAAAGTACAATAAATCATAAATCCTACAACATGTCTTTCTCTATTTTTGCGCAAGTAAATGCCCTAATAAAAATAATATATTCTAAATACATTTATTTCATGCTAAGTATAGTTCTATTATATATGTCGACAGTAATCTATTATCATATTTACTGACATATCTATCAAGACTAATATAAAAATGGTAATTAAAATGTCCTTACATTTTAGCACAATAGAATATACTTCAGTATATCTTTAGTTGGACTTCAGCACACAAATATAGTGCATTAATCACAAATTAATTTTAGTATACACTTTTTTTTTTATTTTAATATATTAAAAGTACAAATGCAGGGTATGTTTATTAGGTACATTAATATATTTGCAGTATACATATATTTTTGCTACATTTATTTTTATTTAACATTTATTTAGTTTTCTCCCTGTTCAGAAAAGACAGGTGACCCATTTTTGGTTTTTGACTGACCAGCTGTGAATCACTGGGCTAGACATAAGATTGATTACTGTTTTGGATATTCCCTCTGCAAGCCCCGCGCATGCCTTTACTTGCATTATTATTAAACTGTAAGAATCTCATCCAAAATGCAACGAGAGGTTGCTGGGTGCAGCACAGATCGATTCCTTCGAGTTTAAAAGAACATTGTGCGCGTTTCATCACTCCAGATCAGATCAAAGAGGAAACCTTGGGGATCAATTAAAATAGTATCTTAAACCGCATAAATCAAGGATGCGGACAACAATGTGTGAGACTAACAAATACCAAACTGCAGACAAAATCTTTTCTACACAGAGTTCAAAATCCATTTTAACCCTAAAATAAACAAAGCGTAGCAGTATTACGTCAATTTGGTTTGTTATACAAATGATATTGTAATTGAATTAAATATCACTCTCCAGCGGCTCATCCGCCTTTCTAACTAACTTGGGAAAACACAATTCGATTCCAAACTGGACTGTCCTGATAAGCGGTTCAGCCCCTTCTTTATTTAGGCTTCATTGTTCTGTGTTAGCGATTGGCTACGTTCTGTAGACTGTCCGTCTGAGTCCGCTAGTGTCTGATAAACAAAGACCATGCAACGTTTTAGACCACATAAAAACAGAAATCTATTAAATATAGCAGAAACAAGCCACTCTGCACATTTATGGTTTTGGCAGATGCTTTTATACCAACTGGCATTGGTTGTGCCACGCTCTACTGCTTGAGTCACAAGAATGCTTGCTTTTCAAACAACCAATTATTTGATCAAACTGTCAAAAGCACTTTTTTCCTCGCGTTCAAGAAATCAATTAAGGGTGCTGCTCATTTCGTTTGAGGGTGCTTCGGGCACGTGTTGTAATTCGCTGCTGAGTCTTGAGTGAGTTGGATGCATTTGGGAACTGGAATATCAGCAGTATAAAATGGCACGGTACTCACTACAGTACATTTTCAGTCAAAAGCGATTTCCCTCAGGCACTGCGACTCACCTTGCACTCTCCGTTGATGCAGATGTCCAGCGAGTCGGCCTGACAGCGCGTGCCGTCGACGACGGCGGGCGATCGCTCGGTGTAGAAGTTGTAGCCCTCAGCCAGACAGTTCAGCGCACACGGCTTCACTCCACCTGACAAACACAGCCAGTTTATCGTCAAGCGGCTGATGTCACTCTCTCGAACACCAACGGGACCTTTTATCAGGTTATTGATGGGTCCCGAGGTCCGCGAGAGCTCCTCCACGGCCCAGCAGTGTCAGAGAGGCGGCCACGATTTATGTCACACGATAAACCGAAAATCTGTACGGAATAACAGAGTCAATCTCTCGCCTCACCAGTGCATTGATAAGTGATTCGCAGACTGCTTTTCTTCGAGCCAGGGCTCTCAGACGGGGCCCACGGTTTTCTTTTATGCCTTTGTTGATATTAACAATCCAGTCAAAGCACTCGAGCACAAGAGAGGCATTACTCATAGTGGAATCTGAACGCTTTGCCTGACATCATTACTGCAAAGACACGGGGAGAGATTAACAGAGCTGCCAACAAAAATCATGGAGACATCCACAAAGGTTATCGCAGACTTTACAAGCGAAGTTCACCTCCAAAATGAGTTTTAAGAGCCAAACAATTGGTAATGATCATGCTTATTGCAGGGCAGCGAGATAGGGAGACGACTGTGAACTTCCTGTCAGATTGTTTGAGAAATGCCTCTCGATCTCGTGCGGTTTTTCTTTGTTTATTGGGCTCGGGCCATTTTGTTGTAAACAAGAAATGCACTCTTCCCTCGGGCTTTCCGGCTGCACTTGTTTGTTAAAGCAGTCTGAAAACGCATCAGAGAAAGACTCTATGAAACCACAAAAGGGTAAAATGTTGGGAGGTGGCGGTAGTGGTTGATTTTCGCTGCTATTAATTTAATTCAATTACATGCCGAAAAAAGTCAATGAATCACATTTGTTTTCTGAGAAAAGCTCCCAAGAGAAGATCATCTGCAAACGTTACGTGGAGCAGACAAAAGCATTGAATGAACGATAAAAAAAGGTTTCAATTGCTATTACTATTTATGTAAAATCAAATAATTCATATAAAAAACAAATACTAAACATTCAATAATAGTAAATAATAAACATGATACATATAAAAAGGTAAATATTCATTAATCATGCATATTATATACACACCTATATATAAAAAATTATCAAAAAAAATTCTAATTAAATATATACATTTATAGAAGCATTTACATTATCAGTCACACTGTTATATAATATAGGTATATGATATTAAGACAATATTCTACTGTTGTTTGTGTTTAATTAATAGTATTTTTATATTTAAAATTTTTAAGTTATTTTTCTAGTAAAAAGTGCACTAAATAGTTGTTCACACACCAGTATGCCTTTCTTTCCTTTCTCTTTTCCACTGTATGAACCAAATAACACCCCAAATAACCCCATTTATGTTCCACAGAAGAAAGTCATACAGGTTTACAATGAGTGAACAATGAAAGAATTATCATTTTTGGGTGGAATATTGTATACACACACACACGCAGTCATTTACTCTAACACACAGTCACACACAGTCATACACTCACACCCACATGCAGTCATTCACTCACACACACACACACACACACACACACACACACACACACAGGCAGTCATACACTCACACCCACACGCAGTCACACACACAGTTATACACACACACACACACACAGTCATTCACACACACACACACACACACACACAGGCAGTCATACACTCACACACACACACACACACACACAGGCAGTCATACACTCACACACACACACACACACACACACACACACACACACAGGCAGTCATACACTCACACACACACACACACACACACAGGCAGTCATACACACACACACACACACACACACACACACACACACACACACACAGGCAGTCATACACTCACACCCCCACGCAGTCATTCACTCACCCACACGCAGTCACACACACACACACACACACACACACACACACACAGGCAGTCATACACTCACCCACACGCAGTCACACACACACACACACACACACACATACACACAGTCATACACTCACACACACACGCAGTCACACACACACACACACACACACACACACACACACAGGCAGTCATACACTCTCCCACACACACACGCAGTCATACACACACACCCACACGCAGTCACACACACACAAACACACACTCTCACACAGACTAGCGATACATGGTGTTCTAGCAGGAATCTGAAGAATTTTCAGCCCATCAAAGAGACTTTCACAGTGTTGGTGTTAGCAGGGTACACAAAACGAGCCAGTATGTATACTGTCACTGAAGCCCAGACTTTGGGAAGTCTGTGGGAGAGAGCGGCTCTCTCTGTAGCCCATCGCTCTGGGTGCTGTGCTGGGAACCCACCTCCAGTGTACGGCTTCCAGTTGTAGTACTTCCCACGGAAAGGCATGCTGTCAAAATCGGCACACTGCTTCTCCCTAAAGTCACGTGATCCTGCTGGACAAGCCTGCGATCAAACAAGAAAATCATTATCGGTAAACCACTGAGGCCTTGTAAAAACATTCAGATGGTACTGTCATTTATATTATCAACTCTAACTGAACAATATCAATGTCCAGATTCTCTAAATTTAAAGATTACAAAGACGTTAAAGGTTCTTCATTAGAAGCCTTTATTTTTAAGAGTGTAGGTGAAGTTTTCTGAGGTGGCCTGTCTTATTTGGACACCAGAGTCAGACATATTACATTTAATTCTGGCTAAAATCACTGATGGTCTCATTTCACCACATGATCTTTTTCTCCAGTGGTTGATATAATACTCTCTGGCAAACTCCAGAGATGGTTGCACAAGGTTCATTTTAAGTAATGGTTATTTTTGTACCACAATCCCACACAGGTCGATGTTGTGCAGAGCTCTTGATATGGCTGACCGGTGCACCACTACTTCATTCTCAGCTCAACTCCTTCAGACTTCTCATTGTCTTCTGACTGACGTCTCTCACAGTTTCTAAATATTTTCAAGGCAGATTCAGAATTTTTTGATGCTGTTTACTTTTTGTGATTACAGAAACCAACTGTGCTCGCTGAGGCATTCAAACACTGAGACACTGCTTACATCTAGATTCGTGTTTTTACATATACTCTATGTGCTGTCAAAATGATTAATTGAATCCAAAATAAAAGTTTTTTATGTATAGTTATATATATATATATATATATATATATATATATATATATATATATATATATATATATATATATATATATACGTACGATACATATTTTTCTTTGTGTTTGTATTTATATGTACATGATAAAATACACAGTACACATAGTATGTAATCAAAAACTTTTATTTTGTAAACTTCAGAATAGGTAAAACCTGTTAGCTATTAACTACGACTTTTCCTTAATAACTTCCTATCTTGCTGCTTATTAAGAGTTAGTAAAGTATGTTAGAATTTATTATTACAAATAAGTAATAGGTGCATAGTTTTTATATATATATATATATATATATATATATATACATATTATATAACTTTAGATTTTATTCAAAAATGTAATAAATGTTTAACAATAACAATTAAGAAAACAACTTACTAGGAAATAGGTAATAAAAGTAAAATATATTTTTATTAAAAAATTAATAAAAACATACTTTTGATGGAATCGACTCAAATGATCACTTTTGCCTCTTGTAATAAAAAATAAAAAGCCTTCTCATGTAAAACATAATGTTCATTGTGTAATGAACTCTCAGCGTTATTTAAACATTATTGCCCTAAATCCAATTAAACTTTAATATGCGACGCGACTTGGCCTCTTTCCATGGCAGCATTGTTATTAACCCTAGTAACCGTGTAAACTGCGGATCATGGAGTCAGCAGTGAGCGAAGGGGTGCGGATTAGCTCATTGTTTTGAGAAGTAAAACAAATGATTGCAGACCTTTGCTTGGTACTGAACAATGGTCGTGGCTGGAACCAGAGCCACAGGGGGGCCGTATCCTCAATGACTTAATAATTTCAAAGCCACAGCCATAATAAATCCAGACGTTGGAATGCCCCACATAAACACGACGGAGAGTGGTCCTCAACCCCTAGTTGTCCCCTTCAAAAGCTTCTTTTGGATTCCAGGGGGTCAAAGAACTAATTACATTATATCTGTGATGGGGTCGTTGTTTAATAAGCACCGAACCAAAGCTGGGCTGCTGTCAAAAGCCCCCAGAATCTGATCGGATGTCACCGATGGTCCATGTCCACAACGCGTTTGTATTGGACAACACACATTCATTTTCTGTGCTTGGGGGTGCTGTTTGTTCTCCAAAATACACATTCGCTGCTTGTGCTTAACTGTTGTTTTTAAGATTTGTGGTAGAAAGGCTGTCTGACATGCTCAATTTTCACCTTAAAGGAACACGCCGCTATTTTTGCAAATAGGCTCATTTTCCAACTCCCAAAACAGTTGAGTTTTACAGTTTTTGAATCCACTCAGCCGCTGCTTTTAGCTGCAGCTTAGCATAGATCATTGAATCTGATTGGACCGTTAGCATCTCGCTCTAAATTGACCAAAGACTTTCAAAACTTTTCCTATTTAAAACTAAAAACATCTAACTAAGAACACTATTTTTAGACACTGTATAATATCATTGAACCTGCTGCACTCATGGTATGACAGCAAAGTTTCTTGATTATAACGCCAGAATAAGACGATGGTTTAATTTTCTGTCTTAATACAAAATGTAACTATAGAAGAGTCAACTGATCATTTCTGAGTGAGATGCTAATGGTCTAATTGTCAATTATCTACGCTAAGTTGCACCGCCATACCTGGAGATCAGCTGAATGGACTTAAAAATGACAAAACTCAACTTAACAATACTACAGTAGGTGCATTTAAACAATGAATCAAAATAATTCTGCCGAAGAGCTGTGACTCACGTCAGTGTTACACGATCTGTAGCGCTTCCTCTCCCCGAGGCAGTACTTCCCTCCGCCTGTCGGCCTGAAAGAGAAGGAATAAAAAAGACTCATGGGGTACCATCGTGAGAAAGAAGGAATCTGAGTAAAACTGCATCGACACACCGTTCTAGTCAACACCGGACAGCATCTGTGCTGCATTTGCTTTAGCAGAGCAGGGCAAATGGTCCAGTAAGCTCAATCTCAACACGGCCGTCACTCACACGCAAACACATACTTCCTGGTCGTCTGCAGAAGTTTAGTGTTTGAAAGATCAGATCAGGTCATCAGATCACACAAATATAGCCATCTTTCGGATCTGGCTTGACTTTGCTCTTTTCCGCTGATCTCACATCAGTGTAAAGCTAATGCGTGTTTTAAAACAATACATCAAAATGTTCCCAACGCTGTCTGAACCGATGACGTGATCTTGAGGTGGGGCCATCTGAAATACATGAACGCTTAATTCTAACCCTGCTGACTGTTTTCTTGCAATTCTGAGATTATATTTTGATTATATATTTTGATTATATATATTTGAAATAATATTTTATTTTATTATTTATATATATATATATATATATATATATATATATATATATATATATATTATATTTATTATATTCTGTTGTTTTTTTAGTAATTCTGGGAAAAAAGTCGAATGACGAGACAAACTCTCTGCAAAGAAATCCCGAATGCGAGTTTACATCTTATTTTGTATCAGAATAGTGTTTCAGAATCTCTTGCAATATTAAAAAAAGGAACAAGAAGAAAAACTAAAGTGTGTGATTAAAAAGTCACAATTAACATTTGCTGTATTTCCTGTATTATTTTTTATTTAATTGTTCAACAAGTGAAAAATCTAAAGGGCAAGGTCAGTAGGAGTTTTTGGGAACACTTTTTTTTTTTACAGTTTTACTTAGAATCGCTGCTGGTCTGTCTTTTAAAAAGGTAATTTTTTGCATATTTTTACGCAATTTTGTTGGTGAATTAGATCAGAAGGATCTCTCAAAGGATATAACTGTATTTGTTGGTGCTGTTTTATAACCCTGTCTTTTAACGGCGTGGATCATGCTGCGAGAGTGGATATGAGATATCAGAGTTTGGCCTTTGGCCATTCAGGATTCATTTGGCCCAAAGAAGAGATCATGGTTAGTTTTCATTTTGCTTTTTTTATCGGGTAATGGGCTAAAAATCAACTTCAAACTCCCGATGAACTTAAATCTTCAAATGGATTTTGGTTCCTTCATCTGAATGGGCGTAGTCTGATAAATAAAATTGATTTCTTAAGAATTATTTGTGCTGATATGACTAATGCAGACATAATAGTCTTCACATCTTTCACAGATGCTATGATTAACATTAATGCTTATAGTGTTTTCACATCTGATCGTGCGACAGAAGCAGGGGGAGTTGCAAGATACGTGAAGTCTAATTTAAATCTCTTTTGCAGTCATACAGTAAAGTCTAGGTGGTGGTGAATGCTGGTGAAATTAATGTTACAGATACAGTATATAGGTATCAGTAAATTTGTTTTAAACTATTTCTCAGAATGTGTATCTGTTGAAAACTCCCCCATTTCTTCATGCAACTACTGGAGTTCCTCAAGCATCTGTTTTAGCTCCTTTTTTATTTTCTATTTCTATTCTATTTTATTTAGGCCACGGAACAGGTTCAAAATACATTTCTATGCAGATGATACAATCTATGGCAGCATCTTCTTTAAAGCTCTACAACAATTATATGACGTTTTTCGAACTCTGCAGCATTAAAATTTGTATTAAATTCAAATAAGACAAAGTATATGATTTTTAGTCGCAGTCACACTAAGGTAGCAGAACTCTGAACTGTTCATCTATAGAAAGGCTAACTTTTTAACTACATGTCAACTAGCAGTCATTAGAGTATTAGTAGACTGTCTGCTTAATATTAACACAACATACTACACAGACTATCAGAAACTTTGCAAGTATATGTCAACGTATTCTACTAACCCTAAACAGTTTACTCTGAGAGTTAGTAGTTGCTAATTAATGAGAATTAGTTGACATGTAGTTATAAAGATACTTATAGTTATTGCAAGGCCTAAAGTGGACTATCAAAACAAAGTGCAACCGAACTTTTTTGACATTAAACACAAAGTTGGGTATTTTGGATTTAATAGTCAATATCATTGAAGAGGTTGAATTTAAGACGTTAATTATCATTGGGGATGCAGATATTTTGTCTCATAAGGAGTTGCCATGACAATATAAATACATATCTCATATTTTTGCTTGCAATTCCACTCTTCGCCAGCAGGTACGCAAAGAGCGCATCCCCTTTAAATATACGTTATCCAGGCGCTATCATTTAAGCTCTGCAATGTAGAATCACTAAGTATCTTTCAGCTAAAATCAAAGAAATAAAAGTAATGTGTAATTTCAGCCTTACATGGAGTTCCACTGTTCGAGAGTAAGATGCCCCTCAAGCCAGCGATTTCCAATTCTATAAACAATAATCCCCATAATTAATAACCGGGCCCCTAATAAGCCCCTTGAGTATCCGTGTGTTCTATCAAGGTTGAGTTCAGTTCCTTAAATGGACATTCAGAAAACTCTTCAAGCCACGAGCAAATATGAAAAGCAGTTTGCGTTTGTTTGACAGAGAGCTCCAGATCTCCAGTGTCTGCTCAGGTTGTTATGACCAGCAGGGCAGTGTGCACTTTTTTTGTCTCATTGTCTTATAAATACTTGATGCATGCATCCAGGCTGAGCTATCGGGCCTTTTCTCCGCAGGTTATTCTGACCCTGGAGGGCAGCGTAATGAGGTTTGCCAAGGCTTAGGCGATTCTGGCCCGTCCTCCTCCGTCTGGCACCGAGAGCGGCTGCTTGTGCTGTTTTCTCAGGGCCCGCTCTTAATGAATGCTTTCCAGGGCAGCTTGGCTTGAAGTGCTTGGGTTTCCTTTCTCTCGGGTAGCCAGGTTTTAAGGGCCGATCGTCTTACACAGGTGTTACATATTACACCGGCCACACTCCCGCCACTGTCTGCAGCGAGAGCGCGGGGATAGACGTTTCCACAACCACCGGGAACGAAACCTAAACTCCATCTGCATCCAAACCTATTTTGAGCTCCTGCGGCTACCTATGAAATCTTTGGAGGAACTGGCAAGATCAACAAATATCTATTATGCTGGCATGACAAACTCTATGGCTTTTCTTATTAAAGGGATAATGCATCCAAAAATGACACGTCTGTCATCATCACTCTCATGTTGGTCCAAACTTGTATAAGTTTCTGGTAACACCTTAGAAGAGGTAAACTATTAACTACGACTTTTCCCTCAACAGATTCTTAATCTGCTGCTCATTGATATTTAGTAGATAGTTGTTAAGTTTGGGTTTTGGGTAGGATTAGGGATGCAGAATAAAGCCATGGCATTAATAAATGCTTAATTAGCACTAATAAATGCATAATATTCTAGTAATATGCACGCTAATGAGCAACTAATAGGTGTAACCGTAAAATAAAGTGTTACCGAGTTTCTTTCTTCTGCTGAACACAAAAGAAGATATTTTGAAGAACCAAACAGTTGCTGTACACCCATAAAAAACATTTTTAATACAGCCTTTGTGTTTTCTCTTCATCTCAGTGATTGATATTTTCGTTATTAGTTTAGTTATTTTAATATTACAAAAGTTTTTAGTGCTAGTACTTTTCTGCAAATACAGTCAAAAGCTTTTTTAAGATGTTTTTAATGTCTACCAAGGCCGTTTAAATGCACGAAAGCAGCATAAAGTAATATTTTCAAACATTATTACAATTTTAAATAATTGTTTTGCATTTACACTTCATTTTGGAAGTCCACTTTCTACTAACTTTGTGACTACATGTCAACCGATTCTCATTCATTTCCAACTGCATGTGTCTGCTAACTCTCAGAGTAGACCGATAGGGTAGGTTTAGGGTTAGTAGAAAAGGTTAATTTATATTTGCAAAGCTTCTGATAGTCAGAGCGGACAACGCAGACACATTTGTGGGTAATAAAAAAGTTTCACTGTCTGAAACTGACTTTTAAACAAGCGGGTTTCTGTTGATGAATTCACATGACTGACTTGAAACCATTGAAGCCAAATTCCAGATTGCATGAACTCCTATTGAAAGGACTGGATTTTACCCACAAAAAAAAAAAAAGAGTAAACGCACAAAATCGCTGAACACCATTAAATGTGAATGCACCTTAATAATACGTCCTAACCGATGTTGTGTTATCAGTCCGGTGTTGAATTGTGCATAGAAAAGCGCGAGCTCTAGTGAGATGGACTAAATAGGGACCCGTTTAGTTTTGTTCTGGCTTACTTTGCCTACTTACGCTGGGCTGTCACAGTGTCTCATGGAAGAGGAGACGCCTCCGCCGCAGGTCCGACTGCACTCGCCCCAGGAGGTCCAGGGTCCCCAGCTTCCGTCCACGCTCTGCGGCCACGTCCCAAACGCCACACATTCCCCCTGATAGCACCACTGACACACACACATACAGAGAAAATCATCTTTTCTACATCAAACCTGGCACATCATGAATGATATGGTCTCAGTGCTTGCAGTTGGGAGAACTTCTACAGTAGCGAATAAAAAAAATGTGTTCATATTTTTCCGAAATCAATTTGTCTAATGTCCAATAAATATATACATATGTCACCCAGCTGCAGTTTGACTGAGATTAATTTATAATGAACAAAGAAAAAATATGACTTTTGAGAATTGTTAAAAAACTTTCGCAAATTAACTTTTCACATAACGCTGGCATTTGCAGTGATACCTATTGGTCCATTTCCTCTGACGTTACTTCTACATTACAGGAAATTCAGTAATGCTTGAAGTTTTATATATAATACATTTAAAAAGTAATTCATAATGTACATTGCAATGCATTATCTGTTCCTTAATATAATTAGTGCATTTCACAGCACTAATTATCCCATCCTAAATAAGTTTTTGTTTACATAATATATGCATGTGTACTGTGTGTATAAATAAACACACATCTAGTATAAACTTTGGAAATATTTACATGCACAAACATTTATATTCTTAAATTTGATATTATATATAAATACATTAATTATATAAACCGAATTTTTTTTCTTAAATATATACATGCGTTTGTATATAAATACACATAGTAAACACACACAAATATTATGTAATCGAAAACGTTTCAAATTTTGAATGCGACTAATCGTGAAAAATCGGTTGACAGCACTAATTATAATATTTGTTTATTCTTATGATTTTGGCATTTCATCATGTGTTTAATAGATTAAGTTTTATATTGTTATGTTATAACTGAGGTTTGTGAGATGCGTTACAATGCATGGTTGATAAATTAAGAATCCTTGGTAATACTTTAGAAGAGTTAACAACAACTAACCACGACTTCTTCCTTATTAATAGTTAGTAGGTAGTTATTAAATGTAGTTATTGTGTAGGATTAGGGATGTAGAATAAGGCATTATTAAGTGCTTAATTAGCACTAATAAATGACTATTTTTCTGCTAATATGCATGCTAATTGGCAACTAATAGGTGTAACCATAAAATAAAGTGTTACCGAATCCTTTTATAATGCATTACATACACAGGCACAAAAAAACTGTTACCGTACATTCCTTTGAATGAACTTTATTGTAATCGGTATGTAGAGATAAATCTCGTTTTGCGTAAATAGTGTCTCCACCTTCCCTCTCTAACCTGAATCCACTCCAGAATAAAAACAGACTCCAAGCTTTCTAATGCCTCTGGACCACGTGGTATCTCCTCGAGGCAAGATGTCATAATCCATCCAGCCCAGGGGACACGAGGGGACACGAGGACAGGGATTGGAGACGCTGAAAACTGTGTCAGTAGGTTAATTTCTGGCTCTCTCTCACTCTCTCCCTCCGTCTGGAGGGATCTGGATGGCTTGTTCTTGTTCTTTCTCTCGTCCGCAGACGCAGAACTTGGCGAGGGAAAGGCTGTGTCCTCAGGTACCAGTGTTTGAAATCAGGGTAGTGTGCTAAGACCCTAGCAAGCAGGTCCAAAATAACCTCTTAAAGTGTGTCTTATCTTACAGACGCGCTGTTGTAGAGCCTAGTGAGCGGCATCCGGCAGAATCATTTTAAGGCAGCGTATCATATGCTTTGAAAGCTGTTTAAAAAGTAAATATATAAATGTGATTACCATTTGACAAGAATGTCAGAAGATTATGGATCTAATATAAGATATTATTATAATATTTTAGCTCATATTTTGCTTGTTGGCCAACACAGATACAGTAAATTGGCTGGTTCATTGACTACTACTAAAAGTATATTATATAAATATACATCGCTATTAAGGTCACTATTATAATAAAACGTTTTGAGAAAGTAAATGGAGTCAGTGTGGATTTCATGTTGTCACATCACATTTAAACAAAGAGAGGAAGAATGTCTTCAGGGAAAGATTAGGAATAATCTCTGCCTCAAAACGGGCGGCTTTCTGGCATTGTGCTTCCTGTAGTGTTCGTCGGTCACTCTTTACGACGTGACAAATTCATTATCAGCGGTGTTGGTGCAAAGCATACCCGGTAGCATGTGTGGTCACCCCGTTTTCTGGTCTTTCTGGAGCTGGCAGGGCCTCCACTCCATTACACGCTGGGTGAGAAATGGCTGACATTCGTATTCCTTTGATGCCGACCCAGCCAGGGGCAGACATAAGTACGCCACCCGCTAAAAAAAAACAGCGGCTCAACCTGCTTGTCCAAGACAACGCACAAGAGCTTGGCAGTAAATGGGTCCAGTGAGCGAACGGTAACAAAGGCCGACAGCTCGTGGTCCTCGTCCATTCTTCCCCTTGAGCCATCCTACGAACGAGGACAATGGCCACTATAATCTTTGTTAAAACTGTCTCTCTAACCTGGACCGGCAGAAATGTGAACTGATGACCCAAACGCGTGTGTGCATGAGCGAACACTGGGAATAGGCGTTCTTATTCTCATATCTGGTACAATGAGAGCCGGGAGAAACGCCACGGCCGGAGCCATTCTCTTCTCTAATCTGTCAGGAGTCTGTTTCCCACTACCTGCCATGTCATAACCTTTCCCATTGCATAAATCTTTCCGACGCCGGCACGCTGACTTACCCCCTTTTCGATGCTGCTGGTCTGGCACAGGGTTCCTTCTGCGGCGGGGATACTGTTGGTGACACAGCGGTTACTTTTGCTAAGGCACCAGAGCTCTCTACACACTTCCTAGGAAAGAAGGCGAAAGCAAGTTGGTCAGAATATATCAATTCTCAAGGGACACAAAAGAAAAAGACACGAGACCGGTGTGCCCTGGTGGACTGATTTCCCCACCAGACTTTCTACAAGACCGCATTGAAATTGCTTTGTTTCTGAAACGAGATGTTTGAGCAGGGAATATTTTTTAATAGCCAATAGGCTGTAGTTGCACCGTTGCTAATATGCCACTTGCTGGTTGGCGGCATATTTATGTAAATTGTACCAATTGGTGAAGTATGGTGTTAACTATTACATTTTCAACCCTATTCAATTTGCAATGTAATTTTTAATAAAGCTACTCTCTAAAAGTAAAATGCTGGCTCAGCCTGTTTTTGTATTTTTTAAATATTTTTAATTTCTAGTCCTTTTTCAGCCATCAGTATAATAATTTTCAAACAACGGTTGGCTTAGATAAAACAACCCAGCATATCATAAAAAGATTTAACACAACCAGCCGGGTCAAAATAACCCATATCACTGAGTGTTTTATTAAAAGCGCTAGTGTATGCAATTTTAGGAGCATAACATGAATTAAAATTCCATTAACTCAAACTTGAAATGTTATGTAATCATTGTTTTGACTAGTTAACCAGTAAGGCTTTCTTGGTAAACCAGTTCTTATGTGAGCATGCTAATCAATACAAAACACCTTAAAGGCTTCACCAAAGTTGCTATACTAACATGTTGGCCAAAATAGTAAGGAATTAGTTTTTACCCACAATTCTAGCTACTTACAAAACTCTAATTGCAAAAAAATAACACAAGTGATTCTGGGAATTTTGCTAGTGTGATCACACCTTAAGTATCTAAGCTTTATAACGTGACATTTGTTGCTGATGTAGATTTTTCAGAGAATCAGTAGAATTCCTGATTCCCTAAAATCACTTCATAAGATCAGTATAGAGTTGAAATTGTCGGTTTAAATTTTGCAGAAATTTGACAAATGCACCAAAGAACTAACTTCCATATGCTCTAAAGAAACCATGCTGGGGTCTGAGGTTTGAGCATAGGAAGACATAAGGCTTTTCGTACACATTACAAGTGTAGCTTTGTAGAACCTCGCATTAGATTTCCTATTAAAGTGCACCAGCTCCCTTTAAAGCCAGAACTTCACAGGACTTACAGGACAGAGAAGTGCCCCCATGAAAAAGACTTATGATAGGGAGCACCGCCGCTGACCCCAGGCCAGTAAATAAGACTCAGCTGCCCAGCCCATCCAGATTAAATAAAGCGGCAAACTGCCACTCTCAGGTTGCAAAAGCTCCACCTCTGCGGCTGCTTTTAATAAGGTTTCCTGCTGGCCCATTCAAGATGCCCACGCTGAGAAGGTCAGAGAGGTAGGCTTGACCAGCGAGACCTCAGAACTGACGGCTTTAAGCTGGGATAGCAGATTAAAAATGGGCCGATTTCACTAAGACCAAAGTAATTACTGCTATTAAACTTTCTAAATATATTTGTAGAAGTTATGGAGCACTAAGGGGAATAAGAATTTCAATATTAAAGAAGCACATAAAGGATTTGTTGCTATCTGTGCTAAATTTTGTGTTCCTTTTCAGTCTTCTGATTGAAATTTCAGTTAACTTTGGCCTGTTGGTGAACCCCTTCGAGCCCAACTGGGCAAAGTATTTATTTTCCAAGGAGGAAGGAACCTGGAGGCATATGCGGAGGAGTTTGTTGTCGTTAGCAACAAACAATTAGAGGGACTCTGGATTGGATTGGACGACCAGATCTGCCTGATGCCTTGGGGGAAACTCCCACTGGAGATCATATGATCTTTGTTTAGAGTGACACATCCATCCATCCATCCATCCATCTATCTATCTATCTATCTATCTATCTATCTGTCTATCTATCTATCTATCTATCTGTCTGTCTATCTATCTATCTATCTATCTATCTATCTATCTATCTATCTATCCATCCATCTATCTATCTATCTATCTATCTATCTATCTATCTATCTATCTATCTATCTATCATCTATCTATCTATCTATCTATCTATCTATCTATCTATCTATCTATCTATCTATCTATCTATCTATCATCTATCTGTCTATCTATCTATCTATCCATCCATCCATCCATCCATCCATCTATCTATCATCTATCTATCTATCTATCTATCTATCTATCTATCTATCTATCTATCTATCATCTATCTGTCTATCTATCTATCTATCTATCTATCTATCTATCTATCTATCTATCTATCTATCTATCGTCCGTCCGTCCATCTATCTATCTATCTATCTATCTATCTATCTATCTATCTATCTATCTATCTATCTATCTATCTATCTATCTATCTATCTATCTATCTGTCTGTCTGTCTGTCTGTTG
This sequence comes from Puntigrus tetrazona, assembly GCF_018831695.1. Classification (NCBI taxonomy): domain Eukaryota; kingdom Metazoa; phylum Chordata; class Actinopteri; order Cypriniformes; family Cyprinidae; genus Puntigrus; species Puntigrus tetrazona. The sequence continues at coordinate 1,814,561 of NC_056708.1, forward strand.
TTCTGTCTCTGCTGAATTATAAATATTGTTAATTTGTTAAATATTGTTAAAAGTCTTACTTTTGTTAATTAAAGTGCCCCTATTATGGGTTATGAAAGTTTTATATTTTGGTTTTGGGAGTCCCAAACAACAAGTTGACATGCATGCAAAAACAGTAAAAAAATATGCATTTATTTTTACATTATTTGTTCAACTACTCCCAAACTATTCATTCAACGAATCCTTGCTCTAAACCTCTCCAGTGTTTAGTCGATTTCATTTAAAGCAGTGTTTGTGTGTCACGTATTTGGACTTTGTTGTTGTTTTCACCTCCCATGTGCTCTGTGTGACCCACTTTGTTAATTGTCTCATTGTCGTCAGGTGTGTCTAGTTAATTTGGGTCCGTTTCCTTGTGTTTAAAAGCCCTGCCTGATTGAGCTCAGTTGATCCAGTCTTCCTCCTTAGATGCGTGTGGTTTTTGTTGGTCTTCCTGCCGGCCAGAAATCCATAGCCTAATAGGCACTTTAAATTATTTTGTGCAAATGCAAGAAATTAAGTCTTTATTTTGCATTTGTTTACTTAATGTTATATCTCTATATATACACGATGCGTTTGAGTGAGTTGATTAATGGCCCGAGCTACAGTTAAGTCTTTGAGTGAGTCTCAAGACTGCTGAGACAAACCCGTTTTAGATATGATGCCACAAGTTCACTCATACAAACTACTCGTAGGGAACAATAACCTAAGTCCAGCCTCAAAGTGATCCAGTCAAAATGAAATTGTTGAGACCACCTTACCAAACTAGGCGCTCTCCACTGCCACTAAATATTTACCTTTATGATGTTCCATGGTGATAATCTCTTCATATACACTGCTAATTAATTGGTGGTTTGATAACGGCAGGATAAAGCTGAATGCCTCCCACATCCTCCCTAGTCACTAGATCTAAACACTGCTGATCTGAAACAGAATAGATTTAGAAATAGATTTCCACTGGCTTTGTCCTAAAGACCCCCGGGCTCAGGTTTTCTTGAAGAATGGGGTAAATTCCACCCCACACCGTTTAGGAAATGTATGACAGCATTCCAGGAAGAATCGAAGGCAAAATGTGGTCGTACTCCTTATTAGGTCTTTGATATTAATATATTTTTAGGTTTCAATTTTTTCGTCCACCCCCCGGGTGTGTGTTTATCCCTGCGTAACCGTTTTTCCAAACCAAATTCAAACCTCTGGTCTGTTGGTGTGGTTATAATTCTCCAAAGGCATGTATTAAACAGATGGTCAGAATAAGATTGTCAGAATCCACTAACACTACACGCTGTATTAAACTTGAGCCAAGGGAATGCGAGACTTTTTTTTTTCTCTACATGACCGTCTTCCATGCTGATCTATACCACAGTTAAGAGCTTAAGAGAGAAATTACAGGGTTCTCTTCTTGGCATGCGTTCATCCACTGTCGGATATATCTCTCAATGAAACAAAAGAACTCTGTAATCTCGGGTAATTTAATTCTTTTCTGGTGTAGAAAGCAAAGCCACATATTTGTACTAAGCAGAGCACCATCTCTTATTGATCATTAATTTTCCTGGCTTCATTCAAGCCTTTTTTTCCTCCCCCTGTCAGTTTATTTGCTTAAGTTTGTTATTCTTTGGGTAAAATCATTATCATTTCCAAAAGTCTGGGGATTCGACAGGAAAAGAAACAAACCTCAAGTATGGGCTTTCTCTGAAAGATATGTGGCCCGACTTCAAACGCGCTCGACGAAGCTCGTTTCAGGTGCTGATAAAACAACCATCTTTAATTTCGACAACATTTATGGCATCATGTGACCTACTACGAGGGCGCTCGACTTGGCAGCCTCACTCCTAGCCCTCGAAGGAGTTGAAAATAATCTCAGCTGATTGCTATCACCTGTGTTTCTCGAAGCGTCCAAAAAGTTCTCCACAATCAGGGCAAGTGTTACAAAAACTTAAACTCGATATATTCTTTACAAGTCCAAATGAGACACCACAGCGCTCACGCACATCACGTTTTTTTCCCCCTCGTTGCTCTTCTTGTAATGTTGCCTGCTGAACAAATCATGTCCTTTGGCTAGTCTCCTCTGGGTCAGTGGTAAAAATAACTGCTTGACCTCCGGCATCATGTCTCCTCAGAGTTCTTTAAGTAGCGGTTTTGCTCTCTATGTCTCAAGCCGTGCCTGAATCTGAACGGGCTTTTGGATTTTAGTACACGTCCGGCAGGTTTTAACGTCACAGGTATCAATAATTTTCAAACATCTGAACACACTCGATGTGTTCACGAAGCATCTTGCATTTTCTTGCAAACCATGATTGACCAGGACCAAGTTCCAGTGATTTTTGCATCGCTGAATTGGTTGTAGCAAGGTAACACCTCTGTAACCTTATCATACTTTGAAGAAAGTTTGTAACCTGGCTGTTATGGATCACCAATGAGTATTGTTTTCCTTACTACGGAAGTCAATGGTGGCCCAAAACTGCCTGGTTACAAACTTTCTTCAAAATATCTTCCTTTGTGTTTCGGCTGAACGAAGAAATTCATTCAGGTTTGCAACTATTTTAGGGTGATCAAACGAATTTACTGTAAATTAATTTTAATTTTAGGGTGAATTTTGATCAAATTGTTCATTTTTAAGTAGAATCAAAATATATATATATTTTTTTACAGCAAAAACAAAACCAGACAAAAACCTTTTGAAATAATGTCCCACTGTAAACCGCAATGGCAGCAATGGCTGATCAGTTTTACTTTTAATGAACACTTTATGATGCAGCTTTGATCAAAAAAGATCACGGTTGAAGCAGAAATGCCAAAAATGTTTGGTGTCTGAGCCAACAAATGTCACCGTATGTGAGCATGACATTCCCAGAGCATGACAGTGTGTTGCAGCCTTCTTACCCCATATTTGCACTGACGGGAGGAGGCACCGTACTGGAAACGACACTGCTCATCTGCATCGTACACCTGCCCTGGAGCCACAGTGGGGTACAGGAAGTCTCGTTTCAGAGGCTCATTGTCCAGACATGTTCCCCGACCTGAGCTGTCAAAAAAACAAACCTTCAATGGGATTGGCTTCTCTAGAAGTTTGTCCAACAAGAGAAAGAAAAGTCTCGTGACAAAATCTCACACTAAAGTGAAAGGAAAGATATATTGTTAATAGGAATTAGCGAGCGAGAAACCTGGAAAATACAGAAGGCAAAATGAGGGAAGCATGAATGACAAACAGTGGCCATAAAACGCTGAGATTTGGACTTATATGGTCCTGCATTGCGGCAATGGAATCCTTTGAAGAGCCAATAAAATGACGAAGGAGACGTAGAAGGTACCGGAGGTCACGCGTCCAGTCAAAGTTGTGTTTAGTCTGTTTAGTCAGCTAGAAATATGAACGCTCCCAAGAAAGCCTCAAAAAAGGGCCACAGCTCTGTCTGCAGCGAACAAAAAGTGAAAAAATAGAGCCAAAGCAGAGGCCAGGCGGTACATGTTTTGTTGGACTGTGTTTATTCTGGGTTCAGAAGTGGATCTTGTTTTATTCTCGGCGTCCCCGTTACGGATACTTTCCCCTCCTCCCTGGCGTGCGCAAGCGGCTGAGAGACGTGTCCGCCCCACGCCTCTGCTGTCCGCCGGAATAAAACAGCCAATTATTATCCCGCTGGCTTTTCCAGCAGCATGCCGCGGAATACGCTCTCCTTCTCTCCGAGGGAATAGTGGGCTCGCTAACAACATAAACGCTAACATTTCATACTGCCGGAGAGCAGGCGGCTCTATTCTAGGCTCTGTCTGGCATTCGCATGATTGCTGCAACCGAACGAGCAACCTAAAGCATGTCAACCAACCACCCCACCGTGCGCTGCTAAAAGCAACAATTCCTCTAAAGAGAGTGAGTTTATATTGCATCAGCCAAGACACACTAACCCTCTGACGCTATGCCATTACAGTTTCGAACGCTACAAGGAATATATGTCTAACTTGCACGGAAAAATGGTACGGCGTGACTTTAAAAACTGAAATGACAACTAGTTGTGTGTGTGTGTGTGTGTGTGTATATATATATATATATATATATATATATATATATATATATATATATATATATATATATTGGATGCCAGAGATCTTTAACTGGCTGAAATCATGTATCTTGATTTAGAATAATTTATAGTTTTATAATACTAAATAATTAGTTTTAGCCTTCAAACTAAAATTCCAACAGCATAATGTGCATAAAAAATTATATATATATATATATATATATATCATTTTCTTTAAATATAAAATATATAAATAAATATATAAATGTAAATGTTTTCAAAATATGTATTTTATGTATTTGTATCTAATTAAATATAATGAAAATACACAGTGCAAACAAATATATTATGTAAATAATATTATATATATAATCTTTTCTTTTTTTCTTTTTTTTTTTTTAAATGTACACATAAAACACTGTCCTGAAATCTTGCATTGTATTAACAATAGAGTATTTAAACATCTATTTCGACGTCTAAAAAAAAGCATCCTATGGATCTGGTTTCTGTAGTGCATTCAAAAGGAAGCATTAGGTGAAACGGGGATCTCTGACTTCCCACCACAATACTGGAAGTCTAATCTAATTAAAAACTAAACCAAATACATCGGAAAGGAAAGAAACACATAAGCCCTAGCCTGGGGGGTAACCAATGTTGTATTTGATTTCATCCATTTAGTTTTCTATTTTTTTTCCCATGTGTTTTGGCAGAATAATCCCCTCACCGGGGAGAAGACGAATCTGAATATGTGCCCTTGTATTGGAATACACAAACAAAGACTGTTTATTTCTTTAGAGAAAGACAAAAATGGACTTTAAAAATGGACTTGTTTATTTGACATGTCAACAAGGCTTCCTTGGGTAAACTCATTACAGCGAGCAGATATGTCGGCAATGAAAGGAAACTTATTAACTACTTATAACATTTTAGCACAAAAACAAATAGCAAAACAGAAAAATGCAAAAAAAAAAAGTTTGTCCATAGCTATCGTCTAACCTTGTGTTCGTTCGGTCACTGTTCGTTGACTGTTTGTGTCAGACTTTCTGGTTCAGCTGCTTTGCTTCATTAGAACTGTGAAAATTCTATGGTAAAAACCTGTTGAATGGTTAATGGTAAATTCCTGTAAAACTTACAGGGAAAAAATGTAAACTGACATTCCCGGAATTCCCTGCATTGCATTTTGTTAGAATTTGGTGTTTTTTCTCTGAAATGTTGCATGTAATGTTGTTAAATGTAATGGTTATTGCATATTTCAGTTTAATCAGTCTCACCATGATGGTGTTTAGTGTTTGTATGAATGAAACTCCTTCTAAATATGTTTATATTTAAAGGCTTCTTGTGATGGGCTTTGGTCCATCATGCGACTTTCTTATCACCACCTTCTTTTGATGTTTATCAGTGTATTTCAACGGTACAAACCAGATTTCCGTACTTTAATAGGTTTGTATATCAACATTATATCAGTTAATGAAATTACGGTATATAACTTTAAATTGAACTTAAAACTGTAAAATGTCTTTATTATATGCAGCAAATTCCAGCAGCTTCTGTTTCTTACCGTAAATTCTATCAGATTTTTTTGTTAGTTAGCTAGTATTTTTAGTTTGTACCTAATTAAAAATAACCCAACTGCAGTTTGATTGAGATTAATTGGAATGCACAATGAAAAAACGTTTTTGGGGGGTTTCTGAATTTTTTGAGTTATTCGTTTTTGCAAATGAACAAATTAAACATTTATTAGGCAATATGTTTGAAGGTTCCTACTGTATATGTACAAACAAGCACACTAAAATAAGTCAAAATCTACAGCCAAACACCGGATTCTGGTGAGGAAAGATCCGTCCACACATCCAGAATCTAGATAGGGATGTTTCGGTAATAGACCAACATTATCATAGCAGAGCTGTTTTACTGCCAAAGATTACATCAACCTGAGATTTCAGAGAAAGCCCATTATTGATGAATTGCTCTGCACTAAGCAAATCCAAAAAAGGAAGGTTAGTATTCAGCCTCAATCCGAAATGGTCACAGATGACACGGTGTGATTATACAACAGGGAGTTCATCCCAAACCAACAGAGCAGCGTTTCTTTGTGTTTGTGTGGGAAGTTGGCACACGATGATAAAGCTTCTGATGCTAGCGATGGCTGTGATGTTAATCTTCTTCCATGAGGTCATTCACCAGGAAAACTTTTTGACAGCCATGGCAACCGCTATTATTTTCTTTCGTCTTACGTTAGGCTAACAATTCACAGACTTGCCTATGACTGCCTAATACAGATCAACTTCCACTCTCTCATCCAACCATGAACAGACTCTTTTTCAAATGCAGCGCATTAGTGTGGTTCTAAAAAAAAATTAAGCCAGTTGTTAAGTGGCATTATGTATCAGCAGTAAAATAGAGAATGAAACCATATAATACAATATCCTCTAACGGCACAATTAGACATTTAATCAAGTTGGTTAAAATGTTATATTTGGCAAAGCAGGTTTAAGAAGGGTGCTCACACACGGCCTTCTTTCTCAAAGTGCTAAGGGCCTCATTTGGGACAAGGCCAATATGCCTGGATTGCCGCTACACAACAGAGTCATGGAGCACAGGTTTTTATCAATCCATACTTTTGAGGAGAAATTATCTACTATATTTCTTTCGAGAATCTTGTGGACAGTTAATGGCCAACTATAATCAAAGTTTGTTTGCTTTTTTGTTGTAGTTGAGTTGAAATCTTCAGTATTCATCTGTCTGAAGGCAAGATTTTGTGGCCAAAACTGTCTATTGTCAATAGTGTAAAAGTGTAATCCCTTCAAACCAAGCAGCTTTGTGTTTATCAACACAATTTTTTGCCCTGCCGCAAAATTCCAGCATAGATTCCTAAAATATCTGGATGTTGTCTGCAAAAATTTGCCAAATAAAGGTAAATGTGGTCACATCTTACACTTGATACAGTGATGCACAATATCTTCATTAAACATGCATGCATGCTAGACAAATAAAAAGGGGTAGTCCACCCATGTAATGAGTAATGGGTAATGTTTTTGGGTGAACTAACCCTTTAATGTGACTTTATGAAAAAACTGACTTCAATCTTCAATCAGATTTTTAATCTGACCTGAATCAAACACTCAAAGGTTTAACACCTGTAAACTTGCTAACTTTAATAGTAGAGATAACATTTAGAGACAGGCAATTTTAGAAAGACCCTAAAAGTTATGCACAATTAAGAAAGTTGTAGTTGCACTTTATAGTTCACTTTAGACATTCTATTAACTGTAAGTAACTTTGCAACTACATGTCAACTAAAACTCTAAGTACACTTGATTTTTATGCTACAGTCCAAGTACTTCATGCACTAATGAGATGTTCCACAAGGTAGCAACACTGGCACGGGTCGTTTCTTCACAGTAGAAAATGAGACTAAAGAGACGGAACAACAACAACAAGATACCAGAGACTGCAGCAACAAACGCCTACACTAAAGAGTATCAATTGCAACGGTATCATTCATAACCTCCGGACAAAAATAGAGGTCAAGCATGTCATCAAATTAATACTGTCAAAAGCTACGCATTCGACTGTAGTTTGATGCTAACGTGGGTGTATAAAAATGTAGTATACTTTTGGGCTTCACTCTCATTCGAGCATTAATAAACTGGTTATGTTTAGAGATCGGTCTACAGTTAGAATAAGTTGACATGAACTTGAAAATTGACTTATAGCTAGTCAAAAGTAAAATTGTTAGCCATGGTGTTATTTTACAGGTTGCAGTTAGTTGTTAAAACGTGCTCTGAAAAAGATTGGCATTTGGTTCTAGTGACATTAAGTATGTGTATCCAATGCTTCTCACAGAAAGAGAGTTACTATTTGAGGATGTCTTCAGACTAGATGCTAATACTTACCTATGCCTGGTTGGAAAGTAGGGACTCCAGATGAGCGCAAGAATCATAGCAAAGACTACATCTCTTACGAATTCTGCGAGCAGGGGATGGGAAGAATCTCTAGCATTAATTCTGATCATGGCTTGTCTTAAAAAACAGTTTGACGTTCATCATAAGAGAAGTTTGTGTGCAAGACAGTGTGCCAAAACTTCTGACACTGCCAGAATTTCATAGGAGATGAAATTCTATTAATCGATGAACACGTCAAACCAGCGATCAAACACTACATATTTAAGGCTAGGAATAAAGAAATCTTTTAGGATTTTAAAATATACATCGTACAGTGTGAGCTGTAGACTAGCAGATTAAATAATGGACGACTGCATTAGTGAATGAATGCTCTTTTCACTTACTCCAAAAAGCTGGTGATATAGTCCTTGCTGCAGGCCGACCAGGAGAAGGGGTTGGTGTTGGCTGTGATATGGGCCGCCATCAGCTTGGCTGTCTCGTGACCTTTGGTCCCGCAGGAGTTCCCGATCCCATCGTGGTTCATGCCGAAACTGTGAGACAAGCAGCAGATCATGAACTTTGATGGATCGCGTCAATCACGTCGCCCACAAGCAAACAAGCTCGGGCAGCTCCGAGAAGCTCAGGAGCGGATGACATCTTCTTCAGCTAAGCTGTAAAGAGAGGCTCTCCCTGGCTCTGTAACAGCTGTGAGAAAGGGACGGACGGGTCAAAGGCCAGAGGCTGTCTGGAGCTCTGAAGGAACGTGAAAGTTGTAATCACCACCCTGATCCGAGCCTGTCAATCAATAATTACACGTTTGAGCAGACCTCAATCGGCAGTCATCTCTTAATGAACCTTTCCCCTTCCTCCAAGCTGCTTTCATCTGCTCACGGGCCATCGGTGTACAAGACTGCTGAAGCATTCAGCCACATTCCTTGCCGGCAACTCCGCAAATACATCATTTGAGCCCTGCAAATTTTGCTCCCTTGCATATCTGTCTGGATATTGTACGAAAAAATCAGATCACCTTACGGCGAGACCTCGAAGCATTCGTTGTCGGCCGGGGTCTATCCAAAAGCAGAATTCAACCTCTAATGCATATAACATACCCCCCACCACATCACACAATTCCTCTGTGTTTTTTTAAGGCGCACATTTATGACATTTCACTCTACTCTCAGTATAAATCAGCGCGGGAGAAACCTTCCCCACAAGAAGCAGGGGCTATTTTTACAACCGCTGCACAACAGAAGCAGACGCAAGACATAATAGAGGAAATTGCCATCTCGCTGAACTTTGCCGAAAAGCTACATAGACCAATAGATCATGGTTATTTTTCTAAGCTTTCGGGATAGGGTTCATTTGTCCAGACTGCCATTTGCATAAAGATGTGTGCGCAGGCAGTTCACGCTTTGCATTTTGGCTGGAGGATTATACATAGTAATGACCACAATAAAACCGATCCAGACACAAATACATTATGAGACGAGAAAGCGTCAAACGTAGAATACTGGGCGATTTTTCAACCGCAAGGGCTTTGATGAAGTCCTGACCATCTCATTACACATTCAGGGGTGAATTCACTGAACAGCGTTGTGCTGTATTTCACTTGCTACTTCCAGTTTTTTTAGATACTAAATGCTCTAAAACAGGTGTCAAATAAGATCAAGGAAAAAAAATATCTGTACATTTTTCTGTTTAATAGTTCTGTGAAAATAAATGTTGTTCGTTCGTTCATTTATTTATTCAAAAAGAAAAACGTTTTTGGGGAGTTACATCACGTGACAGCCTGAACTAAACTTGTCTTGTTATTGAACTGGAAGTTAAGTGCTGGGCGTCCAGTCAGAGGAGAACTGACCCCAACTGAGTCTGGTTTCTCCCAAGGTTTTTTTTTCTCCATTCTGTATGCATGGGGTTTTGTTTCCTTGCCGCTGTCGCCTCTGGCTTGCTTTGTTGGGGACACTTAACTTCTAGTGACTATCGTTGAATTGACTACAGAGACCGTCTCTGCATTTAATAAGAAATTGGTCACTCTCGTCATTATACATCCCTGTCATTATACTGTACAGTGCTTTGATGCAACCTGTGTTGTTAAAAGCGCTATATAAATAAAAATGATTGATTGATTGATTGATAAAACAAATTATTTTAACTATTTGAGTTGGTTTCACCACATGACAGAACATTTGGCAGATAAAGCTTTTTCAAATTTACAGTTTTGTTAAAATAAGTTTTCCTTGAGCAGTAATATCATGGTGCTCATACAAGAAAACTGGCTCGCAAGATTCTTCTCCCAAATATTTTCCCATAAAAATGCCAGAAAAAGTTAAAGGGGCAATTCATTTTCCATCATTTTCATCCATTCATAGTTTACTTTCTGACATCCATAGCATTTATTATCTTTACATATAATCAATAGCTACCATCAACTGTTAGCTAACTCACATTCTTCATAATCTTCTGTTGTGTTCAGCGGAAGAAAGAAACACATCAGACTTCAGATAACATGAGGGTTGGTAAACGATGATGTAATATATACTCTTGAGTGAACTCTCCCTTTAGGTTAAGCTTGCCTTAGCAAAAGCAGCTAATTAACAGAATTTAACATATTACAATCTATATCCCTAAGACTGTTCACATTCATTCATTCAGACGGAAACACAAAGACAAACAGTGAGAGAAAATATACTTACTTGTGTCCGATCTCATGTGCAATAGTGAAGGCCGAACCGAGGCCTATATCTTCATTAATACTACAGCTCCTCTCTGGCTCACACATCCCGGCTACGGACGCCAAACCTGACACACACACACACACACACACACACACACACATGCAAGGTTAGGTCAAGGTGTAGAAGTGCTGCTCTGAGTCACCACCATAAAATTAGATTCTTCACATTAATCTCGACACCACTGAATTTGAAGCTGGTGAAAAGTTTATGCGAAAGTTTTTTTTAAATCACCAGGGGGTGGGTCAACACCGACGGCTAGACGATTAAATAAAAAAACAACTGATGTTGTAGCTGGAAAATGTCTAGACAAGGGGGTTAGATTTATAAATTCTACATCTGGTAACAAGGGACCACCTAGTAATTCAAGCCAGAGCTCGGAATTCAAGAAAACACATCACTTTGTGCCCCTAAAATATAAATGTTTTTATTATTCAAGGTTTCAGAGTTGCAAAAAGAGTGAAAGCAATCATTGTTTTCTTAATCCTGTTAGGTTTGTTTTCTTCCGAAAAAGATTTAGTTGACAATTTTTGGGTATTAACATAAAACCCACATAAGTTGAAATTTACTACTGACAGTGTTTTGGTCCCCGGCCTACAGGGACTTGGCTTTCTGAGAGGTTTGTACTTTTTTAAGCTTTATGTTGCACTGTCATTTTCCCTGCCATAAATAAACAGGCCTGTTATTTAATTGGTATGGAATGAAGGAAACATTAAATCTGCTCTCTGTTTTTATGCAGCAACATTTGTAGCGAGCCACCTCAGTGTGGCAGCACTGACAAAGAGCACTTGGATCTCACAAACCTTTCTGCCTACACAGACAGCTTCAATTCAACATTATGTACAGTGTACAGTGGAGTATCGACTGATGATTGAGGTCTGGATGAAGGTTGATAACCTAACAACATGCTACTCCAATAAGCATAAAAATACTACCTTTTAAAAAAAACATTAAAACATGCTTTTCAGGGATTGCATTTTTGCTACATTAATGATTTGACGTGTTCTGCAGGAGAAATAAAATAGGAATTGCTTGCAACTGCAATAAATGGGTATTTTAAGCATCAAAACATATGCAAAAAGTATCAGAAAAAGTGCAGTACACTTACAGATTATATTCCATGTTTTCCGAAACCAATATTTAACAACTTGTGCTTTTAATTCTCCTAAAAAGGGTTTGTTTCATGTCGTAGAAAAATATCAGATGTTTCTTCTTGACAAAGAAGAAGATGAAGCAAAGATTGAGTCTTCACAGTCTCAAAGCCAGCTGCTTCTGTTAAGGGGAGGGGGTTCCCTTCAAGCTATAAAGTGGGGAAAAGGGCTTTTGCAAAATCCAGGTGTCTCTTAGTTCTTTTTTCCCATCTATCCAGCCTGGGAGAGCAGAACAATTCTCAGCAGATTACATCTGTTGGTGATTGGTGGGAGCAAAACACAAAACCCTAAAGCTAGATGCATGGAGGACCAAAGAAGCTCGCTCTGGTCTCTGGTTGGATCAGACACGTGGTGGGTAGTTTATCTGTGCACAAAGTCAAATGCACAAAGGAAACCTCAGTCTTTAATTTAAAGTCTTGAATAAGTTACCTGTATGGGAGTGGTTCTGGACAAGAACAGGTATATTTAAATATTTTGAAGAATGTTTGCATTCACTGGCACATGTAATTACAAGACTTGTAAGATCCAATGGAGAGTTGATGTCATCAACATTAAACCTAGCTTAACGTGTCTTATAGAAGAGATTTCGCCATATGCGACATAAGAGTATATATATATCACGCATTTTATGGCCTCAGTTAATTATGCTCTTATGGTCATTTTTGTGTCATAAATTTAAGTTTTTATAAATGTACTAACCTTTCATTTCTCATGCTATATGGTTGGTTGGTTGCACCACGTGACATTATTGGTCACACCACATGGTGTTTTCTCAAATATTAATCGGCAGTGTTTTTTTTCTACAAAACAATTTCAGACTACTTAAGAATTTATTTCTTTCAATTAAGCCTTTCCCCTTTAATTTAATATTAGAACTATCTCCTTGGCATGAAATCATGCTCATTTTTAAAGAGATGTAATAATTGCATTCCATAAAAAAAGAATTTCAGAACAAACAAAAAATAAACATAACCATATCCCTAACCCGTGATCCACAGACAACACGGTAAAACAGATTTGGAATCCTACGAGGCTGAACTACTGCTTTAAAGTTATAATATAACAAAAGAATATTGGAAAGGTATAAACCTGACCTCCCCGTGGGCAAAACAATATTAAAGACATTGCGCAAGAATATGGAATACCGAGAAAAGCTTGTGTCTGCTTGGAAACCATCGCTCCAACAGAGCACTTCTGGCCTCTTTATCTTCCTTATCCAGAGGCCCAAACAAGAGCGGACATGCAAATCAAAGGCTAATAAGACACCCACTTTAGCAAAGAAGGGTAAAAAAGGAAAGAGATACAGGATGGAAAAGGGCTAGCGGGCCCAGTCTGAGTCGAAAGCTCATTTGTGGGGCTTGTTTTCCTAAGCCAAGGGTCGCGTTGATATTATCCGCGCTCCGCGATTACCCGGTGACCCCCAGAGGGCAACGCGCTGACCCGAGATCACCATGATGCCTCTGGGTGAGTGGGGGGTGTTGAAGTGGAGATGGAGGTGGAGAAAGAGGAGGGGGGCAGCAAGGAAGCAGAGCAGATGCCAGGGCAATTAAAGGGACCCGGGGAATGTGACGAATGCGGTCAATCTGTCAAACCACCCCTGGAGTCACAATATTACTTCTAAGATATACGGTTCGGCCCTGGAGGGGGCTGGTTCAGATAAGACGAGGCTTTGACACCGCCTGCAGACCTTTTAAGGGGGAAAGACACCAGTGTTTGCTTTCTCCTCCGTTATCCCGACGTCTTTAAACATATTACTTCTTCTTTTATCTGTTGTTCTCTGTTATATATCGTACAGTCTAATTTTCCTCACTCGTTTTCTTTTTTGGCTCGCCCAGGGGAGGGGTAAACACCTTCGTCCCGTAGCAGAAGGAGTGGGAATGTTTGGAAATGAAACAAGAGACAGCGGCAGCTTTGAGCCAGAGACAGGCAGACAGGCTTTGAGCCATGTTTGAGCTCAAAAGTGAGCCAAACTGCTCTTTAAAGACAGGGCAGCACAATAATCTCACCAAATTATTTGTGTAACAAAGCATATGGCATTTGCCATTCGGCGACACACGTTTAAAAGGTTAATTCACTCCGAAATTATAATTCCATCAGCATTTATTCATCTTCATGCCGTTTCAGGAGTCTCAAAAATTTTGCTCATCTTTCGATATTTTTAATCAACGCCAAATTTGATTATGGAAGCTCAAGCATAGAGCCAATGAGGTTCATTTTTCTGTGTCACACCAGACGTTTGAGCGTCAACAAGAACCAATGAAGTCTATTTTTGGGTGTCAAGCAAGGTTCTCTTTAAATTTGCTGATCAATAATCCCTAGTAAAATAGTCATATAAAAATTACAAGTAAACTTTATTTGGAATACTACTTGTGCACAATCTACCTTTCCTCATATTAACCCCAAAATGTGTTTTAATGTCACTATTGATGAAGACCGAATGATCTTTGAATAGTATCAAAATAAATGCAATATTTAAAAGCAAAATATTTAAAGTATAGTTCTACTTTAGCACAATCAAATATACTTTAGCATATCTGTAATTGGACTTCAGCACTACTTCCACACAAAATTTGGTGTTCCAGTTTAGTAGACTTCTAGTATACTAGTTTAGAATACAGTTTAGTATAGCAAAAGTGCAATAGGAGGTACATAAATATGTAAATGTATACGTTTTAGTAGGCCAATAGGGTTCAAATGTGACTACAAGCATAAAATAAATCTGTTCGTCATATAAAGTGCGACTCTTCAGAAGACTTGGATTAAACTCTATTAAGGTAAATTTATTGTGCAATCTCTTTACGAATGTTTTGAAGCGTCAACTGTTTGGGTGAATAGACTTTCAGTGGAGGCAAAGCCTTAATATCTTCATTCGTGTTCTGAAGATGAACAAATTTCCTTTGGACCAACGTGAGGTTGAGTAAAAGACAACAGAACTTTCATTTTGGGTACGTATAAGTACATTTCATCTCAGGATGCATTTTAGGCACTTACCGAGAGTACCGCAGGGTTTGTTCTTATAGGTGCAGATGTCATACCTAAAAGAGGAAAGAAATCGAAAGTGAGGTCTTTGTGTGACAGAAACTCATCAGAACTCAGATGTGTTACTTATAAAGAAAACAGGAATGCCTTTGCCTGTGCAAAACTCCTTTGAATGGGGTTACTAATGTGTTCTGGGTGGCTGCTTAATGTCTGGAGTCAAAAAAGGGTAACGCTTTATTTTGATAGCCCGCTTTAGACGTTCTGCTAACTTCACAACTACCTGCCAACTAGCGGTCATTAGAGTATTAGTAGACTGTCAGCTTAATATCTGCTAACACTTTATTTTAATGGTCCCCCAACAGACACTGTAATGACTACAAGTAAGTTTGCAATCTACTAATGCTATGAGAGTCAGCTGACATGCAGTTGCAAAATGACTTAGAAAAATGACTAAAGTGGACTACTGATATACAGTTTGACCAAAAGGATCCAGCTATGATACAGTACGGCTTATGCCCCTCCTTTTATGCAAGTCCACTTATTTTTTCATACATTTTACGATCTACCGCGTTAAAACTGTCAGTATTAGCGCCTTGCATTAGTCCGCGATAATGGTTCATGTCAGTAACACATAATCTTACATTATCAAGAGCCACATTTGCATTTTATCTGTGCTTACTTTCAGCACGTTTAAGCTGCGAGAAAGTCAGGTCTTGAAGTTTAATCATTATTAGACCACAACTTTCACTTCTTTAAAGCAAGTTGAAAGCGTCAAACCAATGCAATGCAATCAAAATCTACGACCCACGTTTTAATGACAGCATCCTCAGGTTTCTTTTTTTTTGTTGTTGTTTATTTTGTAACCCAAGCTCTCTTTTTTTTTTCCCCTCCCCACTGGGACTTGTTGTCAGTCGGCAGGCATTTTCGACGGCAAGCCTATATGAAAAATGCCAAATATTTTCTTATTCCCCAAACGGGGCATTTAACACCTCCTGAAAAATATCACGAGCGGTTTGGGCTGCTGAGTCTGGCCAAAGGCAGGCAGCCAGGCTTTGTTTGACATCGTCTTCGGCGCAGAGCAAAGACGCGGTGCCTGATCTGAATCATATTAAACTCTCTCAGAAGCTTTGTGTTTTGCGTCAGGGGCTTGAGGGGAACGGCGCAGACGTTATGCACGTATTCAGTCGGACTGGTAGTTGGAAAGTTCCTATCGGCCTTCTACTTCGGTGTCGATCTGAAGATATCCATGCGCTCTGTTTACTGTGGCAGCAGAAAAGGGTCAAAAGAGCCAAACGATCTTTGAATCTGGAAAATCATACTGGGATATTGCAGCCAAAAAATAAATAATCAAAACAAGGGTCTCTTTGTGCTCCTTTGCAGAGTTTAGAAGCACGTAAGACGCTGCTTATACAATTTATACAAATGTGAAAAAATGTAAACTCGTCGTGAGATCGCGTTCAAGCGACTTGATATGTAATTAGCTGTGCAGTTGCTAAGTGGTTTCCATGGAATTACTTTATCATTACAAGTTATTTAACAAGCCATAGGATTTGAGGTATTTATGTCTGTAGTACAAGTTATCTGTCAGATTTTCAAATAATATTGAAGGCTCAATACCAGTTAAGCTCATTCTACAGCACTTGTGGCATAATGTTGATTATCCCAAAAATTGTTAATACTATCATTTTCTTTCTTTACAAACGCAAAACTGTATGATGCACTGATATAGGAAGTGAATGGAGCCAGCTGGTAAGTTTTAAAACACTTAGCCACAATAAAACAATCTCTTATTAAAGGGGTCCTGTTATGCCCTTTTACTAAGTCTTGATTTGGTTTTTGGGGTGTACTAGAATTTTTCACACATTTTTCACAAGCCCCTCCTTTTCAAAATATGAAATATGCTCTGATTGGTTAGCCGGTGATTGGTTAAACCACTTAAAGCGTGTCCCGGAGAAGCCCCGCCCCTTACCATAGCTGAAATCTGCTCAGCTATCGATATTAACGATTTTGCCCAATTAAGACCCTGAGAATGTTTGCAAACATAAAAAATGCGTAAGAGGACAACTTTTTAATCTCTTATTAAAGTTTATATTTCATATCCACATCCTGTCCACTTGTATTGAATTGAAATTTTGCCTTCTTTTATGTTAATTCTCAATTTTTGAAAAGTAAAGCAAGAAAATGGGGAAATCATTGAAATTAAATTCAGTGGCAACCAACATTATGCCACAAATTCTGCTGACTATGTATCAAAATGTAATATTTCAGTAATCACTAGTGCCTTCAAAATTAGAATAAATAATAATACATTTTAAATAGCTAAATCTGTACGAATACCAAAGCTACATATTAAACTTGAATTAGATGGATCTGATATACATGTGTGTGTGTGACCCACAGTTTCACTCGATGTCTAATTGATGTATATATTGTACTGGTAATTCAATAATAATAAAAAAAGAAAGGCATACATGCGGAATGATGAACAAGGTCTCTGCCTCGAGGACGGGCTTTTAATGTATTAGAAAACCAAGGACAATGCAAATTCAATTTCAGTCACTCCCTCCTCGTCCCACGACTCCCCGAGCGGAGCAAACCCAGCAGCATTAGGTACTGTCTCATGAACTTGTGTCGAGAAGCTGACCTCATTTGGACATCGATTTATTTTGATTTAGTTACTTTAATTTCCCTCAGCTCTCACAACGGATCGTGTTCCAAACAAGCAATATTGCATCCCCCCGTCGTGCTCCGGCCAAAAGTCTAGGACTGAAAAAACATTGCTGAAGGGGTCAGAACGGACCGTCCGTCAGGATGAAGCGTCTGCATCACGCTAATGTTTCTTCCTCTTGTACCAGCGGAGCTACTGAAGCCAAATGCCATCACCCGAGAGCTTCTGTCTAAATGTTTAGATCTCTGAGAGCGACAGCTGAGCTCAGAAAACCGTCCGTGTGACCTCCGCTGAAGCCAAAGTCATCTAACAAACAGATACGAGGATATTTCATGATTTCTACTGTTACAGCGTTAAAACGATATCTACTTTACAACGATATCTACTTTAGCAAACGAGTACAAAGTTCGTGATTGGATTACATTTTGCGCATTAATGCAATTATTGCAATTTTAGTAAAGCTTAACGTTTCAAACGTGAACATTTAAGCAAATCACCCAACCTGTAAATGTCACTTTTAGAAACTTTTTTTAATGAACACACGTAAGTCATAGTAATGCTGCATGTTGCTATAATTGTAAAAGTTTGATTTAAAACCATTGCAATAGTCAACAAATTCTACTACGATTTCAAAAATCTTTTTAATAATGTTTAGGTAATTTTGTACATTTATGTAAACCTTGTAAACATGATTAAAATTATGGCATAAACTGTGATGGAGTTAAATATATTATAGTAAACTTCAGTTGTAAACTGTTCTATTAAAAAGGTAAAATATTGCAACGTCTGATATTGTAGTAAACACTGTACAGTAAACTCAAAATATAATACATTCAATAAAATTCATTATATTTAGTTTACATTTTATGTTAATGTGTCTTTATTGCAGTGTAATTTCATGTCCTGCGTAATAACTCAACAGCATAGAATTGCTATAGGATTAGCGTGAAGATGCAGTTTAAATTACGATGTCTATAACATTTATAACGTGAAGCGAGGACACTGTAAAACGAATCCAATTTTAGTAAAAATCAATGCATGATGTCATACAACAATCACAAACCAAAAACGATCAAAAGCATGACTGATTAGCACTGATTTTGACCAAAATAAGCAAACATTCATAATCGGCTAGAAAGCTAATGAGTAAAGACATTACGTCGTGTGCTGTTCTGGTGAGTTTACTTGAAGGGGCTTTCAAGGAAACATCGCTCTGATTGTTAAGCTCTCCTTCAGGCTATCATTAGTCATATATGAAATCACCTCACATAAATGTCTCCAAATTAAGGACTGCTAGCATAAATGGTCATAAAATCTCAGCGCTGCAGGGGCTCCTTCCTCCTGGAGTCCTCAACAATACGCTAACCACACAAAGCTAATCAGCATATTAGCCTTCATGTAAATAAGGCTTTGTTCATGCTGCACGTGAATCGAATTTGATGTTCAGATCTAATCTAGAACCGACTCACTACGCTGTCATTTTACAACCGATGAACTCTGATCCGTTCTTTAATACAGCATAGCTCATGTATGTAAAATGACTTTCACAATGTGGGGAAAACTGAAATATTGCAGTTCCTCGTGTCTGTCGTGACATTTCGCTCAGAAGCATGAGTATACTATACTTCTTTGTCCAAAATAACTGCCTCGGCATGTAAATAGTGTAAGTAAATGTCACATAAACGTCATAAAAGTAATGTCACTGTGTGAAGAATGAGTCCGGAGTGAAATATTTTAGTTAAAATAAATGTAATTATTTCTTTGGTAGCACTTGGTCATTGGTTAACATTAGATAGCAATATTAGTAAACATGAACTAAGAATGAAAAATGCTTCTACGTCATTTATTAATCTTAGTTAATGTTAGTTTCAGCATTTAAAATGATTTAAAAGTTGTTTTGGTAAATATTAGTTAATGCACTGCCAATAAGCGATTTTATTAAATTACATTAGCTTTAAAATTGATAAACAGTGTAATAAATGCATTGTTCATCGTTTGTTCAAGTTACATTAACTGAAGTGACACAAAGTGTTACCATTTCTTTGTTCAAAGACAATTCGAGAAATTTTAGCCATTTACTAGTGGTAGTTAAGCACATATTAATACCTTCTATATCCTAACTATTAATAAGCAGCATATTAGGACTTTATTAAGAAAAAATGTCTCTCCATGTCTCTACCTACAGGTTCCGCACACTGCCTTAAGATCTAATGAACATTTTTGGCTCGGGATACAATAGCTATTCACTGTTTGACTTAAACTATTGTTCGTTTCTTGAGTAAAGCCTCAAACAATCAGAACAGATCTCTTAAAACAACAGCCGCGGATCCAAAGGATACAATATGAGCTTTGGAGTCATTTATATTTAACTGAAATATGAAATGTCAATTTCTCCAACAAATTTAGCTTTGCACAAAGGTTTTCCTCTCTTTCCGAAAGGAAAATTCTCCGCCTAAAGTATGAAGCTGCACTTAATTCAGGGTGAAATCCATTTATAGCTGCAAACTAGCGGGGTTTGTTTGCCAGGCTCAAAATCAGTCTGCCAGAAATTAGCAGGACAACGGCTAGTTGTTTACCGCCTGGCTTACTTTGGCAGATTTGTGTCTGTTCTGAAGGAATAAACTTAAAATGAAACTTACTAGCGTCAGTCGCACCGCCCATTTCAGTTGCTTCAAAAAAGTTGTTTGGGCTCCACGCGTTTAGCGAAAATGCTAAGTTAAACAAATTACGTGTGGATAAACAGAAACATCCAATGACCTCTGCTCAAGGAGTGACGTCTACAGTAGCGGCTGACGGTGTCAAGGCTTGCACCTGTCCAAACCACACAGTCGTGCACCAATTAACAATGACATTAATAACCAGTTTAGTCTCAGTTGTAAACGACCCACCCAATACACGCTTCCGGTACAAGCTGTCAAACTCGAATGCCAAAACGTCAACCCCTAAAACAAGCCTTTCTTCTCTAATTCGAGCTAAATTGAGGAAGTTAGTAAAAAATGTTAAAATCACAGAGCCGTCCGCAGTTTCAAACTAATCACTGAAACGACTACTGTAAGACGTTTTTGAGCTCCTGGATAAATATAACGGATTAAGACAGTGATTGCAGAAGGGCATGTTTTTAACAAACACAGACTGACTCAAAGTAGCATTTAGCTTAGATGACCACAACTCAATAAAAACTATTTTCAACAAGGTTTAGTTAGCTGGGTTACGTGGTCAATATCAAAGATGCTGTAGTCGGTATAGCTAGTCTGAATAGAAAATGTGACAATTTTATGAAGCGATGTGTGAAAGTTGTACTCATACAGCTAACATGTAGTAGTTAACATTCTTTAGGTTGAAGAATGGTAACTATAACAACTAAGCATTGACTATATATGCTTATTTGGTAACACTAGTTGCTTATTAGCATGCATACTATTAGCCATTTTTTGGTCGTAATTAAATACATATTATTTATTCTACATGACCTTATTCTACATCACTAATCCGACCCAATACCTAAATTTAACAACTGCCTACTAACTATTAATAAGCACAATTAAGAATTTATCGAAGAAAAAGTCTCAGTTAATAGTGAATAAGTGTCTTACCACTTATTTTAAGATCCCATTAACATTACTAACTAACTACTAACTACAGCTTTTTGACTCCATAAACTCCTAATTTGCTCCTTATTAATAGTTAGTAAAGTAGTTGTTGAGTTTAAGTATGTGGTAGGATTTGGGATCATACAGAATAAGGCATTAATAAACGTTTACTAATAAAGTGTTAATAAAGACCCAATGTGCTAGTGGTATGCAAGCGAGTTAATAGCGAGAATTGGTCCTTAGACTAAAGTTTACTTGTCGTCAACCAGGATTTTGAACAAATGAAGTGTTGGCGACCAAGTGTGATGTGTTCCTGAATCAACATCTTGGCCCTGAAACAACATTCCTTCCCAACAAACCCAATCCTAACCATATCCTCAACCTCAACCATGAAGTACTCCAGAAATCAGATGGAAATAATAGTAACCGACCTTGTAATGAGAACAGCGTTGTCGTGATGGGCGATCCCGTTCTCTGGGATACTGTTTCCATCTCCCTGATGAGAAAGAATGGATTTCTGCCATTTACAGAAGCTGTCTAGAGATTTGTCCGCATGGTGGTTTATCTCTAAGTTGGTCTGCAACATAAAAAAGCCAATGCAACGCATCAATGCAACAAAATTTGATACACGGCGAGCTGACAAGTCACAATACGGCAAAGGACACTTTGGCGTGTTAAGTTTATATATTTAGTTTATTATATTATATATTATTTGGCTGGTACGATGTGAATTGTAGCTCTTATGACATCATTTTAGAGCTAGTGGGATCTTTTGGTTGGTTTCCCAGTCTGGGAAGAGTTATTTGATTCTTTCGAGAACAAAAAAACATAGACAAACGCCCTGGCTCTCTCATTAAAGACATTAACGTAAAATCTTTTACAAAGTTTCCCTCAGGGACAATGTCTAGGCATATCTGTTCAAATAACTTTTATCTTTAAAAGTGGTCAGACGATTCATGATTCGATCTGTCTTTTTCAGGGCAATAAAGCAGCAGACTACTGCGAGGTGTGTTTCTAAGCTTCTAAAAATACTCCGAGCTCACGCTCATTTAATGCTAATGCAGACGAAAGACAAGAACGATGGACAGTGTCCATGTGCGTGAGACTAGGGAAAAATATCACCAGTCTAGTCTTAAGACGTCCTACTGAAATACAATGAACTTAAGCAAAACCAAAAAGCAGCTGCACACCATAAACTGTTTATTCTTGAAGAAATACAAAATTAAAGATATAGTAGTATGTAATTTTGCTTTCAACATTCAATTTTGGCGTCTTTATATATTTTTTGTTTTTATTTTCTTCCTGTCGTTAACATCAACCTGCCAAAAGGGAATACAGAAGAAAATTAGCTGAACCACCAGGTTTGTTGGCTAAACCTGGTGGATTTTACATATTGAATGTATTATTTATGTGCATTGTCCCTGGTTAAAGTAAATAAATGCGAAATGAGAAAAAGCGATAGCTCACCCTAAAATGAAAACATGTCCTCATGTCATTCTAAATGTGTATGACTTTCTTTTTTCCACGGAACACACACGTGGAAATGTTTTTCATCTTTACAGTAACAGCTAATGGGGTCCAAAAGAGCATGAACATTCTTCAAAATATCTTCTTTTGTGTCATACAGGTTTGGGACGCCATCGGCTGAGTAACTGTCACACTCACCTGATCCTCCGTCAGAACAATCAGTCGGGTTACAATAATGTTCACAACGTTTCCAAGACTGGCATCACGGTAAAGTTTGGCAACCTGACCTCCAGAAAAGAAGAAAAGACACAAAGTCAGCCAAATGCTGTTCGAGTTCTCGCGTTACCTTAAGAAGGAACGAAATGCACATCGGAGACAAACGCGCCTGAGAAAAGCAGGACCAAACTTACAATATTCATTACGGAGAGGATGTAGTGCTCGATGTCTTTGCGACCGTGGTAGCCAACCATCATTTTGTCCGCCACCACCAGGGTCTCCACAAAGCGCTCAGAGCTGACAGAACGCCTCTGGCGGTGGCCACCCATCGAGCTGTCGCCGTCCGGGGCCGGGTAAGGTGTGTTTGCTTCAGGATTGGTATCGTAGCTGGGAGTCCTGTTTATCGTGAGGTCTAGGGAAAACAAAAACGGTTCACATTTTCATCAAAAAGCGATTCATTTGCATTAGCATGAGAACTTTAGAGTAGATCTTCACTCGACGTTTATGCCGAAAGCTGTTTGCAGGGACTTCCAGCCAAACCTGAACCACTGACCATCATTTCCTAAACTGCTATCTATAGCTGTTTATGTCACAATGTGGCCGAATGGAGGTTTACCAACCTGAAACACCACAGCTGAACTCCTCGCTTGGCTCTTGCAGAGAAGGAATAGAAGTCTTTTTATAAATAACATGTGGTTGTCCTTCGTGGTTGACATCACTGAAATTTCTGGATATATTTTTTAATGGCTCTATTAAATATTGCTCGTCCTCTGTGGTTATGACACCATGCTTGATAAGAAAAGAGAAAATGGTAGGTTACACAAAAAGCACATAGGAAAAACAAGAAAATATGTTCATTGACAAGGTTTGAAATATTCCATCTGCAATGTCAAGGACAAAGTTGTAAATTCATGCATTTTAATGGCCCTATCGCATGCTTATCATTTCTACAAATATATTCATGCTGTTAAAATACATACCAGAGCGCAGATAACTCTTACTCATATTATTGCAAGTAATTCATATCATTCAGCATTGCGAGCAAACGCAAAAACACGCCACAATACAAATCAATGAGATAAATCACTCAAAAACCACCAATTACATAAAGAACAACACTGTAATTACTGGGACAGGAACCAAAGCACACAGACCTGCGCCCTTGAACACCCCCAATTTCATAAATTCAAAAAGAGCCTCAGAAATGTGTTTATAGAAAAAGAATGCTGGCATGTTCTCCAAGTCTGTAAAACTCCACAATGAGACCAATTAAATCTTTACAAAGAAATAGCCAGCGCTGCACACGCAAAACAAAAGAGCAGTTGATATAAGCCGTATGCTGTGTGATGCACGGCGAAAACTGCTGAGACATTCAAAGGATTGTTTTTCCATTTTTGGTTTCAATAAAATGACTGAAGCAACGCAGAGATCTCAATTTATGAAGCATGGTGAGCCAGTACCTTTGGCCGCAACAATCATAATATAACATTTTAGCATCATTACAACTGTCTCGTTCTTTATTCCGACTAAAGGAGGATCGTGGAGAACAGCTTAATATTACAGAACTAATAAAGCAGAGCTGTCTGAAATTTTTTGTGGACTACAGCAGCCTGAAGCTTTTTGTTTTAGCAATCTAGTTGGTTTAATGACGGAGTTGCTTTTGCTTTCGTTTGAGTCATTGGGGCAGATCAAACTCTGATGGTATCAGATAACATGCTTTAGGAAAGATTAACCACAGTTTCACTACAAATGAAGCCAAAAAACTATGATTAGTAGTCAAACCATGGTGACCACAATAGTGCCCTAAAACATGCGAAATGATAAAATGCCTGAGGTCTTGAAGCAATTTTAATTAAGCTTTATGGACATTATTTGTGGCAGAAAATAATTCGTGTTTCACATACATTAGTTTGTAAAATCCCACATTATGCTTACAGCGTTAACAAATGTTTTCCACCTTTACAGACAAATAGAAAAGACCTCCACAGTAAAAAGAAAATTTCAGTGAAAGTCCAATTTTTTGCTTGTTAGATGCTGTTAGGCAAAGAGCCGTCTTCTTCATTGGCAACTTCAATGTAGCTGTTGTTTTCATTACATTACACAAAAATATAAAGCCAAAAACACTGTTGTCATGTCAAATGGGCAACATGCATAAAGATGAATGTTTTTGGTTGAAAACGGCTTCATGTACACGTAACTGCACACTTACTTTACCAACAATTCCTAAAAAATTCTACCCGCAATTATTTCATTTGAGAAATGTCATCATAATTACTGCACTTTCGCAAATCAACACGTGTAAAGTAAAATTTAAATTTCAGATTTTTTTAAGCACCAATCGCAACAGGCATTTTTGAGCAATTAAAAGTATTTATTACACGAGATGAGAAAGCGCAGAGTAAATAACCTTGTTGCGCTTATTTATTATAGTATCGTATAAATGCTGTTCTCCACATTCTGAAAACGTCTCGCATTGAAACTTCCTCAAATCATCATTCCGTCCTCTCTTGCAATATCCAACCGAGGGGTCAGGTAAAGATCTTGAAAAACTCCTGAAACTATAGGTCTTCACGGCGGTTTAGAGAGAAGGTTTTGTGTTTGCACGCAGACACCGTGGCTGCAGGAAATGCCTCAGGACCAGCAGAGCCACTCTAAATTCTCATAGATTTATGCGAGGGTGCTGCTGATACCAGGGTGGAATCCAATATCGAGGCCTGTCCTCCCACAAGAACCCACCCCAGTTTAAGGTAATTGCAGAGGGCCGGGTCTCTCAGTCTCTCATCAAGTTAAAGACACAACGTGCACAACTACAGTCTAGCTTCCACTTTAAAACTGAAGCCTGCCAAGATACAAGCTAGTAAAGTATTTAAAGCGACATTTCCAATATCGCCTTTCATCCAGCGTGTAGCTGCATGTGACTGTTGTCGCAAATTGCGCAAAAGTGCACAATGCATAAAGTTAAAAAGAATCGACTCTATAGTTAGTTAGTCATTCGAATGCCACTTCTGTGACTGCTACACATTTGCATAATTCCTCCCAATGAACAACTCGACCCCGCCCACAATCACGCAATTTTTCGGACAACTGGGAGTTCAGCGTGGGATACACAAAGCGCTTTCTCTCGAAAGATGCTTCAGTACCCAGAATCACAACCTGTATGATAAATAATAGACGCTTATATTTTTATCAAGCATTCGAAATACGGAACTATGGGAATGGGGGTATCATTTCTAATGGGCTGTATGTGGTAGACCAATCACAACAGACTAGGCCATCTGACCAATCAGAGCAGAGTAGGCTCACGGAGAGGAGGGGTTTAGAGAGACTCTTTGAACCGCTTCGAACGAATCGTTTGAGAATTACTGGAAAATTAGGTGATATTAAATGAATATTTTGAGAAAACAAAAGCATCTTAAAATGGCATAATAGGAGCACTTTAAAAGTTTCAAGCATTTGGAAAAGTAGTTAAAAGCTACTACGCTAAAACTATTTCAAGTTTAAACTTTAGTCACGTCGTTCCAAACCTGTATGACTGTTTCTTCTTGGGGAATTTTGGAAAACGTCTCATATGTATTTATCACATAGCGAAAACGTTCTCAAATAAATGCGCTAAATGTCCTGCAAAACCTCAAAACAAAGAACTGATTCTTTCTGCAGTAAAGTTACAGAGGTGAGTTGTCAAAGCAATTTACGGGGTCATACTAGTTTATGCTACCCAGAGCCGTTCGATAATCGCATTGCATCACAGGAAGCCACGTTTCACAGCAACCGTGCGGAGTGCGGTTTAGTTAAGCAACATCAAAGTCCCCACCAGATGAAATGCTCAGTGTGAGATAGGAATCAGCTGGCAACGGGCTTGCAGGTGCAGGAGGGATTCAAGCCCGATGCGGAGAGACAGCTAAGCTAATATTTTGCTGTCACTCAGCAGTCACTTTAACACTGAGCAGAAGCAGCCGTGTACACAGAGACAGGGACATAGATAAGAACTCTGGCAGCAAAACAGACAAGGCCCTTTAAGCTCTCCCTCTCTCTCTTTCTCGTGTTAGTCACACATGAGGCATAAGTTTCTTGAAGCTGCCTAAGCTTTATTAATGTCATGTAGACATGCTGACTCATTCTGGACGCCGGCCTGAAGCTCTGCTCTTAAACTGCTGAGCAAGACACTGATATTGGCACTTTTCATTGTTAAAATCCTTCATCTATCTAATAAGGATGCTAACATTTAGTTGATTTTCCCATAAAATGCATACAGTTTGGTGCTATGCTTGTTTGAGCTTCCCAGCATTCGGGGACAGGACTATTAGTCTGTCCAACCTATAGCAAAGTGCTCAGGAAACTTTTTCAATTCTGTTTGGTAATGGTAGCGGTGTAGAAATGAAACACTTAAGGTTTAAAGAGGCCATATGATGCAATTTTAAGCTTTCCTTTCTCTTTGGAGTGTGCCTAAAGACTAAAGACAAAACCAAAGATATATGATACATAAAAGTTATGACTTGTCCCCACCCCCCTAAAACAACTTGATTAAACACGCCTCGTTTTCTAGACGTCACAGAGTGGGTTTATCTTCATAACACCGCTCACATGTTTACGCAAAGAAAGAAGGCGGAGCTATTATTCTGTCTGTAGTGTTGCTGCGGGCGCCATGTTCTGGAGACGCCGTGTTTCGTCGTGAAAGTGAAACTATTTTGTTTGTGCTTCCAGAAGAGGACACGACTAGAAATCAGTGTCAAGTTGTGTTTACTACACCGTTCCAGAAAAGATATTAGAGTGTGTTTAAATATTAGAATACGGAGGACTGATTCCTGAACTTTTAAGTAAGTTACGTTCTTATTAAAAGAACCTGCTCACTATTAAAATGTAAGTTTTGAGCAGTGTTGAGTAATGCTTGTTGTTTGTGGTTTCTCCAGTCACAAATTCAGAAACGGTGGTATGTTTACGAGGCGTGATGCTTAAAAGACAGCATATGTCTATGTCTCCACTAGATGCAACAAATTCCTCATTTGCAATGGCTTTTATAGTTTTTGTGTCATTGCACCGGGATGCGGCATCACATGCGTATTCTAAATAGTGCTGTCAAAATGAGATGTTTTTTTCTTGACAATGTTTAGACGCTAAGCATTGTTTCTAAGCTAAGCATGTGTGTCATGTCACTTTCAACAGCAGCAGCTCTTAAAGTAACAGCAGCCAAATAACCTAATAACCGAGTTGCTTTAACGTATGTTAATCGGAGAATAGAAAAATTAAGAAATCAATAACATTTGCAGCTTTAAGGATTGGTCTACATTTCATTTAGAATTTAGTGTTTGATACTTGTTGAAAGGCACCGGTAAATATGACATTTTATTGCAATAGGTTTATGTGAGGAAGCTTGCATAATTACAAGTTGTTAGTTAAATAATTGGGAGAAAAAAAAGAACAATTTACTTGTAACATCAGTAGTACTGATGCCAGTGATATTCGCCTTTAGTAATAAAAAAGATGCAATTAAACAAATATTAAAAATATACTGTCTTTATGTTGTTTCTACACACATTTGAAAGCTTGAATGTGACATTACTGCATTATATAAGTACATTTAAAAACGTTATTTTTAAATTAATTGTAATTTATCATGATTCATTTCAGGGGGAAAAAAGCGTAATTAATTGTTTTCTTTTTTTAATTGATAGACAGCACTAATTCTAAACTGTGTGTACTGGGTGGTTGCTAGCTGGGTGCTCACTTCAAAAGCCCAACCGAAAAGAGGCCACCCAAGTCTCTATGATATTCTGCTTGGGTCCTTTCTTCACCTATTTCTTTGCCAGGTGAAGATTAGAAGCCCTGCAACAATGCACGTGGTTTAAAAATAATCATCCAGCAGCAAGGACAGCGTATCAGTCACATCGAGAAGGCTAAGTCAGCAAGTATGTGGCCCTTTGAGGAAGTAAACACTTCAGCTGAAGATCTTTAGATATGTGGGCAATAAAATGCGATGCATATTCCACATGTCTTTGGCCAGCACGCTTTCATATCCCTGCCTGAATGTGCAATTTCCAATCTGTTCTTTTATGCAGAAAACAGCGCGCTTTTTCCTGCGGTATTTTGGAGAAAAACAGCTTGCTACAAATATTACAAATTCCGAAAAAAATCTTTTAGCGAACGTAACTTATCCTCTCATGCACCCAAAAGCACGACCATTTTCAGAGACGGATGTACTCACCAAGCCTTTGCAGTTGCTCAATGCCACTTTTGTAGTGCTATATTGATCCAGTAGGTATCCAACATAGTGGCAGTTATCGACCACTGAATGCTGCCAGTCTAGTCCGTCTTTGCCCCAGTACTCTACCGTGAAATGTTTCGAAACCAGGATGGGGTTGAGTGTCAGGTTCAGGTGAAAGTGCTTGCCGTAGGCTGAGAGTTTGTAAAAAAGCCTGGTCTCGGTGTGGTCCAGCTCGTCCTGGTCCAGTCCACGTCTCCGCCGACCGGGCCTGTAATGCTTCACAGTGTAACTCATGAACTGGCCCCTCTCATTCACCCGCACTGGTACTGTTAGCTGATAGTGCTCCAGCGTGGACAGGAATTCCGCTTTGTGTTTTGGGGAATAAAGCGAAGCAGATAACAGTGAGCAAAACAAAGGAGATGGCAATCACGGGAAACCAAAGATCACCAAGCAATTTCAGCAATGTAAATGGCAGGTGTGCTCAGAGATTGCTCTTTCACAGCTCAGTTACGTTCAATCCTGTAGAAGCTTTGTTTCTGATGTTTCTCCTAAAAATTCTCTTTCGGTAATATTAAATGAGTCTCCTCTTGATGTTTTAGAGTAGATAAACAACAGTGTCTCAAAATTTTTGATTTGATAGTTTGATAGTTAAAAGTCAGAGGTCTTAAGGTGTCTTTTAAGGTTTTTCAGGAACAACAATGGAGATACTTAAAAGGAAGCTAACTGAGATGACCTCCTGCAAAAGCAATACATTTTCCCACTGGACTGGCAAACCTGAGCCCAGTTGTTGAGATCTCGACACACAAGATTGCTTTTTCTCTCTATTTCTTTAGTTTAATGCCTCAGATGTTTCTCCTAGTCATCAGTAAGTCTGCTGCTCTGACTTTTCTCCTGAAGTGTTTCAGCAGAGATCTCAAAAACATCTCACACCGTGCTCAAGTCTGCCAGAGAAAAGAGATACTCATCAGTTTCTTCCAAGATCAAATCATGAGTTACGCTACCCACGTTGCATCTCTGTGCTCTTACTGTATCTCAATAACTGTCTCAATTGTTCATCTGCTTATTTCCTCTGAGAACAAGCAACAAGCAAGGTGAGCTTGACACTTACACGAAACATAACTGAGCAATAAAACGTTTCCCCCGGGCAGAGCTAAAGGGTCTTAATGACATCATTGTAAGCAGAAAATGAGTTACGGCTTGCTGCGGGGAAATTTTCGGAGCTGCTATGACATTAGCTACAGTCACCACTATATGCTCTTATATATGTCCGCACGTTATTAAACCTACCTTGAGAGTTGTACGAAAGGATCTGAGCTTCAGCAGCGGCCAAGACCAGGCTAAATATCCAAGTCAGCGTCTTCCAAAAAATTTCCATAATTTAGGGAAGATCTGACATGGGGTGGGGTATGGGGGTTGGGGAGGGCTACAAGTGGATTAAAGCGATATGATCAATCCAGCTTCGCACCATAACATATCCGTGACAAGCATCCTCGACACATTTGAATCTCAGTCCACTTAATCCCAGGTTCTTCCTAAAGGCGACTTGATCCTGCACCTTTGTCAGCCATGAGCAGGGCAAGAATCCATATGAACTCTCTTCATGTTATTCCAAAACAGCAGATCTATATTAGGAGCCTGTCCCAAACGATCCATTGGTTTGCCTGGAAATGAATGAAAGCAGGGGAGGGGGGACTTGTCAGTGGAAAATTGGCAGTTTACGATCATAAAATGGATTTTGCCTGAACGTAGCTGTTTAACTGCAAATGCTAAGCATGCTTTGTCTCATCAAACATCGGGAGCGGATTGCAATTCCATAGCCGTAACATCTGGACTCGAACAGGTTTGATCACACGCGCACACACATAACGCTGAGCTCATAGGTGTTGAGTGGGACGCCGTAACTTCAGGTTATCATTTTCACACCTGCACTTGACTATTAGCTGCCCTGCCTGTTTCCGACACAAGGCATGAATCCATGCTGCAAAAACCTGTTGCAAATAACTCGACCGGTGGCTAATCAGACTGAAGCCTCACCAGCCAATTACAGCTTTTCCAGATTCGTGGCGCGTGAACGGAATCAACAAGCATTTATTGCACGTACAAAGCATCGAATCAAGTGCATTCCTCTCTAACTTCCTCTAAACCATTTTTTTTATTTTGTAGCTGCAGCTTTGCATTCGGAGTTCTGTAGCACTCTCAGCCGGTGTCTAGATGTGTTTTTGGTGTGAAGTGTGAAGTTCTCCTCGGGTTAATACAGGTGTCCTATAGGAATAACACAGGTGCGCTAACGTTGTCTTCTTTTCGAACACTATATCTAAAAACACTCAAAATGAGACTTGGTTTGATATTACATGCTGCGATGTAATACATTTTTCAGCGCGTTTCACACAAAACAACTAACCCACCTGTATGCATCTCTCAAAAAAAGAAAACTGGAAACCAAACAGTTTTGGTGACAACTAACCAAAAAATGCACGGACCAAAAAAATGCATTTCCAAAAACTTCAGTACAGTTTGGAAGCAATGCATGTCTGTCTGTCTATCTATGCTGCATGCATAGCGCCTCAATAATAAGTGCTCTATCAACTCAAAAGCCAAAAAGCATGGACAGTCTTCTTCCCGATCACTTACAAACTATCTATCTGTCTATCCATCTGTCTGCTGAACAAGACTGTTGCTAGACTCTACATGACAGTGAAAGCAACTCCAGAAGTAACTCACCGGATGAACCTCAAATCAAATGCCTGCTTTTCTCTAGAACCCGCCAGAACAAGGGTCGTCCAGTCCCAACAGATATATCCTATTCGTCAGCCCCCTTTGCGTGGGTTTCTTACTATCGCGGCAAAAGCCGAAGCGGCAACCGTGCAGACCAACATTCGAGAGTTTAATAAAACGGCTTCTTCCAGACAGCAGCTCGAGTCTAAAACGTGTCTGACCCAGACAGCTGGCAACTGCCCAACACTATTACACTGACCGCTGAAATAAAAACACACAAGACCAATGAGAACACTGCAAATGTGCACCGAGGGACCCTTTTCCTTTTTTTTTTTTATTTAGTATCTTATATTAACGTTGTCGTCTGAGATAAAGCCGTCACGAAGGATCGCTATTAAAAACAGACTCCGTTATATTGACATGCATTGATATCTTCTGTGCAAACTCCGCTGGGTATGCCTTAGACCGTCCGAAAGACTCGTAAGAAATGATAGTTACCGTCTTTTACTGTAGAACGCACGCAGACAGTAGAAATCTTCATTTGTTTCCACTTCAGTGCATTCTTCAGCAAACCTCTCGTTTCGCTTCAAGCCATTCTCATGCCAACAAATGTAGTTGTGTCCTTGCACGGGGGGGAAAAAAAGCTCTCCGTGAACTCACTTCATCGGCAACGCAGAGGGGAAAGACTCCGAATGTGAACCAAAAAAAAAAAAAAAGCTGTTGAATAAGTTTGTGTAACTCAGCTCATGTTTGACTGACTTAAGTTTCCAGGGAGTGTGGTGGCTTATTGTTTGGTCTCGTGCTCTTTGATTCACCGGAGAGGAGTAATAACAGTAACGCGCATTGGACCGGCGCGCTCGCGGGACAGCGGGGCCGATCAGAGGCGCGCAGCCTTTAATACCGAAGCCGGATCTGAGGCAGCGCTCGAACCCGAACCCCGCCGGGGAGTTCGGCGTGACGTCACTGCAGATGTGCCTTCCGCTGAGCGCGCGCGTCCGGTCGTCAGGTGAAGCAGGTAACGAAACGCGAGCCTCAACACACACCTCTGCGCTCCAGTCAAAGACCTTTTTAGAGCCGTACGTGGTTGAAAATAAATGCACGTGGGCATTATTGGTTGTTAGGCGTTTTTATTATTTGCATGCGCTTCACTGAAGCGCAGGTGTTTTAGCGTGTAACGGCGGCGCAGGCGGTAAATCAACAACGCATAGAAAACAAGAGTTTGTAAACGTCATTATCTATCAAAATAAAATAGAATTTAGTATCAAAATAAATATCGTCTAGTGGATTATGGAAGTGGTATTTCATATGCATAGCTTCGCAATGAGTTAGTAAAGTACACTGATGGAGGATTGTCGTTTAGTTTGCAGCGACACCATGAGGAGAATGTGTGGCGGTGCACTCATTTATTATATATATATATATATATATATATATATATATATATATATATAATTTTTCCCCTCATAATCATTTATTATATATATATATATATATATATATATATATATATATATATATATATAAATAATATTTATATATATATATATATATATATTTTTTTATATATATATATATATATATATATATATATATATATATTTATTTTTTATTTTTTCCTCATAATCATTCTTTGTATGTTGATAATATATATGCTGTTAATAAACATATCACATAAATAATAATAATAATAATAATAACATAAGTGTGAAAATAATTTAAGAATCGATGTCGTTTACCATACAACAAATGAGTAGAGCTAAATATAACAGGATTACAACAGCAATTTCTGTTGTGCATTATGACAAGCGTTATTACCGTAAATGGTAATGAAACTGAAGTTCCTCTCCCATCCTGTAGTCGGCGGTCTGTGGTCCGAGAGTCGTTGGTCACGTTAAAACCACCATCGAAGAAGAAACAAACTTTTATTTGAAAATGGCGTCCGACGTGAGCCGTGATGGTTCCGAAAATAAACGCAAACTAGATGATGAAGATGAAGACGAAGGCGGATGGGTCGGGCCGCTGCCCAGCGAGGCCACACAAACCAAAAAGAAGAAAGGTAAGTTAACTTGTTTTCTGCTTCAAAAACCCGGAAGAGCTTTTGAATGTGTCTTTAAACCCAGTGAGCTGCCTAACGAGAACACTGGATAACGTTTGTGGGCTTTTTAGTTAGTTGTAATATGAAATTTCAAAAATATGTTGCATGTCTTCTGTAACAAATAAATGTGCTGTTTGATTTGGACTGAGATGTTATTAATGTATGGCATGTCTTCTGCTGCAGTTCTTCATTATGAAAGATTGTATCTGGACAATTTACCCTCTGCCTCCATGTATGAGAGAAGTTACATGCACAGGGATGTTATAACACACATTGTTTGCTCCAAGTAAGTTCCCTCCAAAGAATATCAATCATATTTTTTCATTGCATGCCCGGTCAAGCTAGTAGTTTAGTTGACCTCACCACAAAAAAAACCCTCTTTTTATTGAACAGTTCAACAGGAGACTCCAAAATCAAAGATCATCATCAGACCGCTAGTTAATTTGACCTGATTGACAGGTTTAAAAGTCTCACAAGCAGAGTTTATGTAACAGAAAAATAAATGCACTTATGTAAATATATTACATACATTTGAATACATTGCGTTCACTTATTTTGAAAGCGATTAATCAGTTTAACAGCCCTAAGGCAAGTGCATTTATTTGACTCGATTGTCATTTCTTATCATCCCAGAACAGATTTTATCATAACGGCGAGTCAAGATGGACATGTGAAATTCTGGAAGAAGAAGGAGGATGAAGGTGTAGAGTTTGTCAAGCACTTCCGCAGCCATCTGGGTAGGTGTCCCTTTATTACATCTAGATCAAGAGATCAGCACCATACCAAGCGCTAATGGCTTTTACCTTCAGAAAATAGCATTTGTAAATGATTTGTTTCTGACACGTAGGTGTGATCGAGTGTATCTCCATCAGTGCGGAAGGAGCGCTGCTTTGCTCCGTGGGCGACGATCAGGCCATGAAAGTTTTTGATGTTGTTAACTTCGACATGATCAACATGCTCAAACTCGGGTAAAACCTTGCTCTTCTGTGTGTGAATTTGCTTTGTACTTTTTATGTTTTGCCTTATTTTGACCCTGTGATATTCCTCTCTCTATATTTATATATATATATATATATATATATATAATATATAGGTTTTTATATTCAGGTTTTTTATCTTAAAGCCTTTTTAATTTTTAAATAAAATGTTCTTTAATATTCTGCATTTAATATTTAATGGCCATAGACAGTTCTTCTGAATTATACAACAATTATTTCAATATAGAATAATCAAAATATATGCATTAAAAACCCTAAATATAGTTTGTAAACAAAAATATAGGAGAAGTATTTGAAATGCAATGTATTAAAGGCATTTGATGTCATCTGTTTGGAGAAATAATAAACCTGTTTATAAGTGTGACTTTAAGATCATTCTGCTTTTTATAATTTGTGTGTGTGTGTGTGTGTGTGTGTTATTTAGCAAGTGCCACAAAGTTTTTATGCTATTCTGATGACTTAAAAAAATATTCAAATGATTAATCGTAAGTTATTTTGTTATAATGTGTGTGCTATGTATATAAATATACATAATTGCACATATGTTATGCAAACAAAACCTTTCATTTCCGATGTGATTTAATTGTCCGACTACACTAGTAAATACTCAAAACTTCATCTGAGGTTCAAGCTAATTTCCTCTTCCTCTTTTTTTTTTTTCCCCCAGATTTCATCCAGGCCAGTGTGAATGGATCTATAATCCGGGAGATGCCATCTCTACCGTGGCCTGTTCCGAGAAGTCGACTGGGAAGATTTTTGTATACGACGGAAGGGGAAGTAATCAGCCTCTGCACACGTTTGAAAAGATGCACTCGGCGCCGCTGTCTCAGATCCACCTGAATCCGAAGTATCGCGTCATCGTGTCCGCCGATAAAGCCGGGATGTTGGAATACTGGACCGGGCTCCCGAGCGAATTCAAGTTTCCGCGGCAGGTGGCGTGGCAGTTCAAGACGGACACAGACTTGTACGAGTTCGCCAAATGCAAAACGTATCCCACCAGCCTGGCGTTCTCCCAAGACGGCAAGAAAATGGCCACCATCGCCACCGACCGCAAAGTCCGGATTTTCCGTTTTCTCACCGGAAAGCTGATGCGAGTGTTCGACGAATCGTTGACCGTAAGTGTTTATCGGTTGATTTAATTATGCACTCGCTTGTTCTGAAGGTTAGCGGGTTGGAAGAACTTG
The DNA here is from genome assembly GCF_018831695.1 of Puntigrus tetrazona. NCBI lineage: Eukaryota > Metazoa > Chordata > Actinopteri > Cypriniformes > Cyprinidae > Puntigrus > Puntigrus tetrazona. The sequence goes on from NC_056708.1 coordinate 1,850,464, forward strand.
AAGTAAGTTGTCGTCTCCGCGGCAGATGTTCACAGAGCTCCAGCAGATGCGGCAGCAGTTGCCTGATATGGAGTTTGGCCGCAGAATGGCGGTGGAGCGAGAGCTGGAGAAGGTGGACGGCATCCGTCTGACCAACATCATCTTCGACGAGACCGGCCACTTCGTGCTGTACGGCACCATGCTGGGCATTAAAGTCATAAACGTGGAGACCAACAGGTAGACAATAAATACACCTCTTCTAGGATGAACTTCCAATATCACAACAACATAAAAGCCATCACTATTAATAAATGCAACATAAATGATTATTTGTGTGTAAATACACAAAGTCAGTTCAGTTTGTGAATTGTCATGTGGTTCAAAAACATTATTTTTGATATTTGTAAAAGCACCTTTTTTGTAAGTAATGTATTTAAAATATATATAATATAATTATAGAATATTTAAGCTTTAATATGGTAGCAATGCATAAAAACGTATAAACGTCAGTATAAAGAACTTTTAAAGTTGCAAATAAAGAACTGGTATGTTTAAGAGGTGGTGTGTAGGGAAAATGTTACTTTATAGTGTAAGGTTACAACACACAGGTCATTCCACTGAATCTTTTCAGCCGGTAACTGTGTGTCCGAACCGTTTTTTTGGCCGTAAAGGTGTGTACGGATCCTGGGCAAACAAGAGAACATCCGTGTGGTGCAGCTGAGTCTGTTTCAGGGAGTAGCCAAGGCCATGCAGGCCGCACCGACCATCGAGATGAAGGCCTCCGACAACCCGGCGCTGCAGAGCTCCGATCCAGACCCCACCATCTTCTGCACCGCCTTCAAGAAGAACCGCTTCTACATGGTGAGATTGCCAGAAAACGCACTTTTTTTGGATTGAGGTTTTCGGTTGCAGACTGATCATAACTTTTTATATTTGATTATGAAATCAAATCAAATTTTTTTTTATCAGAAAAGTAAGATTGAAATCCTCTGGGCAGCTGCTAGTAAGTGTTGTATAGTCATTTCTTTACTCTTTAAAAAAAAAAAAAAAAAAAAAAAAAAAGTTTCACCAAGTACATTAAATGTTTAATTTTTTAAAACTTTTTTTCTGTTTTGAAAAACTATAGTTTTATTTATATAGTTATTATAGTGTTTATAATAATTGTAGTAATTATAAGTGCAAATGAGCATGTAAAGCAAATCTTTTTTAAAACAAGAAAAAAAATGTGGATCATGCTCTCGAGAGAAACTCAGATGTTCCAGTGTTCATTTAAATATTTATTTTTATTTTATCTGGAAGTCTGACACACTTTAAACTCAAAAAAAAAAAAAAAAAGTGTAATTGTTCACACTAAATGTATTATGTAAAAAAAAAAAAAAAAAGATTTTTTTTTGTTGTTGTTATAAGGAGCAGATCACCCAAAAACAATGATTTGCTAAAAACTCATCTTAATGCCATCAAAGATGTAGATAAGTTTGTTTCTTCATGGGTACAGACTTAAGGAAATGCAGTATTCCATCACTTGCTCAACGGATCCAAGAGGTGCAGTGAATGGGTGCCGTCAGCATGAGAATCCAGAACTGCTCAATAATTCATATGTTTGTAATAAATCCATCATTTGTTGTTTTAAACCATCTTTTCTAGCTCAAAATTAATCCACAATGACACTTGCTTTGGTGAAAAAATTAAATATCCACATCAAAATTCACTGACACGTTTATTTAGAAATATTTAGTCTTATAAATCCAGTTTGATCTGTGCAAATCAGCAGTTTAAAGTTGAATGTCTTGATGGATTTCTAATAAAAAAAACAAACCTTTTCACTTCTCCAGATGTTAACTGCTGGACTGGAGCTGGTTATCATGATGTTTTTATCAGTTCTAACGGCACCCATTCACTACAGAGCATCCAGTTCTGATAAAGAAACAAACTCATTCACGTAAACTTTACAGTTACCGTTTTTGCGGTGATCTGATCGTAATGGTTTTTTTTACAGTTCACAAAGAGAGAGCCAGAGGACACCAAGAGTGCCGATTCTGACCGTGACATCTTTAACGAGAAGCCGTCTAAAGAGGAAGTGATGGCCGCCACGCAAGCAGAAGGGCCGAAAAGAGTGTCTGACAGTGCCATTATTCACACCACCATGGGCGACATCCATATCAAACTCTTTCCAGTGGAGTACGTTCTGTTTTATCGTCTTATAGCACGACAAGCCAGCGCGTTTGTTTGCGTACTCATTCATTTTTCTTTTTAGATGTCCCAAAACTGTGGAGAACTTCTGCGTCCACAGCAGGAACGGTTATTACAACGGACACATATTTCATCGTGTCATCAAGGTATGAGTCCCTGTCGAGCATTTAGACGCGCACCTCGGGATCTGTGGATGATTGCGGCTGTGACTTCTCGTGTGCAGGGCTTCATGATCCAGACCGGAGACCCCACGGGGACGGGGATGGGTGGAGAGAGCATCTGGGGAGGAGAGTTTGAGGACGAGTTCCACGCCACTCTGAGGCACGACAGACCCTACACCCTCAGCATGGCCAACGCAGGCCCCGGAACCAACGGCTCGCAGTTTTTCGTCACGGTCGTCCCAACTGTAAGTCTGATATATTTTTTTTTATTTTTTTTTTTTTTATTTTTTTTTTTATATATTTTTTCTTACCAAAACTGAATTTAAGGTAAAAATTTATTTCTATGATGCAAAGCGTAATTTTCAGCATCATCCTGTCTTCAGTGTCACATGGTCCTTTTAAATGTTTAGAATAGAATTTTAAGAGAAATGTAATATTTTAATGTGTTAATATTATAATTATAATTAAAAAATTATCATTGTTGGAAATTGTTGTGGGAATTATTATTTTTTTTTTTTTTTTTCATACTTTTTTTTTTTTTTTTTTTTTAATTCTGGACAATTTTTTCTTATGATAGAAAGTGTAACATTAACATTAACATTAAATGTTTTCATGACTTTTAATCAATTTAATGCCTCCCTGCTTAAAAAAAATCATACACACCCCAAACTTTCGAATTGTACGTGAATGAGAGAATGTGAATATTTAAGATAATTCCTTATGTTTTATTAACTGGGATTGATATCAATGCACACTTCAGCTACAGTGTCTGTTTTGCTTCTGAAATATTCATATTCACTGTTATTGCTGTAGGTTTTATACAGGAAATTATGAAACATACCATTCTGTTTTCATAGGTCTGTGCTCACATGGACTTTATTTATTCTCTTAAAATATTCCAGAGTAATGTTAATTGATTTTGATTCAGCAACCGCTGTGATGATTGTTAATTTATTAAAGGATCCGTCAAACTGATTCAGAGTCTTTTTCTTTTCCTTAAAAAGCGCTTTGAGACTTTGAGTCGGGTTAATTGATTAATTAATCTAATTTTCTCTCCAATTAGCCCTGGCTGGACAACAAGCACACGGTCTTTGGGAGGACCACTAAAGGTATGGAGGTGGTCCAGAGGATCTCCAACTTGAAAGTCAACCCCAAAACCGACAAACCGTACGAAGATATCAGCATCATAAACATCACTGTCAAATAAACGTGACGCCTTAACGGTCCGCTTCTGATTTTGTAAAATAAAGTCGTTTTTTAAAAATTGGTCTCATGAGTGACGTGCCATTCAAAGCGTGTTTTCAGCTTGGTTTTTAATAGCATAACATTATGAATGGTTATACAAAAAGCCGTCATCAGTTCAACAGCAGACGTGGATGTGCACTGTGCTTCTTGAGAGGCTTCCAAAAACTCACACCAACCACGAAGCCTTTCACAAGTTCAGCTCCTCCTGCGACGGGGGACAAGAAAAGGCTTCACGCATGCGATTCACCGAAGTACAGTTAGTCAACGTTACACAGCGACGAGGATCAATGCTTTAAACCAAAGGATGGTTCCTAAAACCGACTAATGCGGGTGACCTCTCAAATAATGGAGCGTTCGCATACAGCCACATCCGTGTCATAGCTGAAGTACACCGACGGAATATAAAGTAAGTGTTCGCTTTAGTTAAGATGCTAAGCACTTGCTCTAACAAATGAGATATTAATAAGCAATGGACCAACGAATGGGAGTTTACACGTTTTATGACAACTACTATCCTCCTTTGAAATATAAATAATCAGTAACTTTTTTTTTTTTTTTTTTGCCACAGACACATCCGTCTCTCCACACGTGGTGAAAACACACCAACACCCATGCAACCAGTCTTAAGACCACAATGTACGTTTCAATAAATATGCATAAGCTCATTTAAAGCCAAAAATTCACAATAGCCATAAAAAAAAAACTTAAAAACGATGGTATGCTTTTGGGTGAATCTCACAAAAATGCACGTGGGTCACATTTTTACCCCCAAGAGCGATTTAATTTTGCGTACGCCGGGGAGACGAGAAAAACTAACACTACAAAATGTTTGCTTGATCGTTTTCGTAGCAAACGCATTCTACTCCATAAATGCGTTAATTCATCAAATTTATCACTGTACTAATATTTATTTTAACGCAAATCCATGCTACCGTGTGTAGCATTTCACATGAATTAGAACGTGATTATTTTTTTACATTATGGTAATGAGAATACGAAGGTAAGATGCGCTTGACTGTAATGAAAAAACTTTCTTAATGCAAAATGTTTTAGTTTTTTTTGCTTTGATAATAAAGGAAAGCTTGATATATTCACGTTACCGGCAGGTTTTGTGAAATTCACCTTGCATGTAACCTTTGAACAATGGCAATGGGTTTGATCACATGTCCTTTCTAATCTGACACATCAACAGGCACTTCACATTGCAGAAACCATGAGTCTGGTGATTGATGCCTAGTTTCCTCCTCACCTACGAGGCTGTACCTACGATTAGATCTAGTTAAACCTTGTGCTGTTTGCGCACAACGCTATAGGGATTTCATGAGGGTGTCTGTACAGAAATGACCGGTATATTTTGCTTAAGCACATCTACTATATATATATGCGCAAAATATCTCCAGTTAGTTAGTAACTACTCCACAAGTGATCAAAATGAGTAAAGTGACCATAAAAAGACGGCGTCGTGAGCTACGTGGTAAAGCAACGGTTCAGTCACAAGTGGGGAAAAAAGCTGAAAATGTACTCAAGATGTAAATCAGTTGGTTTCTTCATCCGAGCAAATTTGGAGAAATGTAGCATGACATCACTTTCTCAGCAATGGATGCCCTGCGGTGAATGGGTGCCGTCGGATGAAACATCACGGTAATCCATGCACTCCAGTCCATCAGTTAATTCCTTGTGAAGTGAAAATGTTTGCAAAAAACCTCCATAATACTGCTTTCTCCAGTGAAAACTGCGTCCTTGTCTGAATCAGGAGAGAAATACGCACAGATCAAGCACTGTTTACAAGCCTTGACAGCTCTAAACAATTACGTCACAAATATGCTTTTAATAACACTTTGTTGGACTGGAGTGCTGTGGGTTGCTGTGATGTTTTAATTGTGACGGCACCCATTCGCTGCTAAGGATCCACTGGTGGGTAAGTGATGTAACGCTACATCTCTGCAAGTCCATGAATGAACAAACTCGTCTACATCCTGGATGGCCTGAGAGCGAGTACATTTTCAGCTGTTTAGTTCACATTTAGTCCATCAGCTTGTTTTTAAAGGAACAGTCCAGGTTAAATACACATGAATGAAGGGACTACGTGAAAACCAACAAAACCCATTTTGACAGAAAAGCATGTACAATGGAAGTCTACCGGGCCACCGAAGCAACCGCCACGGCCGGCTCGAAATGATGTTTGGATGCATTTAACCTGGAGTCCTCGTTTGCATCACTCCGTTCAGCCACGAGCGCACACAGCAGCAAGCCTACTAATGTATGACGGTATGACGCGGTACTGTGGGTAAACGTGAGAAGGGTGACTGTGCAAATGTCATGGACCGGTTCGAGTTTGAAGTCTATTAGTTGTGGTTAAGAGTCCCTCAGGCCACGTCCAGAACTCCTGCGGCCACCAGCTGGCGTGAGAGCCAGTCCAAGCCCTCGTGTAGACCCATGCCGCTGCGGGCGTCACAGCCCTGGATGTGCCAGCTGCGGCCACAGCACAGTTTGTGTAAGCTCAGGAGCTCCGTCATCTCCTCCACAGACACCGCGCCGGGAACGTCCTACAGGAGAGACGAATCCTCTTCGTGAGTTCAAGCTCAAGGATTTGATTCGCAGAGAACACGCACAGTGGCAAAATATACACATAATATACACTAGTGTTCAAAAGTGTGGGATCAGTAAGGCTTTTGATGCTTTTTTTTAAAGAAGTTTCATCAAGGCTGCATTTATTTGACAAATGCAGAAAAAATATTGTGAAATATACATTAAAGTTCTATTTATTCCTGTGATGCAAAGCTGAATTTTCAGCATCATTACTCCAGTGTCACGTGATCAGTCAGAAATCATTTTAATATTCTGATTTATTATCAGTGTTGGAAATAGTTATGCTGCTTATTAAGCTTATTTTTGGAACCTGTTATACTTTTTTCTGGATTCTTTGATGATTTATGTAAAATAGAAATATTTACTTACAATACACACTGCGGTTCAAAAGGTTTTTTTTTTTTATATATATTTTCTTTATTTAGCAAGGATGTGTTCAATAAATTATGTTCTTTTTTACTTTTTATTTATTAAGAAAAAAACTTTAGCACAACGGTCGCCAACAGAGATAATTCTAATAATAAATCAGCTCATTAAAATAATTTCTGAAGGATCGTGTGAAACAACAGCTGATGAAAATTCAGCTTTTCATTACAGGAATGAATTATATTTTGAAGTATATTAAAATAGAAACCATTGTTTTATATTGGACACTTCAACACAAAAAAAAAAAAGTGTTACCAAATAGTTTAAATGCCATAACAGCATCATAGTTAAAATAAATACCACAATTAATTCTGCAATCATAAATTCTGTATTCAGTTGCTGAAAACATAATGCCATTCAACACCTTTATGCATTTTTGGCAATAACATATGTTTGTAACACAGTCGATGAGAGTATATTTTATATCTAACATATAAACAGAATAATATATATAATATCAGCTTTTATTTACGTTTCAAAACTTCAAAGAAAATACAAATACAAGGGACAGAAAGTAATATTCTACATCTAAACCAAAAATAGTTGCATGCAGGCACATTAATGAGACGCGTTTTGAATAAATGTCCCTCTACCTCTACTTTTGTCGAATCTCTCACCTGTTTGTTGGCGAAGATGAGCAGCAGAGCGTCTCGGAGCTCTTTCTCCGTCAACAGTTTGGCCAGTTCGCTGTGAGACTCCATCAGCCGGTCTCTGTGACAGCTGTCGATCACAAACACCACCGCTGGGAGACGACAAGACGGCAGCTTTCAGTCACAAACACTCGTTACGCTGGTAACGTGACCGTTTCATCGTGACGCCAACTCCTACCTTGTGTGTTCAGATAGTAGTGTTTCCACAGCGGACGAAGTTTGTGTTTGCCACCGACGTCCCAAATGGTGAATTTCAGGTTTTTGTACTCCACCGTTTCTACATTAAAACCTAGCACAGAAAGAAAACCACTGATCATGTAGACAACGAGGCACGTTTGGGTTCGTATACATCATGTATTGTTATCCAATATGGATACCTATAGTCGGTATGGGCTGCATAAACTCGTCCTGCTTCAGTTTGAAGAGAATAGTGGTTTTTCCAGCTCCATCTAAACCCAAAGTCACAACCCGGATCTCCATTTTTGGACCAATGTGCACACGGTTGTCCTGGGGAAAAGATGACCATATTGACAGTTTTTCTTCCCAACACTAGGATTCTTTAATGGTTTTGTCGGTCTGTTGGTACGCATTCTTCCAACTACTTTTCAGTTATTGCCTTCAGCAAGCTTGAAAATAACAGGAAACCAAACAACAGGCTTCTTAGGCAATTTAACCCTTTGCACATCAAATAAAAAAATATATATAGTGGACAAAAATGTCAAAAAATGTAGTAAATATTTGAAGCTTGGAAGGACATCCATACCAACACACACACACACACAATTATAGCTGCATTATTTATCCAATTGCCTGTATAATATGCAGAAGCAGAAAACAGGAATAAAGTATTTGCTTTATAGGCCATACCTGAAACAAAAAAAAATGTATTGCAGATATATTGAATGTATTGAAGTCTTGCCAACTGAATGAAAGGCTATTAACAAAAATGTCATCATTTTACAGTTATGCAGAATTGTGATTAAAAAAATTGCAGATTTAATGGGTTTCAACTGGGACATTTTTGTCTAAAAAGGCACTGAGAGGAACTTTTTTTTGTACCTAATGTAAAATAGATTTATTAAATTAAATGAAATATTAAAGTTCCAATAAAAATTCACACCTGAGCCCAAATTTATGCAGTTAGAATTAACTAAATTACAAGCCAAAATTATCAAATTAAATTATAAAATTAAACATTATAAATACTAATCAACTGATATTGAAGGTTGCATGAGGATTAAAGATGCCCATCAAGATGTATAGTAATTTTAGTTTAAATAAATAAATAAATAAATATATATATATATATATATATATATATATATATATATATATATATATATATATATATATATATATATATATATATATATATATATATAATTTAAATACAAATAAGCAGGTCAAATTACCTTTGTGAAAGTAACAGGGATGCCTGCATCCAGCTGAATGTGGTCGGCCAGCTCTGTGAACTGCTGCTGCTGTTTCTGCAGGGTCTCTAGTAACCGGTTGATCTCCTGTTTCGCCAAAACCACCCTGCAATCGTCCTAGCAGAAAAACCAAACAACAAGTCAACTCAAAGTCCTGTCCAGCTCACGGTCCCTCAGACTGAGTGAGGCGGTGGAGCGTGTACCTGCTGCAGTGTTTTCTCGCAGTGCAGACAGGCGGTGGACACCTGCGACAGCAGTATGGTCATGTCCTCCTGCTGCTGTCGAAGCCAGATCAGCCTCTCTCGGACGTGTGCGTCCACCACGCTCAGAGCCATCTCCTCCTGACGGCACAGCGTCTCATGTAGATCCGCAAAATAGGCACGCACGCAAGACCGGGCGCTCTCGGCTGTTCCTGGTACCTGAGAGGAAACCAAGGAAGAGTTCAGCGGACACTTATTTAGATTGCAAATGCAACATGAACACCCAAAACACACTCGTACGTGTTCAGTGTGAGCCAGGCCCATGCTGTCCTCCACGATCTGCTCTCCTCCTTCGATCTGCTGCACGATGCCCACTAGTTTCCTGGAGTACTCCGACACTTCCTCTGTGAATGTACGGATGCAGTGTGCCATATCCAGGATGGACGCTCGGATCTGGTTGGCTTCAGCCTCTAATACAGCATGCTGGGGAAATGTTTTCGTTGAGGAAAAAAAATAAATACATTTTTTTTTTTATGTTTGCAGTTGAAATTAAAACCATTGAAGAAAAAAAAAAAGACAAACAGACTACAATTAAAAACAGAAAATCTAAAAATAAAAACTGATAAAGACTACAGTAGTATTTCAATGACATTAACATAACACCGCTTTAAGTTCGTTATATATATATATATATATATATATATATATATATATATATATATATAGCTTAAGTTAGTGGTTTTGTTGTGTGGTTGTTGTTTTATTATTATTATTAATAATTTATAGTCTATAGTTTTAGCTTTAGCTATTTTAGTGCTTTTGGTTAAACTAAATGAGAAACGTTGCCTTGGCAAGTAGCTGATTTTTTGGCTGCTAAATGACTCAATGTACGTGTAAACTTTACTTAAAATAAACATTAAGTAAATTTTTTTAAAAAACAACTGAAGCGTTACATTCCTAAAAATGTTAATGAAATCAGTAAATCTGCTCCTAGACACGGAATCCAAACTTTGTGAAAAAGAAACAAGTGTTTTTGAATTACGCTGCACCTTATGTCCTTGGTGCTTCCCGTACTCCTTGCACACGCAGCACATGAGCGGCCCGGGCTGGCAGCCGTCTTCCAGGCAGACAAACTCAATGGCATGCACCTGATGCTGCGGACAGAGCATCTTCTCGTGGGGTTTATCTGCCAGCGGCACGCGCCGGTGTTTGGCCAGTGTCCGGGTGGAGTGGGTGAGCTGGGAGCACTCGGCGCACAGGTGTGTGGCACAAACCGTACAGTACATGGAAGCAGTGTGAGTCTCATCCTCATCACAGCGGATAATGCACTAATGGAGACGTGGGTTGTCAAAAAAAATAAAATAAAAAAAACACACACACGTTATAATCATAATTGTTACTATTATGATTCATTTTAGAATATAAAAATGCACACGTCTAACCTCGCCCATCTCACGAAGCGCATCCTCTGACATGCCTGACTGATTGCTGGCCCCATTCTGCAGCCGTTCAAGCAGTTCTAGCAGAGCAAAGTTCTTCTTCAGGCCCCACACACCCGAGTCTCCTGGAGAATAAAACAAGAGTCAGACATTTCTTTGCACTGCATGCATACATTCTAAATTTAGGATTATACTGATTATAAAGGCCGTGTTAGACTCACCCAGCTCAGTGACCTGTCTGTCAAAGGGGCAGCGAACTGCCCTGCCGTGGAGAGGCAGACGGGTCAAGCAGTCGTGACACACCGTGTGTCCGCACAGCAGCAGCCGCGGCACCTTGTCGCCTTGCAGTGAAAACACATCCTCACAAACACCGCACTCCAACACCTCGGGACGAGAACAAACACGTGCAAACCAAAAAGCTTTTTAGAAAACGTTGCGCCTGAAAAGTGTGCGCTGTATCTTACTTACGTGGTTTGATAGTAAAGTAATATTTATATTGATTTGCATATGCATTGGGTGTTTTTGGAAATAACCAAATGTTCATATTTAATATTAACATTGAATAGAATTTTTTAAATAACTATTGTTTAAAAATGTGCACAAATTAATCATTTAGGATGCAGAATGAATATATACTTCAGTAAATTAGAACCATATCCAGTCCAGTGTTATGCAGCAACATACATGTCTGTTATGCATGAACACGACTTAAGCTTAAACTTATTTATCCATAATTTCATAACAACAGCTTTACACCTTCTCAAACAAGTCTCATTTTCCGCTAACTTGACAACTTGGGTTTCGAGACAGCCTCAGTTCGAGTGCTCTGACCAGTTGATCGTTTAGCATTCAGCTAACTCGGTGCCATTGCTGTCAAAGATGTACATTTATCGACACAACGCAATATTCCATATCAAACAGATGTTTAAAGTGTCACGACGAGTTTATAAACACGCGTGCGACACCGTTTCACATAAAGAGCGCAGTGACAGTTCTGAACGCTGCTATCATTAGCGTGCTAACGCCCTGCAGCAGCAGCTCATTGAACCCCGGCAGGACTAAAATAACACCCACCGCCTGGTTTTTATGAGCTAAACCTCTAGTGTAGCGGTTATTTGTGCGATGCGCGTCATACCTTCACCGCATTTGAGGTCGTGCCTCGGCCGTGTCTCACACACGACTCCATCGACGCTGCGCTCGTCTGTTTATTTACACCGACAGCAGCGGCCATCCTCGGACTGAACCATCTGGTGACACGTCGGTGTGAACTTCACACGCTTCGGTTGCACACACTCAAGCTGTCAAACAGCAACTGACGGATATCATAAGGACAAGTTCCTTTGTTTGAGTTTTGCTATTATAAAGGGGTATTACGTATATGTATCGTATGACTGAGCGCACGATAACGGTCTTTCTCATGGCCACCCCTATGTTGCAGTGGATCAGTCCGTCAGCTGTTTCCGCCGATGCCGTGCAGATGCTCGACAAACGCGAGAAGGTTTGCATTTTTGCGGCGATGAAACACGCACTCGTGAGACAATGTGGTTTAGTCGGTGTAATTATGAGCAAAGTGGGCGTTTTCAATGCTTATAGCAATAAATAAGAATTAATACAGTCTGCAATCTTATGTTAAAGGTTACTAGCACTTCAACGTTCAAATTCACTGCACAAATAAATGGTTATGAGCTTAAATACACTGACAATTGCAGTTTTTATAACATTTCCAAAATGTTAGGTTTAAGTATTCAAGTGACGCATTATTTATTATTATTTATTGATTTTCATTTGTAAGTTGCTTTGGATAACTAGGTCTGCTAAATGACTAAAATGTAAATAACAGGAAGTCGTGTTTGAATTAGAAAACACATAACATTTTCCTGAGATGTTGCTTTATGACAAGTTTTTTTTTTTTTTTTTTTTTATTCAGATTTAAATTACAAATACAAGCTTTATGTGACCATGGACCACAAAACTCTTAAAATCGCTGAGGTATGTTTGTATCAATATCCAAAATTACATCGTATTGGTCAAAAATATATATATATTTTTAATGTCAAAAATTAAGTAAAGATCACGTTAAGTTTTTTTTTTTTGTAAATGACTTAACGTAAATATATTAAAATATAATTTTTGATAAGTAGCATGCATACAACTTTTTTTCTCAGTATTTTTTTGCACCCTCAGATTCCAGACATTCAAATGTTTTTATCTCGGCCAAACCATACATCAAAAAGAAAAAAAAAATTAAGCTTTCAGATGATGTATGCATCTCATTTTCAAAAAACTGCCACTTGTGACTGGTTTTCCGTCCCAAGGTTGCATATTTCCATAAGCGTGTACAATTTTTCGCTAAATAAATTTCAGGTTTAACACCGCGACGTGTTAAGTGCACACTAGAGCATCCTTCTGTCACAGTTTCAGCGGAGGCTGTGGTGTTTGAGCGTGAGAAGAGGGTCAGTCGCGTGAGTCTAAATGTGTGAAAGTCTGAAGGCTTGTCACGAAGACAGACGTGACTGAATATGAGTGCGTGTTGTTATTCTTCTCCGACACATTCGATTGTCAACTAGAGGAACCTGTTTCAGTCAATGACTATGAACCATATATCTCTGTCTTGTTTCAACTTGTGTTGAGTTTGAATGATCATAATAGTGCTTATAGTGCAAAATGCTCTTGATTTTTTTAACTAGCTGTTTGCCCTGTTTAGTTTTCCTCGCTGAAATGCCTAGCAGTCTAGTTTCAGTCGATGCACCTGATTTTGAACAGTCTGTACGAATATAGCTGTTGAATCTAAGCTAGTGATCAACAACCCTGATTTTGAACAGACTGTTCAGTTTCAGTCAGGCCTGTCCTGAGTTTTGAGTCTAGTTAAGCATTTGTTCATAGTCTGTTTACCTGTCTCTTGATCTTTTCGTGTTAACTCATCCCGTCTGTTCTCTGCCTGCCCTGAAGTTTAAAGGCTGTCTTGGATGCCTTGCTGTTTCGGACTGTGTTTGCCCCTCACTCGGACTACTTCCTGTTTGTGGATTTTCTCCCTTTGCCGTCTCCTGTTGGATATTGTTCGCTGGAGGCCGATCACGTCGTCTGTCAATAAAGCTCTGCATATGCTCCCGAACGCTCTCTCTGTTGGTTCCATCACACACACACGCATTCCTTCATAATCTTTAATTAAAAAAATAACGTAAAACATCATCTTCTCTGATGACCATGCATGTCCACGCAAGACCTGGATAAGCTATTAGGCTTAAAAGGATTTCTTATTCTACAACATTATTATTATAGCTGTCATCTCTTATTACTTCTACTTCAGGAGTAGCTAAATGAACTATTTATTCATTTTATTCCATAATTTGTTGAAACTACGAGAAATACACAGGGTTCTGGAGTAACTATGCATTGCATTGCATTAGCTTGATGCACCTTAAAGACTGGTACGCCTCTATTTACCAAGTTCTGCTAAGCTTATTACCTGAATATCTTCCAAACCTCTTATTAATGCATATACAACTAAATCATCTAAATGCATGTCCTTGTGGAAACCTACTTGTGGTCATTTATGACGTTATGTGAATAAAACAAGGCCGTAGATCCCCCGGGGTTGAGCCGAAACCGATCTACTGAGAGAACTGGGTCCCTCCATTCTACTGTCCTTTTCTTAGTGCTCTTTAGGGAAAGCAGGTGCGTGACTGACACAAATATGCGCTGCGTTCTGTGCAACGACCTGCCTGACAAGTTTTTAAGGAAACCACACGCAGTGGAAGAGGGGCTGCCCATCAGGAATAGCCTTATATATAGACTTCAGTTCCTCGTGCGCTCAGATCTATTCTTGAATAAGCAGTGACATGATAGGTATCTTAGAAAGAGAGAAGGCTGGATTTTTTTCCTTCACACAGTCATAAGGTAAAGCAGATAAAAAAAATTGACTTTACATTTGTTTAAACTAACATTTACAAACCAATCGTATGTAATTTGCAGGAAACGAGCGGAGAAAAAGAGCAATATGGAGATCAGAGAGAAATCACGCTCCTCCAGAACACGGGTACTGCTGAAACAGGAGAGCATTGATAAAAGACCAAACTGTGAGTATATTAGGATGTCGCAACACAATGCATCCATTCACACTATGATTTTTTTGTTAACACTTTACAATAAGGCGTCATTTATTAACTAAAGTGACTAAACAATAAACAATGCATGTGTTAAAGTATTTATTCATCTCTGTTAATGTCAGTTAATGACGATGCAATTGTTTATTCTTGTTAGTTAACAGTGCATTAACTAATGTTAACAAACACGACTTGTGATTTTTATAATGCATTGAAATTAGCATTAACTTAAGACTAATAACTGCTGTAGTAATATTGTTCATTCTTAGGTCATGTTAGCGATTGAACAACAACAACAACAAAAACTATTCTATTCGATATACTGTAAAATAATGGCATATTCTTACTTCTGTGAGCTTCATTCACTTCAGTGGATGAGATAGATCTGAAGTGATAACAACGTGACAAAAATGTCAGTCTACCATATAAACGGTGTATATAAAGAATCAAATATATTGTTCCAGTTTCTCATGATTGTAGCGGGCCAGAACAGTGTCAGTGTTTCTTATCTGAAGAGGGCCATGAAAAGGTGAGATACAAAAAAACCCCAACAAATATTACAAAAACAATACGTATGTATGTGTGTGTGTGTATATATATATATATATATATATATATATATATATGTATGTATGTATGTATGTATGTGTGTGTGTGTGTGTGTGTGTGTGTAGTAGTTATTATATATTTTTAATTATGTACAAAAAATAAATAAATATACAAAAGGGGGGTGGGGCATGTAAGTAAAGATACAGTAGATTAAGGATTTCACAAATTTTATATGTTTTTATAACGTTCTTGTTAACAGAGGTAGATATTGTATTTAAATACAGTCGCAGATGTTAAAGTGCGGTTTACAATTGGTATATTTACATTTATGGCCATAAAACGTTCCAATGAACATCAGGAGAGTAAACTTTCTCCTCAGAGAACGAGGACGTGCCTGCAGTGACGTCATCGGAGGAACGCGGACTAAGATGGACCCGCCGGCGACCCTAAATACTTCAGACACCCTCAGAGTGGCACTGACTGCTGAACAGCATTTTCTAGTCGAGTTGGTCTTTACAGACACTTGCTGCAACAGGAGAGGAGCAGCTGGATGAACTTTGACGTGGAGCTAGATCTTTGAGGAGATTTACTTCACGCAACGCTTCCCACAGATCGACTGGCAAATCGTTCCCTGCTCTTGCGAAACACCGGATTTCAGATCGCGCGTTTCATGGGAATCAACTGTTTTAAAGCGCCTCGGAGGATGATGCTTCAGATAAACACCATCTCTGAACACACAACTCAAACACAGTAAGGGGTCCTTCACGTGTGGCGTCTTTTGCGCGCTCAGATCAGCCGCAAGCGCACCGAGGGTCACGTGACAAGAATCAACCAATCAGCTGCAAGCTCAACCAAAATAAAGCAATTGTTGGTCAAAGCTGTACAGGGATAGCTATTTTAAAGTAAACTTAGTGGCAGGCTAGACTTTTTTCAGGCATTTTTTAATAATCTCTTCGCAAATGCATGCTGAACTTTACTGGACAGTATCTGCTGTGATTTATTTAGATAAATGATTTGTAATTTTAGATGAATTTTCTGTTCTGATAGATAGATCAAAAATGAACAATGGGTAGTAATGCATCATATTTAATCAGTAACTATGTTACCAAACACTGGCCTACTCAATACGCCTGTTTAATCAGAGCAACAATATTTATAGTGCTTATATATATATATATATATATATATATATATATATATATATATATATATATATATATATATATATATATATATATGTGACTGTCTGAATTGCAAGAATAAAATACCAAGACCATTTATTGAGTGTCTTACACTTGACACTTGAGAGTTGTTTTTAAAATTGCAATGAATATATATATATATATATATATATATATATATATATATATATATATATATATATATATATATATATATATATATATATATATATATATATATATATATAACCAAGTTACATGACCATTAGGAATTATTATAGCAGTGTGCAGGCGGCATTTTAGAAAACACGTGGTAAATAAAGCTGTTAAATGTTAAATATATTATGTATATATATATATATATATATATTATGTCAAAACATAAATATATTACATGGTTTAAACAAGTGTTAGACCTCAAAACTGCAGATTAAACACTAGAGGGCACTGTAATACACTGACACATGTTGGACAATGCATTACATGTGTGTTATTGGTGACAGAAAAGGCCATTTGTGTGATCTTAATTTTTTCCTCATTACGTGGCCACTGACCCATAAAAAACAAATGCAACTTCTCCTCAGTATGTTTACCAATGCATGTTTTAATAATTAGTACAGTATAAACTCTGGGAGATAATATTATTCAGGCCAGATTTTGTTTAAACAAAGTTCAAATGTTTGATTATTTTACTCTTTTAATGAAGTAATGCTGTTTCTACTAGGTGGGGGGAAATGATGTCATGCAGATAAGTCAAATAACGTTAAACAGTTTATTTAAAAAAAAAAAAAAAAAAAAGTCATTCAAACGTGACCAAGTCAAGTCACCTGAACTCTGATCCTTCTCTCTGGAAATTCTTTTTACTGTGGGACTTTGGTTAATCCGCGCCTGGGAAACCAGCTCTGCTGGTGCATTTAAGGTCAAGGCATTTCAGGACGTTGATTTGGAGACGAGCACACATCCAGCACAGACACGTCTGTTTTGGTGATGTTTGTAGGTCCTCCAGAACGAGCAGGGGCCTCTCTCCTGTTCCTGCTGAACTGAGCCAGTAAATCAATACAACTGATATCAGCTCAGAAGGCACCGGAGCTCAGGTCCTGATTTCCTGACCGTTTATCGTGTTATTAATACACTTGAAATCATGCTAATTTGCATCTTTAAAGCTGATGGTTGCGTGGTGTGCAGTACGTGTTTGTATGAGAAACAATATTATTTTTGCAATTCTATCGCTGCGCTGAAATGGCATGCTTTAACCTTTAAGAACGATCATCTGCTTTGAATAAGAGATTTTCTCACACAAAGATAGCTTCGGCCGCAGCCACATGGGAGCCGTTTCAGCTTTGGCACATTTCTCGGTTTTTAAGCAAGAATTATCATTACACATGTGCGTTCAATTATGATATTGAACAATTATCATCTTCAATTTAGATATGTGTGTTAGTCATTATGTTTGGCTGATGTTAAACCTTCCTGGTTGTCATTTTGAGAAACGGCCTGAGAAAATCCAATCAGCAGTTCTGAATGACTTTCTGTGTGAGAAACAGCAGGGGACATGTTTAATGAAGTTTCATGCTGCTCTTTTTTTTTTTGTACAGAGAAATATTATTCGATATTTAGTTTAGTATATTTAGTAATCTCATCTGATTCCATGTATTCAGACCACATGAATGCACATTATTGCACGTTTGCTTTCTTCAGTGTGCAAAATATAACTCATAACCAGTTATGATATACTCAGATTTAAAAGTCAAAATTATATTTGAGTGTTACAGCAGATAATTTTACTTTATTCCTCAAACAAGGCTATTATAGGGTGTCAGATAATTTGCATTCTAGTAGACTACATTCAAACACTTATAATTTTTGGTTACCGTAAACGTCTTGAAAAGAGCAGCACGAGCATTATTGAAAGTATCTCCTTTTGCATTCCACACAAAGAAAGAAAGTCATTCAGATTTCACGCGACATGAGAATGAGTACAAAATTTTCATTTTAAATATATATATATTTGCAACTAAAATGAGAACACTAACCTTTTGAAAAAAAATGCACACTTAATTGTGTTCAATGTGCACTTTTCATGTGCATGTAAAAAAAAAAAAAATTGTAATTAAATATTATAATTAATTGACTATGACTATGCTTCTTAGGTACCCTTTAAAATACATTTTAATTGTAATAAAGTATACACTTATGTATAATGTATGTGCATTATGCATTAAATATTATGTTTTAATAATTGTTTGTGCTTTAAAGAAGTATAATTATATTATATATCTATTTATATTTACACACATTTTATATAAATAAATATACATTTCATTTAAAAATGTAGACAATCACACTAAAGAACATGCAAATTGTAATTTTAAAATTAGTGCAATATTTCATATTACATTTGTGGTTAATGTTTTGTAATATGTACTAGATTGTAACTTCATAATTTCGAATATTTAATTATGAATATATTAAATACATGACATGCAAGTTTCCAAACAGATTACATTACTGCACATTCCAGTTAATGAAGTAATTGTCAAATTGCATATAAAGATGTACCAAAATAAAGAACTGTAAAGTTAAGCTAATTGCATTTCATTTAAATGTAGCCTGTTAAAGGAACACTCCACTTTTTGGGGGGGAAATAGGGTCGTTCTCCAACTCCCCCAGAGTTAAAAAGTGGAGTATTACTGTTTTTAAATGTATTCAGTCGATCTCCGGGTCTGGCGATAGCACTTTTAGCATAGCTTAGCATAGATCATTGAATCTGATTAGACAACTAGCATCGCGTTCAAAAATGACCAAAGAGTTTGGTTATTTTTCCTATTTAAAACTGACTCTTCTGTAGTTATATCATGTACTAAAACCGGCGGAAAATGAAAAGTTGGGAATTTCTGGGTCGATTTGATTAGGAACTATCCTCGCATGCCGGCGTAATGATCAAGGATGTTTTCCGCCTTACCATGAGTGCAGCGGGCGCAGTGATATCTGCCTTGATTATTAGCCAGAATGACAGTATAGTCCTTAATCGTATCGCGAATTTTCATTTTTCGTCGGTCTTAGTACACGATATAACTACGGAAGAGTCGGAAGTACGGAAGTTTTAAATAGGAAAAATAACGAAACTCTTTGGTCGTTTTTGAACGCGATGTTACTGGTGTAATCGGATTCGGTGATCTATGCTAAGCTATGCTAAAAACTATACACGAAAATGGGCTGAATAGATTCCGAAACGGAAAACTCAACTCATTCGAAATTTTAATTCAGATAGGCCTTAATGTCTATGTTCAAAAATGTGACAGTTAAACTATAACCAGCATATGATTATATATTCACTGCATAGCTGAGTATATAATCGAAATGATATTATTTCTGTAATAAGTAGTATTTTTGAAGTATGCTGAAGTGTACTTATTTTTCACAAGGGTATAAACGTATGAAGAGTTCATTTGGAAAAATAAATAACTGTGAATTCTCACAAATCATGTTTTTCATTGCATCCCTATTAATCTCAATTAGACTGAAGTTGTTGTAAAAACATAATAACGTTTGAAAATGTAAAAAAAAAGATAAATAAGTCAGTATGGCACGCATGCAGGACACAGGCTTTCCGACGGAGAGAAAGAAAAGCCAGCCGCAGCTTCTTTTCAGGTGAAGAACTTAGCCACTGTGAACAAAAAAAGCGGACTGTGCACGTTCACCAATCAGCTAAGCTCTGCACCCGCTCAGAACCACACCACAAATGCTTTTCCTCACGGACCGCGAGGAAGGCCATGGCAGTGTGGTAATCCCTGGCAATGTGATTTTTCACTACAGTCACAAATCAACATGCCAGGAACCCACACAGCCACAACAAGCCCCAGCTCCGGCTTCTCCCACGCTCGGCTTAACTCTAGGTATTTCCCTAATTATCCACTACACCCAGATAAGAAACCTGATGCAATTTACTCTATAAAAAGGCAAGGAAGATAAGGCTTTTGAAAAACGAACAGCTAACGTCACTTACTGCGTCCAGTAAGATTAACCTGTGAAGAAGAGGAGAGGAAAACATCTTCTATTAGAAGTCGTATAGTGATGTTCCAGTGCTAAAGAATCACCACGTCAGGAAAAACACAGCTATTTTGTAATAAGCGCCACCCAAGTAGAGTGAACTTGATGAAGTCGCTTTAAGAAATCATAAGTCATGTGCAATCGTTTTATGAAAGCCCATTTCCTGTGACGTCCTCCGTTTGGCTTTTCTCTCTATCTATCGCCGAATTAAGTCGTTCGCTTTACACTGCGTGAGGGAGGAAGGGCGTAGGGTTGTAGGATTGCAGACTGCATCGAATTCTGAAGAAAGAATAAAGTGTGGTCTGGAGCGATGTGGAGTCCAGACGTCTCCCGTCTTCACATTCCCCGCTCTTCCAGTCACGTTATTAGGCTACAAAACAAAAAACATATACAGACATTTGTCACTTTTTTATGGAGTAACACAATATTGTAATGCAACAGCAATAATGAACAATCAATACTTATTTTAATTTTTATAATGTTTAGTATGGGGACTTTCCCCATTGTTTTTAAACAGCAGAGCAGTGAATAATATAAAATAAAACGGAAAAGCATATAATTTCATTCCATTTTCTACATTTTTTGTGAAATTTGTAGTGCTACTGGCTTAATGCGACCGTAATCTTATATTATATTTACGAAATGGTGCTTAAGAAACAAGAAATATTGCTATGCATGCTATGTTTGCTGAACCGCTGGACATTTATACGTTCGATTGATATTTATGAGAATTATTTGTATGATTTTTAAGCCACATCTGCCTTTTTACATGAATTTGTTTACAAACTAATTGTGAAATTTGTAAAATAATAAAGCATTCCTGTGAAATTAGGTTGTTTTAACAATATATACAAATTGGTTGCTAATTCATATTAGTTTGTATGAATAAATATATTTAATATATATTTTTTTGTTAAATATATACAAATTGGTTGCTAATTCATATTAGTTTGTATGAATAAATATATTTAATATATATATATATATATATATTTATATATATATATATATATATATATATTTAAATATATACAAATTGGTTGCTAATTCATATTCGTTTATATGAATAAATATATTTAATATATATATATTTATTTATTTTTAAATATATACAAATTGGTTACTAATTCATATTCGTTTATATATGAATAAATATATTTAATATATAGATTTTTTTCTGAAATATATACAAATTGGTTGCTAATTCATGTTAGTTTGTATGAATAAATATATTTAATATATACATTTTTTCTGAAATATATACATGCATGTGTGTGCATTTATATATTAAGTACACGCATATATATTACGTACACAAAAACGTTTATTTTGGATGTGATTATTTTTCATACAGTCTTCTTATGCCCTGCTGATGCTTCTGTTCGGAGGTGGACCGTCTCGCTCAGTTTTTTTTCTAAAAATCACATGTTCTTGTACAATGCACATCATGCAAATTGATAAGTTCGCTTTTGAGGCGAGATGAGGTTGCTATAAACACTAGAAAAATGTTTAATGCCACAAAGCGACAGGTCCTGTCCCAAATGACTTGTACTCATTTTATGCCGTTCGTCATACAATAGATTGTATAATATTGTAGTTTGACCTCCTGTGCCAGACGGCCAACCTTTTTTCGTTCCGGCCGTGGCTCTGGACAGATATTGAGGCAGTGTGCTTTGAGTGCAGTCCAGATTGTCTTTTTGAGGACATGACCTGTGGGCTTTGTTTGATAGGAATCTGTAATACAGTAATAATATGATTATTGTGTCTGGAGCGGCCCCTGATTACGGAGGCTAATCAAACGCTGTTTCCGTTCCACTTTGTCCAGCGTAATGTGGGTGTGAGCGAAGAAACGGCCTTCTGTCCTCAGCAGAATAGGAGGAATATTACATTACGTGATACACTGTGCATGCGGCTAGATCCTGCTCTTCCGTATCTCGAGTAATATTATTACTGATAGCTCTCTGTACGGTAACTTTACCTGATTCACATTTAGACTCTGTGTGACCCTGGAGCACAAAACCAGTCTTAAGTAGCACGGGGATATTTTTGCAGCAATAGCCAACAATATGACAAAATGGGATATTAAGATTGAGATATTTTTTAAATGTTCTACCATAAATATATATAAAACGTGTTTTTGATTTTTGATTAGTAACTTTAGGTGATTTTCATTGGTCCAGATTTCATTTAGATCTCAATTGTCATTTAAAAAGGTATATATATATATATATATATATATATATATATATTTTTTATATATATATTATATTTTTTTTTTTTTTTTTAGGTCTGTTTTTTTTTTTTATTATTATTATCTATTTTTGCCATATAAGGTTTCTAAAATATATATATATATATATATATATATATATATATATATATATATATATATATATATATATATATATATATATATATATATATATATATATATATATATATATATATATATATATATATATATATATATATATATATATATATATATATATATATATATATATATATATATATATATATATATATATATATATATATATATATAATATATTGCCTATATTTGGCATATGTTTAAAATATATTTTGGTCACAAAAAATCAACTACACACTCAACCAATATCTGGGCAGGCTAATAACTGCACTTAAAGTTGCAAATCTGAGCATAAAGTCCCCATGCAGTTCCAGCTGTGTCGTAATGCCTTTTTTAACACTGGTTACTCTTTACCTCATATTTTGTCTAGCTGTGCAATGCGATCCAAGAGAATTGCTTTAATGTGAGATGATTTATGAGCAATTGCATTACAGAATATTTTTTTCGGTTGTCAGTCACCACGATTTATGAAACTATAAAGTCATGTGAAAGCTGTCTGCCAATCTGACTTTTTTGCATTAACCACAAATTTGAACAGAAAGGTTTAAGAAAGTCTTATTGCTCGAATGTTGCTCAAGAGAGTTCTCAGTTAAGTATCTGTTGTATCTAAAACGGTAATAAATAAAACTGTTCACATAAACTAGAAGATTATGAATACACATAAAACAATTTTTTTACATATTTAAGTTCACATTGAAAGCATAGGCTTTGGCATTTTGTAAAACTGTCTGTACTTATACATTTCAAAAAAACAATTAACACAAGAAATTGAAGTTCCCCTATTACGGGTAATGAAAGGTTCATATTTTGGAGTCCACAACAACAGACATGCATAGAAGGTCATAAAATACTATTTTCTTATAATATGCATTTATTTTTACCTTATTTGTTCAACAGCTCCCAAACAATTTGTTCAACCCAACTGGTTGATTCATTTAAAACAGAGTGAGCTTTTACCGCTCCAAAAGCGACACCTAGCGGCAAACAATGAATTTACATTTTCATTCAGACCAACAAGTGATCTGGAAATATGCTACTGTTTTATTTTGACAACAACATAACACGGCTTGGGACTTGTTTTCATTCACTTATAGCTGTGTTACAAGCTCAATAACAAAAAGCCATAAATAAAGCGTTATTTATTTATAAATTATGTATCAGAAAGACTAGCCTATTAATAAACGCAATTTAAATAAATTATAATTACAGTAAAAAAAAATCTCTATATATGTATATATATATATATATATATATATATATATATATATATATATATATATATATATATATATATATATATATTAGTGCCATCTAATCGCATCCAAAATATTTTTTTTTTAAATTTACATTAAAATTATATATATATATATATATATATATATATATATATATATATATATATATATATATATAATATATATATATATATATATAAAAATTTGTATAATCTAAAGATATATTTTGTTTAAATATTAAATATAGAAATATAAAGTAAAATGTATTACAGTGTATGTGTATGTATTTTTATATACATAATATATTTGTGTGTACTGTGTGTATTTATTATTATTTTGAATACAATTAATCAACTGACAGCACTAACATATATATATATATATTGCTGTCAATCGATATATATATATATATATATATATATATATATATATATATATCCTACATATCGCTCATGATCCTTTGTTTCACTGCTGTTTTTCTGCCTTTCAGCGGCCCTCACCGAAGGGTTTTTTTCGATGGCCTGTCCTGGGAATTAACGACTGCTAATGAACAGGGCGGCCAAGGCCAAAGCAAAGTGGTAGGAAATGATCTGAGAAATTACAGTTCCTGTCTCTCTTTCCTCCATTACCAGCGTGAACGTGCACCCCGTGCACCCTCCGTGCTGGGAAACAACAGCGATCCTCCCCCATCGAGCCCAGTCATCCTGAACACCCCTCACTCAACCCCGCTCTAACCTTATCATGTGAGAGAGCTGAGATTAGAGGACTTGGCCCCTCGTTCAAAGCAGAAAAACAACACGAGTCAAGCGTGCTAGTTCAAATTAGAGCCCAGCCTTTCACACTTGACATTTAGTGTGCCACAGTATATCTGCGCCTCGCTTCCAGCTCGCCCCCCTCCTGAAAGAACACCCCCCCTCGAGTCTTATTAACACGCACGGCCTGTGTTTCCTTTGGACTGGATTACTCATTAGACTGCCTGAATCAGCATGACTTCAGTAATGGTTTTATGTTCCCTGAGAGGTGGGTGAAGACGTCTTCACGGTCACCCTTGGTGGGATGCCACCCGTGCGTCTTTAAAGGGTGCGGTCCGGACCCGGTCAACATCTCCGCTCACTTTAGAGACTGAAAAGACAGCTGGGATTCATTTCAAATGTTTGATTTTTAGACGCCGGTGTTCTATTTTGGCTGTCTGTGAAAACAAAGTGCACTTAATCGTAGTAAATGTGCACTTAAGACCTTAAAAGTATAAAAATGTACTTGAGAATCATACATCAGTGAAATAAAAGCCCATTTAAGTGTATTTAAAGAAAGCACACTTAAAAGTGCACTTCGTAATAATTTGTTTAAATTAATCACATTTTAATAATTGTATTGGTAGCACTTTATTTTACCTGTTTAGTTACAATAACTAGGTAATAGCCCATGCAGTTACCTTATATCACTAGTGCTTTCTTGAGTAACTACACTTTAAGTACATTTTAAGTATGTGAAAGTACATGTCAATTAAAGTACGACTTTCTCTTGTTTTAAAGAAGTACACTTATTTGGATGCACAGAATAACACGCTAAAGCAACAGTACTTAAATATATTTGAACTAAAACTGCAACGTCATAACTAAAATGTGTAATTGCAGATATATTTGTTATAGATAATGCATGACATTCACGTTTTTATTCGAAACAACAAATAGTTTTTTAGCATTTTTTAAAAATAAACTAAGCATTAATATTAAATTATAATAAAACTGCATTTAATATCAGCATGCAGTCTTCATTTATTTACAGTTGACTCGCTTTTAAATGTGTGAGCATATTAAAAACCACATATTCTTTTATTATGTCTGTAAAAAAAGTTCAATCAAAGTTACCTTAGAGATACGCGGTAGCCACCTGCCACCATGGACGTATTTGTGCAACCGATTTTGAGGAAATTATTGCTTAGTTTACATCACACTGAAATGTCCAGACATTATAAGGATGAAGAATATGCCATAAATTCTTTCTCAGGCTACAAGATATTTATCATCGGTTTTGACTCGCGATGTTTCTCTTAAAATGCCTTGAAATCTAAACAACGTAAATACATGTGAACATACAGCAAACACAGAGTTAAATGCACTTCACATAGGTCAGATCATTCGTTTTAAGTTCATATTATGACTATTTTTGAGATACTGTGGAGATTTCGCTGGTATCCTTGATGACATGACACTGGCTTTTCCCCTCAGGAGAGAAATATTAGAAGCATGAGACTTAACAAACCGTCTCAATGCCATTTCTAACAAGCAACTAACTTAACAGTTTGTCGTACCGCTTTCCTCTGAGTGCTGGATTCATAAAAACAGCGATCCTTACCTTTTTATCGCCCCTTTTAGCTTCTCCGCGATCAAAGGCGAACGGGCTGCCTAACAGAGACAAACGAGAAGAGCAGATCGTAGAATACGAAGGAAACTCCCCACTGTTTATCCCCGACTGGCTCGGCCAGTCTTCAACATCATCCCTTCATACCGCTCATTATAGCCTCAGCCCACTCCGGTTTCACAGAGGCGCTCCAGCATCCAGCAGTGTGTGTGTGTGTGTGTGTGTGTGTGTGTGTGTGTGCGCTGCAGGAAACTGGCAGTAATCCTGTAAAAAGTTCCTCAACTCTGAGCTTTACCGTAATCAAATGCGGTGGTTAGAAGAGAGGCTCACGAAGGAGAACATGAGCTTTACTCATCTTTGCTGCCAGTCTCCGCTGGATGCCAAGCATTGCTCCTCGCGGCCCAAGGTTAAAGTTAGAAATTTAAACAAACCCCTAATCTGACGTAGAAAGCTTTGGCGTGCGACTCATCCGGGGCGCCGTCGTGCTCCTCGTTTACAAAAAGTGCGCTATTAAGTGATGAAGTTTACAGTGTGGGTCTGACGGATGATTGAAGAAATCCAATAGGAGAGACCAGCATATCAATCATTACCTTGTAAAGCATTCAGAACTGCACGGCGACTTCCTGGGAACGCTTTAAAACCTCCAGAAAGCTTCAGAGTGCGGTCGGCGCTGTCGTACTGTAGTAGTCCAGAGCGTGAGGAAAAACTAGCAGGAGCCCGAAGCCTAATCATGTGTGTGATGTGTAACCTGAGCACTTCTGCCTTCACCAACCCGTCTTATCCGCGCTTTTATGCAGTCATTGTGCGTGATCTTAATCCTCCGCACAAAGAGTAATAAGAGCTTTGGACACACAGTAACATCATATCCTGTTGTGTTGGGAGAATGCTCTGACTGAGGATTCATTACACGTTCTGCCTCAGAGCTCAGTTCATCACCTGAATACAGTGAAGGCCGGGTCACAATAGAGCCAGTGTGTGGGCATTTCACAAATGTCACCAAGCTTGTTTGGCACTATCACAGGGCGTTGAGAACGACGGCCAGGGTGTCGCTATGCAGTTGCTAGGGTGTTCCGGTCTGTGAAGTTCTTGTTGATAGATATGGGAACTTTGCACTCATTTTATCATAATATTAAAAAAAACGGACAGGTTAGAAATGCTACCTCTGCCATCTACCTCTGAGTTTCTTTCATATGAGGCACAAACTGCGCAGGAAAAGTTTTTAGCGGTAAATATGACCACACTTTCACGTGTAGGCGGGTCGGTAAATAAGGAAATTGACAAAAAATTGCTTTATGATAGTTTTATTTTCGTGTAGGTTTTGTATGCTTTTAAAAATAAAAATTGGCAAGAATAAAAAAATATTTTTTTATTACATTTTATTACATTATTATTACAATTGTGCCATTGTGACGCTAAAGTATCATTAAGCACATAAATAAATGTGCTTAAATGTAAAAATAAATAATAATAATAATAATAATAATAAATATAGAAAAAAAATATATATATATATATATATATATATATATATATATATATATATATATATATATATATATATAGATAATGTATCATTATTATTATTGTTTCAGTTAGATATTCAGTATTAAGTTTAAAGTAATAAAAAGCATTTTTATAAATATCATGATTACGAATAAATAAAGGACATTAATCACATTTTTGGAGTGTTTTAACATGAACCTGAACCAAGCCTGACTTTCCACAAAATGGACAAATGATTTGATATATAAGGGACTGATAAAATGTGCACTTTAGCATGCATTACAGTAAATGTGTAACAACGAGTCAAAAACGTGTTTTCCCTTTCAACCCAACTACTTTTAAATAGGTTGACAGTAAAGTCGTTGACGAGCTTCGATAGCTTTGAAGGTAACTCAGTAACGCCCCCTTGAGACCCGGAGTTTGTTACCTCCGCAGGTTCGCCCAAATAAGTTTGTAAAAGAACGCGTACACTTGCATTGTACGGCAACACAGAACTGGTCCTTCTTGCCAAATCACATTGAAATTCAAAAGCTGATTTAATTAAAAATCCACCGTGAATAAGGAAAACCTTGACCTAGTGACTTAATCAGATCAGAGAATGGAGAATGGGGCGCCTGACGCCTCCGTGTCGTCCTCTAAATTGGGCTTTATGAGTTTGCATTGTGCTGTTTGTGCATGAATCTAACCCCACAACGACTCAATGAGACATTGAATGCGACACAATGCATCTCATTCAGCACCCGCTCCCTGTGTGGGAAGTGCTCTCTCTCTCTCTCTCTCTCTAACTGTCCTGAGCGGGTACCAGGCAAACAGATCCATTATACCGTCGCATCAAACATTCATTGTTATTTCAATTACTTTTGTGCACAAGATGTTTTAATCGCGTTGTTTGGAAAGTCAAAGTTTGACGAGTAAACTGCAATGGCATTGATTACGACCGAAGTCGGATTGGGATTGTTTGTTTGCCCCCTGGAATAAATCTCGCTCTAATGAACCGATATCTCCAAGGCACGATGAAAGCTTGGTAACGCGTTCCTTTAAATCGATGACTTCAAAGGTCTGGTATTCCCGTCCTGCCACCGCCACAGACGGAGGACAGACCAGTGGGCGTCTTCCAGAAAGAGCTGCACCCAACGGCAGACCATGTAAGGCCAGCCGGCGAGCCCAAAAATAAATATCAAAGATCACTGGGAGAGAGGGTGGGAGAAATGGATGCAGCAGGAGAGAAAGAAACGGAGCCTCGCAGATGTTTTCAGCTCGTCAGGAACGTGGATGCGGTCCATATGCGCTTCTGGCTGAATGTGGAGGATCACAGAGCTTTTCTGTCTGTCTGCATGCAGCACGAGCCCAGTGGAGTTAATGGGATCGCCCCACTCCTTCTGCTTCGATAGGGCCACGCGGGCCGCCTACTTCAATGTAGTTAGTCTGACCTTCCTGCAATCTCAACACTTGGCACATTAAAATAACAAAGTCCAGACGTCTGATTAACGGGAGCCGCCAACCCCTTTCAACCTTTGCACTTTTGCAACTCAGCCCAAGACATGCAATGCTGTTAATTGCTGAAAAATACGGTGCTTCGATAGAATGATGGTGACATTGAAGGGACTGTTATCCCATTAGGTGCAGTCAGTCTGCCTAAAAACTGTTGGCTAATCTTTAATTACAATATAATTTTTAATGTAACATTAAAAGCTACATACTTTCGAATGTGGCGTGTCATGCAGGTAATTCGGAGAATATCAGTTTTTGACTGCGCATTATATATTGATTTGAAAAAACGTACAAACGTAACAGCATTTTACGGTAAAATTACATTAAATGTTTACAGTTTTTCCCTGTATATAGTACAGGAACTGTAGCATTTTCTGTAGCATTTTTAAAATTTTAAATCTTTTTTTTTTACAATGTGTAGCCTATTTGATTGTATTGAAAGTGCACTTATAGTGCATACTTCAAATAAAAGCATATTTAAAAAACTAACATACTTTCAGTATACTTGCGATGATATTACTGAAATAAAATGTCGCTTAAATTTATTCAGAGATGCGGTTGACTTAAAAAGTGCACTTTGTAATAATATCAAATAAAAGTTTGACTTAAAGTACTTTTTAAATCATTATGTTTTAAGTACACTGATCTGACTAACATGAAAAAGCTCACGTAAGGTGTTTGGTGAAAATGTTATATGTTTGTTATTCATTTTAAATAAAAATATATTTAAGTACTAACTGAAGTCATTCATCATTACAAATATGTATTTAACAAGCAAGTCAATTATTGGAATTGACATTAAAAGTGTATTTTAGTTGCCATAATCCAGCAGTATGATTTCAAAAACAATATAAATAATGATGAAGTAACACATAAAGGTGCACTTAGGTCATATTTAAGTGGATTAAAAGCATTTTAAAAGTTGAAATAATTTCATCTTTTATTTACACTACAATAAATTTTCCTTCAAATGTGATTAACGTGTAAATAAATTTGTTAAAATATTACATGTACTTATGTTTTATCATTTAATAAGTACTCTTTTTAAAAGCCCTTTTCAAAGGGATTGGGGATTGATTGCTTCATGTTCAAATGATGCACTTGAAGTATGCTACAAAGGTACATAAGTAGCTAGTGTATAAATTTCGCGTAACCTGTCCTCTACAGTGTGTAGTCACATGAACTACCCAAGCAGACAACAACACACAACATCAGCTAGCATGGACGAACTTTCTTCATGTTTACTAGCACTGAACGCTATTATATCACACAAGCTATTCCATATCTCCCTTAAGCCGGCCTGAGGAAAACAGGGGCCAGGTCAGGGAGTTGTTGAACATGTTTAATGAGTTTTTATCCCCTGTATGAGGTGCTTGACACTCCCTCCTTTCGCGCGGGAAATAAATGAGCGCCTGAGGTAAACGAGAGCTCGTGCTGCCCTCTAGGGCTGAGTGCTGGAAGTACTTCATTATTTGCGAAACAAATCCTCTGTTGGTAGTTTGTCCTGCATTTCAAAATGTTAAAAGTAAAACTAAGTGTCTGTTTCTGTATGACGACACGGCACGGTATAGTGTTGAAATATTTTCAATCGCTTTTATGTAGAGTAGGCTATTTGTTTTATTTTAGGTCTCACTAAATCTTCAATTAAAACCTTTTAAAGAGGAACCAACTCGAACAAATTATGTGTTTTTGTTAAAGTATGTACACTCTTGCTTTATTGTATTTAGCTTAACCCTTTATTTTATGTACATATATATACATATACATATGCTATGTTACGTACATTACGTAGTTACGTTATTACGTCATTATATATACGGAAGTGTTCAGAGTAAAAAAGCGCATGTTGAAGAGCGCGCATTGTACAGAGATTATGTATTAAGTACAAAGTATAAAGTATATAGAATAGACACACAAAAGTCGATTTCGCTTTATCTTCATTATTGGTGCTCAAAAGTTTTGAGTGTTTGATTTGTAACGCAGCTAACTGTTAAAAGTTGGCAAAACTCTTATTTTAGTGCAGTTACGAGATAAATTATGATAAACACGTAAAGTTGATTGCATTTAGAGTTCAGTAAATAGGAAGGGATAGCGGGATTTATAGCCTGTAGGGGGCAAACAATGAGGTAAAATTCAACTCTGCTGAATGCCAGATTAAAAACTGGATAAATTGAGTTTATCAGGTATCTATACTCTACAGTATATCCTGTAGTTGTCTATCTTTTAGCATTCATTACAATAGCAACTGGCTTCATGCTGTAAGGGAAAACACAGCCAGTCAAGTTAGGTAGATTAAAAAAAAACCCAAACAAACAGTGAGCATCATTTTAAAGCATCTTTATTCTCTTTTGAACCTGTAGCATTATTTGTTACTGTTTATTTGCTACTTAAAGTGAAGTTCACTGCCTGAATGTTGCTGAAGAAGCCTGTCCATTGTAAAATAATATTAAATAAGAATATTTTTCAAGTTGACATTTTAGATCTGCTGTTGCAAAGAGGAATCATCTTTTGGGGGGAAAAAAAAAACAGATTGAGAACCCTATGCCCTGTATTAGTTTCTTGCTCATTACGCTAGTGATGTTTACTGTATTCATGTTGTGGAAAGAAACACTATCTTTTCCATTAAACTTAAAATATAATTGTGGCAAGTGACGGATTAAAAACAAAAAGGGGAAACAATTACAGGTGAGTAATATTTCTCAAACAAATCCGCTCTCTTGTTCAACCTGTAGTTTGATTTTGGAAAGGTAGCGCCCCTGTGACAAACGTAGCGTAAAATAAACTGAACTAAATAAACAGCATATCTGTCGTACTAGCCGCTGTAAAAAGCTGTCAGTCAGCCGAGGTAAAATAAACACTGGCAAACGTCAGATTAAAAATAAAAAAGCACAGCTCAATAATATTGCTAAAGAATATCCGCTTTCTATCGTTCAAGCTTTTTCAAAAACATTTGCTGGCAAGTTTGAATTGATGCTTTATATATTTTCTCATTCAAAGGGATGATAACTGACTGGATGATGCGAGAGGGACAAAAATGTGTCCTGTCTGAAATTAGCATCAGAAGATTCTGTAAAAAAAAGTTCATGGCTGTTTATAGAGTAAAGCAAGTGTCAATGCACTGAGAAAAAGTAGATACAGGATTTTTGTAATCATATTTATTGGTCATCATGCAGCATTATGTTTTTGACCACCCTTCTGTACCAATCTGTATTAAACGTGTCTCAAAGCTGTAATGTTTTTGACATAAAATATATATATATATATATATATATATATATATATATATATATATATATATATATATATATATACTATCTCAACTATATATATATATATATATATATAATTATCTCAACTCCAAAATATTACAGCTATATATATA
This sequence comes from Puntigrus tetrazona, assembly GCF_018831695.1. NCBI lineage: Eukaryota > Metazoa > Chordata > Actinopteri > Cypriniformes > Cyprinidae > Puntigrus > Puntigrus tetrazona. The sequence goes on from NC_056708.1 coordinate 1,882,999, forward strand.
TATATATATATATATATATATATATATATATATAAAAATGATTTTATGTCCAAAATATTACAGCTTTGATATATATATATATATATATATATATATATATATATATATATATATATATATATATATATATATATATATATATAGTTGAAAAATAAAGATTTTATGTCCAAAATATTACAGCAATATTAAAAGTATCTTGGCCTGTAATTCACATTTAGATTACATAAATATTGCGTGTCCAGTGCATGGCTGAAAACAGTGGGCTGGTCGAAGATCAAACGTTTTAGACATCACGTTTTCTGAGCATGGACTGACGAGCCCGTCTCAGACGCTGATCGTCTCCTTCTCTAAACCCAAAATGCTTTTAACGCTACAAGTAGGCAGCGCCGTGCGCGCGCGTGTGCGTGCGCGTGGGCGGAGAGAGTTTGACAGCCAGACCGAAGCTCGACGCGCTCGCAGATGTCTCTGAGAGACAAACCATGACTTAATCTAATGCATTTTTAAATAACAGGCTCATTCGTTAAATATATATATATATAAAAGAAAACAAAAGGCAAGCCTCAAGGTAAGCTCTTTTTTTTTAATTCCATATTGGTTAATGCTTTGTTTGGTGTAGTTACGAGCTGACATTCACGTTCTTCGTGTAAGCTCTCGCGCGCAGCACACACACGCGCACACGCACACGCGCGCGCGCGATCATAGAGAAGATGTGCTCGTTTTGTTCATACCGTTTAACAGTAAACCGAATACGTTTATTTCGCTAAAAGGCTGAACGGGGTTTCTGTGTTTCCTAACACCAAGGGCGCTTGCTTTCATATTCTGCACTTCTACATTAACACCATCTGTTAAAAAAATCTAATGACTAACCCGCAGGGCTGCACTTTGTTCTAAGGGAAGGTGGTTTATTAGCAGAGAAGGATGTACTTCCTCAAACGCTGTTCGACGTTTGTGCCCGAGCCTCGGATACTTTGCATGTTATGCAGCCAAAAGTTTAAAGAAATGAGTGTTACATCACAGGCCTGGAAACTACATGGTCGTGTCCTCAAACGTGTTTTAATGGTCGATGCAGATAGAGAGCAGGGTGACTAAATCTTCAAATGAACACATGATTCGTTCAAAATTCACAAAAAATGCACTGTTATCAAGCCACAAGGGAGCTCGAGCGCTAAAACAACCAAAATGTAAAGGATATATACTAGTTAAGCCTCCCTGAAGGGGTGTACTGTATATTATTTCTATCATTACTCGGGTTATATGCTGATTTGCAGTGAATTCTTGCTAAAGGGGAAGTACAGAGCGACGTGAAATGTCATTTGATGGGCAGTAGTCTTTAGCATCATTATACAAATGTATTTGACCACAGTAAGCCGCTGACCAATCAGGTTAAGAGGTTTCAGAGAACCTGACCTTCATGGCAATTCAGGTGCTATAGAGCACCGCTGAGTGGTTCTTTGGCTTGTATTCTTAAGGGGAACCAATTTAAGTGCTATAGAGCACCTAATAATGTGGTTCTTTGGGGTAGTTAGGATGCTATATAGCTCCATCTTTAAATATATAGGTGCTATGTAGCACTTAAAGCTATCGGTATGAGCCAAATAACCTCTTTTATTGCTATGTTGGCGTACACTCTTAGAAATAAAGGTTATTTATTGGCCTTGATGGTTCGGGGGAACCCAAAAAATAGATTTTAAGAGCGTACAATATGATTATGCGTGTTGTATTTAAGGTACATGAGACTGTGCATGCCGTGGTGAAAACCAAATATACCAACATTTTTAAAGCTGGTATTCTGAAATTTTAATTTTTAAGTCCAGCTGAAGATGCACTGGAGTATATTCGATTGTGCTAAAATCGAAATATTGCAAAAAATCTTGTATCAACGGACCGACATTATTCAAAGATCGTTCGGTCCTCATCGGCAGTGACACTGTAACACATTTTAGGCGCAATATTAATATTTAGTAATCCAAATAAAGTTGAATTCAAATTTTTACAGATCAGTACGTCTCAGATACGTAATTAATAGCTTTGAAATATACTTAGCATGAAGTAAATGTATTTATAGTTGCCACAGCAACTATCTGAAGTGCGTTAATTGATCTCCAAAAGCTGCTTTTGTTTCCATCTCATGTCTGCGTTGGTCGCCGTCCACCATTTAATTCTGAGTCTAGTGTTGTTTTTTATACGGGTGCCCCCTGTTTACAGAGGCGCTCTGAGCGGGTCACGTGACCGCTGATGTCACGACTCGTCTCGTTTGCCTTCCCCTCACTCCACACCAAACGCAAACAGTCCTGACGCTTCTGTGCGCGAATCCAAGCCTCTCCCCGCCGATAAAGACCTATTGTTTCAATCCAGGCCGGGGCGTGAGGGTGCAACGATGATGTGATAGTTTAAGAAAAATTAGGTTATTGTGCGCTTTGTAGGATTTGTAGGAAATTTCAGCCCTGCTGATCCTGCCGTCCTGTGATTTGGCTTGCAAATATCCTTATTTCTGGCGAGCGCTTTGTTCCCCGTCTGAAAAACACGATTAGACCCTTGAGAACATCCAGGTTTTAGAACAGCTGCTCTGGAAATTTTCCATTTATGTGTCCGTCTAACCAGTTGCGGTGAAAGATTTATAGATAGGCTTTTTTAAGTCTACCCATACATATAATGTACTGGCTTGTTACCAGTCAGATTAGTTATGCAATCGTCGGGTCATGAGTTGGAATTAGGGGTCGGGAAATCTAAACCCGAGATAGCCTCGGACCATGTGGCATTTCTGAGCTTCAGTTATTTCTATAAACCTTTTAAGAACAGCAATATCGACTATGTATGCTGTTACATCTCCGAAGTCGATTGGAAAGTCACATTTAGATAACTGCGCCTTTTTTTGGTTCTCGTTATCTAAAAGCGGCGTTTCTTTAGCCGGTCTGATCCTTAAGAAGCTTGTGCCGGTTTATACGCAACTGCTTGTTTGCGACCTTACATCACCCATAACAGCTTGTGACACGCTCATTTATGTATAACACCTCACACAAGCTGCGAAAGCACTTACAAAGCAATACTTTGTAAAAAGTACTGTTGCTGTGTGCTAAGTTTCACTGGTGTTCTGAATGATTGCTAGTGGCAAAAAAAAATCTAAGAATCCCACTCCCATCACCAAAATACCTGTTGCTTAGGTGTTACTATATATATATATATATATATATATATATATATATATATATATATATATATATATGGTTGATATAACTTAGCTTTTTTCCCCTTTTCTACATGAATTTAATTTATTTTAAAAACAAGCATATCAACTATTAATAAGCAAGCAGTGACATTAATTTGACATTAATTAATAAAAGCTAGCAAACATATTTATTGCCATTTATTAGGCCCACTGATGTTTAAACTCCCCTTTTACCAAACCTTTTCTATTCTTTTCCCAGGCGTTTATTTTCGCTAAAAAAAGAAAGAAATATTTGAAAAGCAGAAATAAAGTGCCTCGCTGTTATTTAACAACAAAGTGTTATGAGGTAGTGTTATGGAGAGGATTTATTGTCCCAGTAAAATTAATAATGGCATCCATTTAAAGCAGTCACGATATTTATTTTATTATTATTATATTATTAATGTAAAGCAAAAATGTAATAAATATGTGCAAAATGTTCTGTCTAAAAAAACATGTATAATATATATTTTTAAAAATCTTTATTAGACTTGAACTTCATGATTCAAGAAATAAAAAAAAATCTGTATATCAAAATAAATAAAAATGCATTAAAAAATCATAGAAGAAGCATATCCAAGTCGTTTTGTGCATGAATTAAAATAATATATTCAAGTTAAAAACAGCAGTAGCATGCAGCGCTTTTTAGGCTGTTCCCATTCTATTTGCACTTTTATATCATTTGTTTATAATGTAATTTAAAGCACCTCATTTTAATATCCTAATAGTTAGTTATGCTCATTTCAAAATGCTGAGCAAATGTCTGAAGTTGTCCACAAATCAGGTTGCTGTTTATAATGCACAAAGTGCAATAAGGTTCAATGCTATAGCATTGTGGCCTGTATATCTGATGACCCGCAGCGCTGACACAGATACGAGCCAATCAGCGAAGCCCAGAAAACAATAGCGCCTTAAGCAATATCCTTCTTACCTCGCAGGCCATGCCTCAAGAATCAGGACTCTTACGTACTTACTTGCGATTGTTTGCTTATTTTGTGGGCAGGGTCATTGAGGACCAAGGCCGTCTTAGGAAAGATATTAGCGTGTGCTGCGAGGAGCCGCTCAGAACGGAAAACTCCAAGCCACTAGCGGCCGGCCGTGTTGGTTTGTAGCAGTTAGTGTCTCTCAGGTATGCATTTCTCATCTCTATTAGCAAGTACGGGGGTCTTGGGTTCCTTAGACATCATAGAAGGAGCTTTCATCATCAAATAATGCTTTTGCAACTGCTCTTTTTTCTTACGGCGGTTCTGGGAAACATGTTTGTGCAGTGGCTTATTAACTGTGCTCGTCGTCCGATTTGAATATCTCGCAGAGTCTGTTTTATAACATTCGTTGGCGTGTGGGCATGTGATCTGTCATTTCTGGAAGGATGGAGCCTCACGCAACTCTTGTCGTGTGTTAATGCGTGTATAAATAGCTTTAGACGCTCACTTATTCCATTTCCCTCATAAACACACGTTCTTTCCATCTTTGTTTACTTTCGCCGCTTCCTTCGCTTGTGCACTTTCTTAATGCCTTTCACTTTCGGTATCAGTCACTGACAGACCCCTGACACCTACTCATGTTCTATTTATTCTTCCCGCGCTAGACGCCTGGAGTCATTTTCGGCTGGATATGCAGCGACTCTAACGTCTGATGAACAGCAGAGCGGTTTACGAGGTAAGGAAAATGTCGAGCTGTCAGAAGAAAAAGTGCTAAATGCTCATCTTCGAGGATGCAACAGCTTGGGAAGCACACTTAAAAGGACAAGTCTTCTCCTAAATAGTGCATATCAGTACTTTATAGTAGTGCTATTGTAATTGAGATGCACAGCTAGTCGTTTAGGATATCTGTGAAAAGCGTCTTTCTGAGAGCGTAAAAGGTTTGAGTTCTGGACACAAACGTGGCCAAAGTGTTGGATACGGCTGAGAAAGTGTGTTTATGTATTTCCCAAAACATGCTAACAACTTGTCTGGGTTGTGAAAGTAAAAAAATGAAGTCATCAAAAGTTGACTAGGTGGTTGCTAGGGTGTTGCTATGGTATTTCGGATGTGTCATTTTCAATGTTTCTGTATAATTACCATCCGTGAATGCATTATAATTTTTATTTCTATTAATGTTAATATTGCTGTTTTCACTATTATGATTAATAGGCTTTATGCATTCACAAAATCTTACGGTTAGCACGAAATGAGCCCCTAACATGTTTAGTAACATTCACTCATGTAGACAAACAGCTTTTATGTTCCCTGAGGCTATTGACAGCTTCGTTTGAATAGAGCGCCGCTGTTTGAAAAGGAAAAGTATTCAATTTTGCATGTGTTTTCCCTCCTCTGTTTGCTATCAACATCCTGTCACTAAGCACAACTGCAACTATATCCTGCATCGTTCAGAAAGCTTTCAGTAACAGTCTGATGAGCCGCTTTAGAGCTGCATCTCTTGCAACTCATCAGCAGCGTTGAGTTCTACCAAGAACAGGAACAAGACCTCATTTCCTGTCTGATAATGCGCACAGAGCTTACGGATGAAGCCACCTTCGCGCGTTCTTATTTTAACAGTACTCCGCTGTTATGTTCAGCTGATCACTTTTGAGGGCTTGGGACATTCATGTAGCGATTTTTACGATAATAATTGTCATATTCACTTTAAATCATAGATGACTTCAACAGCAGACGAGACCGGAGGTGGGAGACCTCAAAAAACTGGGGGCAAAGACCACAAAAAGGTGCGTAAGAAATACTGCACCATCTGTACGTATCAACGATATATATTTAGTTTACTTCCACTTCTATTTTGACATATTCCTGGCTGAAGCAGAAAAAGTATGTAGCCTACAAACAGAGGAGTTAATGAGCTTTAATTAGTAGCCTACGTTAATGTTATCTTTATGTATTATGAATGAACGCATTGCTAACAGTTGCATTTTAAGCACTAATGTAACTCAGAAACATTCAAATGGAGCAAAACTGTTGACATACAGTGAAAGTACGGAGCTTTAAAATCAATAATAGTGTTGCGTATTTCTTCTGAAACTCAAGGAGGAAAATCTGAGGAGCAGGAGTCTTCGGCGAGCATCTCTGTGCTCATTTTCAGTGTTTTGGGAGAAATGGTTTGTGTTTTTCTGTTCTGTCCGGTTACGAGGCCTTTGTGTGCAATAGATTATTTTTGCTCAAGCCAGCATATTTTTCCGCGGCACAATGTAGCGTTTGTGCTGTGAGCTCTTTTGGGATTTAGTGGGATTTGATTTTTGCATATCCCACTCTGATTTGTCATACTTGTGGTCTGAAATGCTGTTTTCCCGCTGACTGTTATGTAACGGTGAGCACAGTATACCCGTGGGTCATGCCATGTGTGCCATACATCAGGCCCGTGATATTAGGCATATTAGGAGAATTAACGTGGCGGATGTTTGCCCGTAAAATGCAAAATGCGTACATTTGACAAAAAGTGTTTAAGGATATTTCTATTTTGTGTATGTGTCTGCAAATAGCATCTTCCACAAAAAAAAAAAAAAATACAATATAGAAATCTATAATGATTATTTTTAGATTATGCAGCATCTTATTCTCGTTACAATGTGATTTAAAAAAAAAATTAAAATTAAAAATAATAAATTCAAAGCTTATTAGTAAGTAATTATAAGCTGACTGGCTAAAATAGTTTTTATTATGTATCGAGTACTAATTTTAACCCTAGTAAAAAGTCCAATATTTAAAATACATTTATTTCATATTTATTTTCAGTGCAGTTCAAATTTATTAATGCATTTACTGATATTTTGCTTGAGACTGATGCAAACATTTCTATATATTAAGCCTTAAATGTGTTTTATTGTCACTGTCGATGAAGATTGTATATTATTGAGATAATATCATCCAAAATAAAAATATCTTTGAATGCAAATTATTGAAAGCGAATCTGAAGGAAACTTACAATATTTCCGCATTAATACAATCAGTATTTCTTGGACTTTAGGACTGTTCTGCACAATGAAAATATATTAGGTATAAAATTTGTTGACTTTAAATGTATTTGTAGTATTCTTAACCTGAAACAATTATAGCATATGTATTGTTCACTAGAGAAGTATGTAATGTACTAGTTTTTATTTTTATATTATTTGATGTTTTTTTGTGGTTTGGGGGGGTTATATTCTTCAATGCATTATGAAAATCTTATTATTATCATTTATGAGGATACATATGCAATACGACAGTAATAATAATAATACAAGTCTCCGGACACAATTAAATAGTCATCGTTTTTAAATACAAAATACAATGCAATATAATCATAATGCATTATTGTAATAGTTAAGGTCTTTGTTATCCATGCAAGTGGGGTCTTCATTATTCCAGGGTTTGTTATTATTTAATATTCAGTACTGCTAAAACTGTGGTTGCCGGGGCGTTGCTAAGTAGTTGCGATTTATTAGCTCTCGACCTCAAACGTGGTCATATGCCTCAACTTCCTTGTCTTCAGCTTCGTCTGGTGTGTTTCTAGTGCTGATAAGGATGGCGTTATCTCCGCGGAGCGATGACTGCTTTTCCTGCGCGTGTCAGTATTCGATGATCCGAGGCTGTTTTACATTCATTTTCTGCGTGCGTTTGTCTCCAGCCCACAGCCGAAGCCTTGAGAGGAGCCATCCAGCTCGGCATCGGCTACACGGTCGGCAACATGACCTCCAAACCAGACAGAGATGTTCTCATGCAAGACTTCTACGTCGTCGAGAGCGTCTTTCTCCCGAGGTATTGAGATGCAGTGTGCGGTTGCCATATACTCACTATTCAAACATCTCTGTTGTTTAAAATCTCCTGCTAAATTAATTAGTGCATCTGAATGTCTTTTGTGATTGGTTGGTCATCGGTTGATTCCTAACAATGCTAAATAGAGTCACTATAGCATTTGTAACAGCGCTATACGTTTTCTTAATAATAACGCAGCTTTTAAATATTTTTGTCTTTCAGCGAAGGCAGTAATCTGACTCCAGCTCACCATTATCCTGACTTTCGCTTTAAAAATTACGCTCCCTTGGCTTTCCGTTACTTTAGGGAGCTCTTTGGGATTAAACCAGACGATTATTTGGTAAGACCAAGAAACCACACGAGATGATGAAATGAAATCATGAAATTCTAGATGGTAAGAAGATTATTCACAGGAAATGGTGAAGAAAAAAATAGCCACATCTAAAAGATTACTTCTGAACTTTCGAAGACACGTAATAAATATACACATTATGCACACATATATCCTATGTAGACAAAAACATTTATTTAAATTACATTAAATAGCATTAATTAATTTAATTGTGTTAAATTGGACATGCTGCGAAAAAAATATTGTTAAATATAATTAATGTATTTTATTTTATAATTAATAATATTTATTTACAATTTTCTATGATATATATATATATATATATATATATATATATATATATATATATATGGTAACACTTCAGAATAGGAAAACAATCGAGATCAAGAAAATTTATTAATAGTTAGTAAGTTAGCTGGAATAAAGGACCTAAAATATGGATATTGCAATTAAATGTATGTAATAAGCTATGGGGATACAAATTAAATATTATTTTAGTAGTATTTATGTAATATTGCACATGTATTTTTATATTTCATATTCCATTTTGTTCAATAATATTCAGAAAAATTTGTATTTGTGTTACTGAAATAAATAAATAAAAGGTGTAGTAAATTTTGTACTTTGACTAATTATATATATATATATATATATATATATATATATATGTGTGTGTGTGTGTGTGTGTGTGTGTGTGTGTGTGTGTGTGTGTGTGTGTGTGTGTGTAACTGCTTAATTCAATTTTTTAAGGTTTAGATTTAGTGTGCAGTAACAGCCCTGAAACGAAACCATTAGAAATTAATCCAAACACACTTGTTTTTGTATTGTCTGCAGAATCTCCATTAATAATGCATCTTTTTTTCCCTCCGCAGTACTCTATTTGTAAAGAACCCCTGATAGAGCTGACAAACCCCGGAGCGAGCAGCTCATGGTTTTACTTAACCAGCGACGACGAGTTCATCATAAAGACCGTGCAGCACAAAGAAGCTGAATTTCTGCAGAAGCTGCTTCCAGGTTACTACATGGTGAGCCACGCAGTCAGAAGCTCATTTGTGCATTTACAGAAAACAGCTACAGCGCAATTACTTCACAGTTGTTTTATGTCCTACACATTAAAACACAATAAATATTAGGCTGGTCGGTTTAAAAATGTAGAGTATTGACTTCTGATATTCTAATCGGGTCTGTCTTTCCCGATTTCAGAATCTGAATCAGAACCCGAGGACGCTCTTACCCAAGTTTTACGGGCTGTACTGTATTCAGTGCGGCGGGGTTAATATCCGCCTGGTGGTGATGAACAACGTTCTTCCTCGCTCTCTGAAAATGCACTACAAATACGACTTAAAAGGCTCCACTTACAAACGCAGAGCGTCACGGAAGGAGCGCGCCAAACCCTCGCCGACCTTTAAAGATCTGGACTTCCAGGAGATGCACGAAGGTCTTTACTTTGATGCAGACACGTACAACGCCTTGATGAAGACTCTTCAGAGAGACTGCCGGGTGAGTCGAGAGCTGGGTGACCGCACGTCCTCTGCACGGACCTAAAAAATGCGTACTGTCAGGGTTTTTTTAATCGGACAAAATGTGACATAATGATACTGTGTATAATTCTGGCGCATCAGGGACCTGCTCTACTGTATTTCTCTTTTTCGCGCTGCTAATGTTCATTTTCAGTTTCGTGATCTGTGTAAAGCGAGCACATCGCGCAAAATTAAATTGGTTTGCCTCTAAAACGAGCAGGTTCTTCTCTGATGACATCGGTTTGACGACTTGGGCATGAGTGTGACATCATTAACCACGCCCCTCCACCTAATACGTCCAATCGATTCACGGTAGAAAAAATAAGCCACACCCTCTAATTAACTCATTCAATATTTTTCCACAAGCTTTCAGTTCACGCAGACTTTTCACTGTTGCCATGGGTTCATTTTTTCCCCAAATGAAATCATTTTAATTCTAACACTCTATTCTATTTCTATTCTAACTATTGTTTTATGTAAAAAGAAAAGAGCCTTTAACGCTATCATTCTCTTTGCTTTCTACTTAAGCAATGACCTTCTGACACAAGCAGTATCTACTCCTTTTCCGTCCTATCTACTTGTTTTCTTTTTGTTTCTCTTAAAAGCAAGCACGTATCCACCACCTTATTCCTAAATACAGAAGTAAGTAGCAAAATGAGCAGTTTTGTGCAGCTAAGAGTAACTAGACGCAAACGGGACCGATGAGTTTTTACCTTTACCTTTTATGTGAAGAATAAGGTGGATACTGTTAGGTTGTACTTTTTGGAAAAATGAAATATGATCACCCTAGTTAGTCACCCTATGTGGTTCCACAGGTGCTGGAAAGCTTTAAAATCATGGACTACAGTTTGCTGCTGGGCATCCATGTCCTGGACCGGAAGCTGAGGGGGAGAGGTGGGATTGGAGACAGCAAACGGCAGGGTGGGCAGAAGGTCCTGTACTCCACAGCCCGGGAGTCCATTCAAGGAGACGGCAAAGCAGGCGAGCCTCTCCCCGACGACGACACGTGAGTGGAGCCAAACACAAATGAAACACCAAGAAGCTGTCTTGTAAACTTTTACCACACGCCCTTTCTCCAAGAAGCTATCCTTCAAAGACCCGTCGACCAGTCTGAATATTTATGTGTACACTACTGTGCAAAATGATTGGGGTCAGAAATATGTTTTGAAAGAAATTTGTATGTTTATTAACCCTTAAGTGCATGATTGTTTCGCCAGTTTGGGTCTTTGGTGACTCGGGCCTTTATATCCAGCACGCGTGGATCTCTAACTGCTGCATTAGCAAAAAATAAAGCATATTTCGCAACCTTTCGAATCTTAAAAGGGTTCATTTTGAGCATCACTTCCACATACATATATCTGCCTCATATTCAACCCTATTCAATGACTTCACGTTCAATATTTGGATCACTGGCAGCTTGTTCACCACATCCAGCGTCAAATGAAATTTATATTTCATTGCGTATAGTGATCGCTCTGCAGTAAAGCCATTCAAACCAGTTACATTTTTGCTGATGGCATTAATTTGTTTTATGAAACATCATGTCATCGTCAAACAGGGCCACCTCAAGGAAAAAAGATGCATTGCACATCATCAGAGACGTAAATATAGTACTTTCACATTCCTCTGGAATATAGTGAGCCTATACACGTTTTTACAAAAGATTAATCCGAAAGCAGGCATTCTAGAATTTAATTCTGTTAATTTGTTTGAACTTTTAAACGCTCGCATTGGCCGTGCCATATGGTGATGAAAACATATAGTTTGCATGCATTTTTAAGCATTGTGGTTTAAAAACAATGCTGTATTTAAAATCACCCTATACCCCCAAACAGGGCGCTAACTGAAGGGACAGACATCTTTAGTGGTGTCCAGAATCGACTGCGCTCAATCAATCCCACAATGCACCACAAAAATGAGTGTACAACCCATGTGTACTCAATGGCTAGAGATGACCCATAAATCACTGTGAGAGTCAATCGCTGAATAACGCAAATATATATATATAAGACTGGAGTAATGATGCTGAAAATTCAGCTTTGGTCACAGAAATAAATGACTTTTTAATATATAATAAATATAAAATTGTAATACTGAAATAAATTCATCCTTGGTGAGACATAAAAAAATTCTCAGAATATCTAATTGGCTAAAAAAAGAAGGGTTTAATATTAAAAAGCTGAAAATATTTCCGTCGTGTTGCTAAAATATTGCCAGTATATTTTATGTCTGACTTTACATTGGTTTTCTTCTAGATTGGGTGGCATCCCTGCTAAACACAAAGATGAGAAGTTGCTGATCTTTCTGGGAATCATCGATATCCTGCAGTCCTACAGGTACGAATCACCAGACAAAAGATAATATAATTACTATTTCATTTAATATTGAACATTCATATCTTATATACAGATTCATAAAGAAGGTCGAGCACTCATGGAAGGCTCTCGTGCATGATGGCGTATGTATCTTTCTTTTTTTCGTTAAATATATCTTTATACACTTCCGTTTGGTCATTATCATGATTTATGATTTCTAGGACACAGTATCTGTCCATCGACCGAATTTCTACGCTGACAGATTCCTGAAGTTCATGGGCACCACAGTATTCAAAAAGATTCAGCGTGAGCTTGCCGCTTCTTTATTATGATCAGTGAAATAGGACGTGCTCTCACACGTTTTCCTTCTTTGTTTTTACTTTTAGCTCTGCGCGGCGCGTCCTCGAGAAGGAAGAAGAACTCCATCCAGCCGTGTAGGTCGGCCTCACAGGAAGTCCTGTCGACTTTAAAAGAAGAGAGTCAAGAAGAGAGGAGGGCGCAGAGCCTCGAAAACCTCGATGATGCAGGTGCTCATTGGCTTTGAAGAGAGCTTCACTAATGCACACATTTAAAAATGATATCTTTATTACCATAAGATGTAATATTCTGGCTTCACTTACTCATCCGTCATGCGTACTGTTATTTTTGCGAGTGTGAGTAAATAATGACGGAATTAAACCGTATGTGTGAACTAAAATTGGGAATCAATATTTTATCCCTCGTACGCTTAATTGTATTAAAGGGGTCATATTATTTTTCTTCTTCTTTAATATGCTTTAATCAAAAAAAGTGCATTTATTTTGAAGCACTGACCAGCACAAACTACTATTATAATATATATTACATATAATAATATATTAATAATATATTATAATTCATTATAGTTCATTCATTGTTGCAAAAGTGTAATAATATATTTAATAAAATCAAATACAAGTTTAAAGAAAATGTAAATAAATGAAAAACATTATATATTTACATTTATGTATATTTGTATAATTTATATAATATATAAATATATTTAATATAAAAAGCGTATTTGTCTGACATGCATGTGTATTTTTACGTACATAATAAATATACACACAGAAAACTTAATTAAGATGCATTTCATCGCAATTAACCGTCTGACAGCGCCGATATACATTTCAACTACAATACAATATTTCTGCATTAACGACTTTTTTAAAAGGCGTGCTGAAGTGTGCTTTTGTTTCCCATGCATTGTCACACATTTCTTCCATCGCTGCTTCTTTTGGACAGAAATCCGCTCGTCTCAGAAGCCCGATGTAATTCCCAGCTCCACCAGACTCAACCCGGCCGTTTCAGCCGCCACCATATCGTCCGCTTCCTCTCTAGACGATGTGAAGACCGAACCGCAAACCGATTCAGAGAACAGGTATATAAACACGCACGCTCTCCCGTTGAACAGACGCATCAGTTCAACTGAAAAGCTCTTCGTGAACTTCCTCTTGGATGCGATTGGCACACACTTTCTGGTTTGACCGATGTCACTGTTGTCTGTCCTCAGAGACGATTTTAGGACGTCCAGCTCGACTTTAGCGTTAGAGGACGCTTCAAACTCACAGGCGAGCACACCCGAGTCCGGTCTGGACGTCTACTTGGTCAGACACAGCTTCCCATTAAATGACACATGATCGCCTTCCTCTTTGTAGTCGCTCCGGATCCGTGTTTCGTTGGCTCATGTTGTTTTGTGTTTTAGTGACGGCCTCCTGACGTGGACCGGGTTCCTCCGAAGCGGACATGCTGGCGCGTTTTTGCACAAAGGATATCTCTAGCTGCTAATTCACACGGACTGAGAAAGGCCTTATGTTTGGAAGAATGGAGCGATCGCCACACTATAGTACTGCGGTGCCTTACACTGTCTGTGCACTTTGTACCCACTTACAAGCACAAGATTGTTGTATAATAATAGTTACACTCCCTTTAGACCAGAGTGCTGTAATGCACTGGCTGGTGTGCATGTTAAAGGCGTAAACCTGATTAAAGCATGTCAAATAAGTTTATTATATAATAATCCTGGTATAATTATCTTCTGAGCACTCCAGACTTGCGTGAATAATGATTTGATTTCACCTGATCATTACGGTACCAGATGTTAGTAACACTGTCTACATCACAGCTAGCGATCATGGATTGAATATTACGTCTGGTCATGTGATTTTGACGCACAATCAGAATGATGTAATGAGGGGGCGGGTGGGGCGATGTTACTTTGCGTAAAGATTTACATGGGTTTAAGATGACCATAAATCTTTAAAAACCTTTTATAAAATTTATTTAAATTTAAATGTATTTTGATTAGAGTAATATATGAATTAAACGTGCTTCGTGTAGAATGTTTATAGTTGCTATTAAATGCTGTATCTTCACAAGAATTCTCCACTTTTTCTGTTGTACTCCAGTGTTTCGGGAATGGATAGCAATCGTGTTTCTGTTTTATTTTAGATGTACTAATGCTTACTTGTGGTTATAGTGCATGCTATATTGAATGTTATAGTGTTTTCACTGTTTGCATACAGTCCACTAGAGGGTGTGCTGGTGTTGTTTGTCTCAGACAAATGATCTTTGATTTTTTTTTTTGCAATAATAAACAACAAAGATTACAAAACATATATATATATATATATATATATATATATATATATATATATATATATATATAAATAAATAATAATAATAATAAATTATATATATATAATAAATTATATATATATATATATATATATATATATATATATATATATATATATATATTTATTATTTTATTATAATAATAATAATAATAAAAAGAAATGTACAAAAAATATTTTATACAAAATAAATAAATCAAAAAAGGGGCACGTGAATAAAGGTACAGTAGATAAAGGATAAATCTTAAACAAAGCACAAATTCTAGATGTTCTTATATCTTTCTCGTTAACAGAAGTAGAAATTGTATTTAAATACAATTGCAGTTATTATTTGAAGATGCTAAAGTGGGGTTTACATTTATTATATTGTATTATTCAATATATTATGTAAACTACATATTGTATTATGTATTTAGATAGATGAAGATAAAGGCCGTCTTAAAGGTAAACTTGCACATTTGTATCCTCAAATTTAAAAGACAGTTTAATACATGTTTCAATATTTCTAAAAATGGTTTATGAAGTTAAATATTCCCTGCATTGAACATATTTATTCATTAAGATTTTCAGGTTAAATTGTGATATAATATGTCTTAATAATTTAGATTTGATTTGGAAATAAAAAAAAAATGTAGTTCAAATCACTCAAAACATCTAGCTGCTCAAATAAGCATCTGGTGACATTTAGCTTTAGGCCTGTTTGCTTCAAGAATTTCCTTTTTATATATATTTAAATGTTTTAATCAATAATGTTGCGTGAAAACAGAAAGAAGAACGCATAGTCACGCGAGACTTTAAAGACGTCCATGGTTTGATTAAATCCGCTGGTCGGAGTCACGTGATCTTGGACTCACCTGCGCGCTCGAGGACACGCCCATACCTGGAAGATTCAGGAAATCTGGGATCGTACACAGACTCGAGCCGTTCAATCTTCTCTGTTGAAGTGTCCGGTCACGTACGGATCCCACCGAGGTGTTTCCGACAGAGTTCATGGGTCTTCAGGCCGCTCCTCTGAAGGTAGGCGCTTTCGCTCCGAAACGAGTTTGTTTCCGTGGCGTTTCCCTGTTGACTGGTTTCGGTTGTCAATTGTTTTGGGGGACGAGGCGGATTAAAACTTGTGTAATGTCGTGCGAACACAAAACAGCTGCTTTTAGGTCACGTACACGTTAAAGCGAACTTTTAATGAGGCTTGAGTTGGGTTTCGTCTCCTCTTGGACGCGGTCGCGCGCGGCGTGGCCTACTAAACTTTAGTGATTCATTTTTTTCCCCTCGCGCGCAGTTTCACCTCAACACCCTGCGGCTCTGAGACTCAACTAGTGTGCACCTTTTATTAGTAAACAAAAATCTACTGTATGATTGGTTTATTAATTAAACTTATGAGAAACTTACAGAAAGTCTAAGGAAATGTATTCAAAGAGCTGCTTTACAGAGATTTAAAAAAATGTTTTTGAGTGAAATCTCTTCACGGCTGTAGTTATCTGATTAAAGTTTCAGTAAAAACTGTAATATTATAAAAATTTGAAAGAACAATATTTATAATAAATATAATATAATAATTTATATATATATATATATATATATATATATATATATAAAATAAATAATAATATTTTAAAATGCTGTGTTATCACAATGAGGTGAAGCTGATTTCAGTGTCACGTGAAAACAGGAATCTTTCTGATTTCATGCTCAAACATTTTTTTATCAGTGTGTCATATTTATTTAAAGTGATTTGTGCCGCTTAGTGTTTTTGCATAATACGAAATCTATTTTGTGTGATGCATAATGATAACAAATGTTCAATAATAATAAAAAATAACGGCAAATATTTTGTACGATACACAACGGTTGAAAAATTGTGGGTTCAAGTTAGTTAAAATATTTTTGTTCTTTGAAATAAAAAGAGAATAAGAAGTTTATCAAAGAATCCTTAAAAAACAAAACAATTTTTACACGTATTTTTACTGCATTTTTAATCAAATGAATGCACCTTTAAGAGCAAAAGAGGAAAAAAAACCCTGTATTATATTAAGTGTAACTGTACAGGAGTAGTGACTGTGTTCAGTGGCACACCTGTCTTTCTTCATGACCAGGTGTGGGATGTGGTGGACAGCGCTGGTTAAAAAGGCACACACTTTTTCAGCGCCCAGAATAGTAATACAACTTCTCGTGCATCAAAAGTAACGATCCTTAAAGTCTTGCAGCCCTTATAAAATGGTATATACTGCATAACAGATATATACTGTACTTTAAGCCACAGCAATTTGCAGTAAACGGCCTTATATCATGAGTTACCGTTACAGGCCTGCACGTATTTCTGCTCGATGAGGTGTGATTGAAATGCCACATGATTTGTTTCGAGGGTTGGACGTACATCTGTCAGAGAATGGCAGTACATATGTGCGTTGCATAATGCCGATGTGATTCTGCGTGAGCCGGACACATGTGAAAGACCGCGGCTTACACCGCCACGCTCCGCTTACGTAAAGGCATTAAAGACCCGGGACAGTAGTTGGAATACCAAAAATCGCTTCACGTGCGAATATCTGGCATGACTACAATGTTTAAAACGCATCGTTGTTGCTTTGCATTTAATGTGATTCGTTTAAATGTAAAAAATTGCTATTACGTCCGGTTTCATAATTCATTTGAGGGATCTTCTGCACTTTATGAAATTAACTAGATTAGCATTTTTAGAAATATGTGGTATATTCTGACATGCCTTGCGAACGTTTCTAGTTATTTCAGTGTGCTGCTAATATTTCGGTATCTTCTGCGAAATAATGTTCGGGATGGTTTTGAATGATGTTCACGCGTGTGCTTTTTTGATGTCATGTTATTTAATGTTCCTCGAGCGTATTACAGAATGCGTTCAAGTTTGGACCGAGTCTGACATGTCTGAGAGGTTTTTACGTCGCGTCAGAGTCAGAGAGAAGGACAAAGTTCATCTGTTCACGGAGGTCAACGGTTTGGAAGCACGCAGGACTAATGTACACTTGGTTATCATTTGTAGCGCTTGCTAAAGACTGTCGTTCGTGTTGTGCTTTAAACAAACGCTAAATCCTTAGCATTAAACGCTGGAATGACACGTTCTACCAGAGACGAAAGTTTGGTTATTTGTTCACCGTCGTGTTGTTAATGTTGTTGCAAAAGCAGGCACGACTTTGTTTCTCTGTGCAGCATAAAACGTATTATTTATATCTTTAAGCATGATATTTTTGTTCAACAGTCAAAATTTCGGTGGCTGTTGTCTTCCGTGGTGTGGATTGAAAAGTTGTGTTTCAGAAAGGTTTGGGACAACGGGAGCGTGAGTAAACGGACAGAATATTTCTGTTTGGTTGAGCTGTTTCTCTTCAATTGTGTTGGTTGGAAAAAAAAACACTGTAACAAAAAAAACTGTTAACTGTAAATTACTAAAACATAAATTGATGTTCCCATAATTTCAAATTTTGTTTTTTATGTGATATCTTTAAAATCGCTGTTTCTCTCATCAGTTATGTTCATTAGGGTTACATTTAATTAGGGATGGATATCGAAATCCAGTAACCGGTATGTACCGAACTGAATCAGAACACAGATTTTGTCCTTTTTGGGGAAATTTGTTTATTATTGTTTTTATGTTTATGCAAGAATCGGTTCAGGCACCAGCCCTAGCCCTACATTTAATGTTGCTAAAGTAATGTTTTTTTTAGATATTTCGGTTTAATATTTCACCATGATGGTGTTTAGTTATGTTATGTTTATATTTAAAAGCTTGTGATGGGCTTTGGTTGATCACGTGACTTGGTGGTTATCAGTGTATTTCAAATGCACAAAATAGATTTTAGTACTGTTTTAGTGTATTGATAATATATCAGCTAATGAAATTACAGTATTTAACCGTAAATTAAACTTAAAATAGGGCTGAGCGATACTTATTGTCATCTTCACTGACAAGATGCGCATTACATATCGCACAATGATTATCATGCAGCCCTAAGCTAAAACGTTGTTACCGTATTATTTAAGGTAGAATCCCAGCAACCACAGCTGCTATTTTTTCACCATACATTTTACCTTTTTTTACCTTTACATTTTTAGTCTTTTATTGTCTCTTAACCTGCCGGGGTGAAGTGGTTACGCCGGTAGTGATACTGTGTAAGTGCTATTATTATGGCTAATGTAAGCGTAATAGGATCCGTGGCCGTGTGCAGACTTCTCCAGGCTTGTCTGCGTGAGTAAGGTCACAGCATTGCTGAAATCTGCTACAGGCTTCGGCATGTAAGTCTGACTGTACCATTGATAGCGCGGCCCAGCTGCCATCTGTGTGGATTTTTAAAGGTGCTTTGAGTCATGTGTGTTTACTATTACGCTTTTTATTAGTTCGCCAAAAAAAGAAAAACGTTTATGGTTTATGATGATCTCAACTAAGAGAATACAGATATCTTATTGTGGCAATTGTAGTTGACAGCCAATACTGGTTTATCAGTGCCGGCATGGCCAATATATACTCACAAATATTCACAAAAAATATACTTTTTTATACAATTATACTTTTTTTTTTTTTTGAAAATTAATTTTTCTATTACACATACTGAAGCCACTAATTCTCCAACCCCATATCTGCCTGGGGACTTGCAAACAGTTCATACATTTATGAGTTGTTTTATATATATTATTAATTATTCAGCATCTCTAGTCTGAATAATTCTCAAGTTTTCAGCTGTTTTAGATGGTTTTACAAATTACAAAAACACCCTTTGAAGCCGTTTAAGAGCAAATATTGAATGTTGTCAAACAACTGAAATTTATTTGAATACATAAGATATTTCAGCTGTATTGCCATTGCTGGAAAAAATAAAAGGTTATCCGCTTAAATCTTAACTACCCCCCCACCCACATTTTTGTTGGCGTATTACTGCAGCTCAGTTTTTTTTCTGCTCGTCTTCCAGCGAACATCAGCACTCTCTGTGGTCTCTAAATAATCTTGTTCCTAGTCTTTGAGTAGTTTTTGCATTTGAGCGGAGCGTCAAAACGTGACCCGCCAAACCATGCCTTAAGCGTTCAAACAGACCCTACGTTTGTAACCGAACCTAAAAATAGACGGTTTCAATTGCGGGGCTTTAGTCGGTTTGGATGAGTGTGAAGGGGATTTTAGAGCCCCTGCGCTTCGGCGGCACAATCTCCTCCTGCCCATAATCAAGTGCACAAACCACTGGACGATCGTTTCATGACATGCCGGATGGAGGAATAGGCCTGGATGCCAGGTTACTCCATCCCCGCACCAGAGTACTATGCTGAAAATCATCTCGGTGGTGGTCTGTTTGTGAACAGACAAATCGTGGGCATATGCGTGCGTGTATGCGTGATGGTGGATGGGTGATAATGGGCGCAGGCTAAGCCAGCAGCGGCAGAGGGATTACAGAGAAACGGGCCAGGGTGCATCCATGATCTGTCACGGCTTAGTACCACAATTATCCCCCCTCACAGCGTTTTCATTAGACTAATGTTTGAGATCCTCAGAATTATGTAAGAGTGACGCTCTGCCCAACGTGGTCGTTGTTTTTCTCTCTCTCTCTCTCTCTCTCTCTTTTTGCTCTCCTTGTCCTACGAGGAGAACGAAATGGGCATCTGTGAGATTCGCTCCTGCAGATGAAAATGAAAAATCGCCGCTTTCAGTGAGACCGTGCTCAGCTTTGTCAGTGATGTGGCGGCGTTATTAGTTGGTAAGCGGTGAGGTTGAGCGCGGCTGAGAGCCTCCGGAGATCTGAGGAACGGAGAAGAACCGGAGAACTTTTAAAATGAAGTACAAGAAATTCATCACCATCATGCAAGCGGCGGTCGGGATCGCGCCGCTCAACAAGCGCGAGCTGCTGCCACCCGGCCGGAGGCTGTGGAGACCCTCGGGGTGAGTTATGTAGGAGATACTATAGAGAGAAAAAAACTGGATTGAAAGCAGTTTGTGACTGACATATCTGGTGCATAATGATCAGGTGTATTTGGGTTGTGTAGTATACATCTACTCTAGTATAATTGGTACTCTACGTGTGACATGACTTGAAGTATGAGGTTTTTTTTAAATCTGTTTTGCTTAACGCTGAGTTCTGGGTGGTGCTTGGTAAACCCCATGCTAAGTATTAAACTTTGATACTTGGCTTATCTTGCATTGTTTGCGCTTCAAACACGAGTGATACCTCAGATCGTGTAACTTCTTGTGACTGAACTTAAAATGCAAAACTTCCTATGAACGTTAATTATGGCATGCAAGGTGTTGTATGTTTGTCGTAGGATTTGCTGAAGATTGCATTTAACTATTCTGCAATGATTCGTTTTAAGCGTGTTTTCACACACTGCATGCTTTAAGTGAAACGCATCAGAAAAGGAACCAGCTGTAATTGACCTTTAGTGCTTTTGATGTTCACAATGTAAGTGGACTTAAAAGGGAACTCAGTCAAACCACAAAAGGGCCCAAAGTGAATGTTTGTTTGGGGTCCTTTCTCTACCATTTTGGCACGCAAGCAATATGGTACCGGCATAGTGCATATCTCTGTTTATTCATATAGATTTAAAGTATGCATTGTGAAATTGAGCGCAAGTTGACATGGTAGTGACCAGAATACTAAGGCTGTGTCTGAATATGCCAATCTCCCCACTATACAGTGGACTGAAAGCAGTACATGAACTCAGCAGTATGTCTAAAAACATAATGAAAGTAGATAAAAATGATCTAATGACTTAATTACATGCAAGATTCTACAGTGTGCATCTAATGGAAACTTTACTATCCAATGAGGCCACTGGAGAGGATTTATGACAGAAATGATGATGTAGACCTATAGGTTACACGATAACAACAACTTCCCACCCCTATCCCGAACGGTGCATTTGAGATGAATCACTTTGTTTCCCAATTGCAAGTGGCTTTGGATACAGAGCATATTTTTTAAAAGTTCAGGTCAAGGCAGGTTTAGTTTTATTGTCGTTTCTGCTACATGTGTGGACATTGAAATGAGATACCGTGCCTCTCAGGACCACGGTGTTACGTGCTGGTTAACATGCACAGTGCGAAGAAAATGCAAACCGGGTCTAGCGCGTGTGGAAGACTGGACTTGATGTGATGCATGACTAAACTCTCAAAGCACTTCATCATGATTGGGGTCAGTGCTATGGGACCGTAATCATTCAGACAGGACACAGGTGACTTGTTTGGGACTGTAATTATGAAGGTGGATTTGAGACACGTGGGAACGACTGCCCGGCTCAGCGAGGTGTTGAAGATGTCTGTTAAGACATCCGTCAGCTGTGAAGCACAGACCAGGTGTGTTTTCAGGGCCTGCAGTCTTACGTTGGGTTATTCCTGAATAGGGTCTTCTGTACATCGGCTGGAGAAAGTACCTTTGGCTCTTGCCGTTTTGAGGGCTGTCTTGTTCCTTGGTCTGAATGCTTCGTCTCTGGTCTTCAGCAGCCCACGGACCTCTGCTGGCGTCCATGGCTTCTGGTTGGCACGTGCGGTGATGGTCCTGGTGGCTGTCACGTCGTCTACGCCCTTTCTGATGCAAGCAGTCACGGTTTCAGTGCACTCCTGCAGGTGTGTGTAGTTGTTGTAGGTGTCAGCCTCTTTAAACATGTTCCAGTCATGAAAGCAGTCCTGTAGCGCTGAGCTGGCATTGTCTGGCCATACTGTGATCTGCTTTTAAACCGGTTTGGCACGTTTGAGAAGTGGTCCGTATGCTGGGATTAACATATAACAGAGTTGTGGTCCGGGTACCCAAGGTGGGGGCGGGGTTTCCCCTTGTCTGAAGGACTCTCTTTAGGTTTGCATGGTTGAAGTGACCGGCTATGATGATGAAGTCGTCGGGGTTATTTGTTGTACAGATAACTGTACAGATAACTCCCGCGGCAGATAGACCAGTGGACACTTTACAACCATAAATCTGACGCTGCCTTGTGCAGGTAGTTGATAAGTAAGTACTTTCAAACAAGTACCTACTAGTGTTTCAGATGCAGCCGTCGAGGCTGGTTCTTTTGACCTGGATTCTCAGGAAATATAGGAATGAAAGCTGGGTTTCTATTTTATGCGTAGTTTTAAAAAAATGAGTAAGATCAACTTTTTATCGGGGAAGAAAAAAATAAACCACGCTGAAAACACATTTACCAAATAAATTCTTCCATCCGTATTGAAAAAGTTGGATCGTTCTGAAATGGATGAGCGATGTCCGTCGTCAAAGTACTTCTGTATAATAGCGTTCCCAAACAGCAGCAGCCGGCTCCGAAGGCAATGATTGCATTTGTTGTGGTTCGTCCCCTCGCTCTGAGGTCCAAGTAATTTATCATAATTATTATAATCAGTGGCTTCTCTTAGTTTTGTTAGTGATATTTAGTGCCAGTTTGTCAGGAAATGATGCATTTGTTCTCTTGGACGGTGCTTTTTTTTTCTTAAATCTTCTTTGTTTTACGCTAAATTCCAGTTTTGCGCATACATTTGAATTTTCGGATGGAAACATACTGGTGTGCATTTCATAGGACTATAATAATACAGTAAAAGCAGCAAAAGTGTACAGATTAGTATATTAGTACCTTTTGGAAGAGCACTGCCCCTTTTTTCTGAGATATCTAGGCTCAAGACTATCAATAAAAAGCTACAGGCCGATTCAGACATCAGTGGCGAGTCTTAATTAGCCGTTCCAGTCTCTCGAACCCAAGGACTCGTTGCTGAAACAATAGCTCATCCCTTCTGGCTACTTTGCCGGCTAAGACCCCATGAACTCGTCTGAGCAGTTACGCTAAACAGCGCAGTTAATAATGACATTTTTCTGGCCAAGGAGATCAAGTGTACTCTATTCAGAACAGGCACTTACACTTGTTTCGTGAATTGTAATACAGTTTCTTTATGTATTCAAAGCACTTTTGTTAAGCTAAGTTCTGTATTTGCTTGTCAGACCAAGCTACAACAAAACATGCTGTCTGATCAGGTGTAATTCCAGGGTTAAGCAATTTATTTACATGCACACACACGCTAACATTTAGTAAACACGTGTTGGCTATTAACAGATCCACTTTCGAGTGAGTACTGTGCATACTGTTAGAAATACAGAATTTTATTCCGAAAAGATCTCTAGGTGTAGCTGATTTTGCAATGGCTAACTTTTTTTTTTTTGTTGTTGTTGTTGAGTCTGATTATTGTTATTAACTAAAAAAATGTCTTTTTACAGTGACCAGTCCAACCAAATCGAGTTATTCCGGTCACGCCGTTCCAAAAGGCTTTCCTTGACCCACGAAGCTCAGTATTTGTGTCTGCGACGTCTCTCTGCTCCCAGCTACCCGGCCCTTTTACAGGTACTACACACAATTTCTCATGAAAACGTACATGATTATTATTCTTCATCTTGCCTGTGCTGGCTGACATGTGTTTTGTACGCTGTTCAAACTAGTTCGTGCACCAAGTTTAAATACATCAAATTAGTGTTTTGTTTTGATTATTATTGTTTATAAAATGGTATTTTTTTATCGTAGAATGTTTATATTTGGTTTTTATGTTAATCTTATATGGTATTTTTGATTATTTATTTTATCCATTTAATTATTTTTCCTAAGTATGAACTTTGTTTGCCATTCGTAGCAGATATTTCTTGCTTTCAAATATACAACTTTTTCTGTTTAATTTCTTTACTTGCCTCAAGAATTAAGAGGAACTCGCATCAGTGTTTTTAAGAGGAAGTTTAAAAGTGAGAAGTTATTCTTAGTGTTTAATATTTTAGTATTTAAAAGTGTTTAATATTTTTTTGTATTTGTGTTTTTATATATATATATATATAATTTTTTTTTTTTTTTTTCTTTTTTAATTTATTTATTGACACTTAAATGCCAATGACAGAAAAACATTTTTACTGATATGAAATGTGGACATTTTGATATCTTTTACATGCACCAATGTCTCTTTTGGCCACTGTGTGAAGTTATGTTGCATATTAAAGTCAGTCAGTCAGTGGTTGTAAGTTTAGTACTGCATTTTACTCTAAACAGTCACTGGATGAATTGAAACTGTAGTTGTAGAATCCACATTTGCTTGTTTGTTGTTAGTGCCATTGTTTGGGGGCCTTTTAGGGCTGTTGCGAAATATACCTCAGGTGTGTTTATATTAATTATACTTAAGCACTTAAACAAAGCTACGCATGCTTGACGCAACAGCCAGCAATTATCTCTCCGATGAAGCCTCTCTTTTCATGTGCATTGCGTGTCCAGCGCTAATTTCAGAAACTTTAACGACAAGAGAAACAACTTTTAACTTTATAGCGGTGGCTTTATAATGTTTACCGCCACGTAAACGCGCCGTCCTTGAAGTTAACGTCTCATTCGGACATGATTAAAATCACCGAAAAGCTCTTATTCCCTTACCCTACATCTCCAAGTATAACTAATCTTTTCCGAGCAGGGCTTTAGGGAGTTTGGAATACCAAACGTTTTAACCATCGGAGAGATTATCCCTTAGAAAATGCGCAAGTCCTGCAGCCGGGAAGACTTGACTTATGAATATTAATTACGCAGATGACGCGTCTGGATGCTTCAGTAACGTTGCTAGGCAATACCGGCGCGTCCTAATTAATATTCATGAGCGAAGGCTCCGCCAGTATGCAAATGCAGTCAATAGATAAGGAATTTTGGAACAGTCCATTGTGTCTCGCAGGGTGCGCTGTGAAAGAAATACAGTATTACTCGTTGCTTAATTACTCAAATCATGTCTACCCATCTATAGGGGCGAGGTAAAGCCAGTTTAAAGCGAGTACACGGGTATTACTCGCACACTAAATAGAGGTTAAGATACGCTGGATATCGTTTCCGCCCCCTAGTGATTTATTGGTACGGTCGGGATTTACAGTACAATAGTTCAAATGTTTGGGCGCTTGTGTGGTCGCTATTCAGAGGTTTCGGAGTTATTAGCTATACGTTTTATTTACTCGTCATGAAATATTGAACCATTTACATCGAGTAAACATCGTTGTTTTACAGTTTAGTGCAGTTTGCAAGATGCCTGTAGTCGTGGAGAGGCGGCTCTTTCTGAGTAGAAATGTTAAGGACTATTGTCATGTGAGTACTGTTAAAACCTGTTCAGTCCGTTTATTTTAATTTCACAGAGAGTGCCTTTTAACGTAAACTCTGTTTTCTGAGGTCCACACTTGTTTCCGTCCACCTTTCACGGACAACCACCTGCTTCTTATAATACCAAACAATAGCGATGGAGGTAACGGCCATAAAACACTTCACGTTACTAGGACTGTTTTTTTTTTTTTTATCGCAAGCGACGAATAAAAT
This sequence comes from Puntigrus tetrazona, assembly GCF_018831695.1. Taxonomy (NCBI): domain Eukaryota; kingdom Metazoa; phylum Chordata; class Actinopteri; order Cypriniformes; family Cyprinidae; genus Puntigrus; species Puntigrus tetrazona. Next base: position 1,909,058 of record NC_056708.1, read on the forward strand.
TAACATGTTTAAAAACAACTTGTAAATGTCGTGAAGTACCACCACTGATTTTAATAAGTATACTGGACCTTTTTTTTAGTGAATAGTTTGTTTATAATGCGCTAAAGCTAACACGCTTTTGGGAACATGCTAGGCGCAGGAATGCTAGTGTGTGTTTGATCAATTATTTAATGTTGTTTATAATCATATTTTTTTAATATGGAGAAAAAAGGGATTAACATTTTTAAAGTGTCACCAGTAGAGGGACCATCATACCAGTCTTACATTACATTAACATCATAATCTGTCAGAGCCTACACTTCTTTTAGCAGTTATTATTTTAGCTGTTACTATGCATCTGAAATTAATTTTAGATAATTTACTTGTCCATTAGTATTTCTCTTTTTAACCTATCTGAACCGAACAAATCCCCCCAGAGAGCACCTCAGAAGAGCTCCTTTTTTTCCCCCTTCTGTGTTTACACTTTACCCAAACCTGGATTGGATTTATGCTTTTTACGTAATGTTCATCATACAGTAAGACTCGCGTGCATCATCTGAAATGACTTTTACATGTTTCACTAGAAATATATATACGTTGGGCCTTGGATTGAAAGCCGCCGTTGACTGATTTCATTCTTTTTTTGAGGGACACAGACGGCTAAAGCTGCTTATCTATAATGCAGAGGGAATTCTGTCTACTGCTGCTGTCTGCACACATTGTGCTTGCTCCATCTAAAAGCACACTGCATACGGTTCAGCATGCTTCCTGATGGCTCAGCAGTGGCATACCTTGCTTGATTGAACTGCAAATGCTTTAAAATTGAAGATGCAGCGTCTATTAAAAGATGGAAGATTTTTGCTTCTGTTTAGATGAGAACTAACGTTTCACAGATCAAAAAACACTTTTTGCTGTCATAAGGCCAGGCGGACTTGTGCAGTAGTTATCTTTTGCCGCGCAGTCACGCTTTTTAATTAGTTTTATTGCATGGTCATTGGACGGTTGTTTTTGAACACGGTCATTGATGGTTTTCTTGTGCTGACCTTTTCTGATCACTCCCTCTCGTTGCTCGTTGCTTCTCATAAGTTTTGTCCACTGCCATTTCCAAGCAAAATGGGTTTAATTGTTCAAAGTTTACATTGGCTGACTTTATTTAGTTTTTCTGTTGGTTGGAGAGAACCTGTTAAGTGTCCGTTTCACACTTTTTTTTACCAAATTAGTTAAAAATAAGTTACTATTTAAAGTTTTACCATTCTATCATCATCATCATTTCATACTGTAACCAAATGGGATTTATTTAACGCAGTGAATTTATAAGATTTGTTAGTTTACTTTTAAATGCGTTCTGTGCTTTCCGAGTTCAAGTTTTAAATAAATCATGCTTGCAGGGAAAGATTGCTTCATTAAGTACCATTTAAAAGTAATAATTAAGTAATAATTTATTATAGCAGTAAAGACATTAGAAATAAAAAATACACAATTTTCACAAAAATATGAAGCAGCACAATTTTTTTCCAATATTGATGATGATACTAAGCAGCCAATCGGCATATTACAATTATTTATACACATCAGACTGGAGTATTGTTGCTTTAAAATTTAGGTTTCATCACAGTAATCGTAAATTACTTTTTTTTTAAAAATACACGATTGTATTTTTAATCAAATAAATCCCACTGACCCTTGTTTTCCCTTACCTATCCAATCCAGTTCATTCACAAATGGTTATTTTATGCAGAAATTCATACATGCATACATAATGAGTATAGTAAAGTATAACGCAGCCACAAAGCTATTTAAGTTTTTAAGTAGAAGCTGTTAAGGCTCTAATATCAATAATAACATTGTCAGTTTTCTCAATGTTTTGGATGGTACAGTTGCAGAACAGTGAGCATAAAAATTCAGAAGAGCACAGGAACTGAATCCCGTTCACACTTCAGTCTGTGGCTAGGACTGAGAGCTCGGAGACCTGCTGTTGTACGACGCAGCGATACAAGCTCAGTTACAGTGAGAAATCAATTCTCTGACATCGTTCATCAGTAATCTGTTCTGGTTATCACAGTTAAAGAGAATTGAGGGCAGCTCGTATGCCACACGTTAATCCCGTCTTGGATAAGATTTGAGGCCGAGTTAGAAAGCCGTTATAGATCAAAGAACGTTTATGATGCTTAGTAGCGCGCAGTGTACTAAAATAGCACTATTAAATTCGCAAATGAGAAAATAGCGGCGCTCAGGTGCTTCAAACCCCATAATCCTTCTTAATTGTAATTAAAAAGCGACGCTCAACCGGTTAAAAAGCTCTTCTTGCAGAAATCCTGATCCAAAAGCATCTGCGTTTTAAAGGTGGCACTCGCCTTCCGTCAACGTCAACCCAGACAGAGCCGTATCGTTGGAAGAATTGAAATGAAATTTTAATTTAATAGCTCCGCAGTAGACGGCGTCTCGCCTGCCCCGTTTTTTTTTTCTATTTTTTTGCGCCGTGGCTGTCGCGGGTCGCTGTGGACAGTGGGATTTGCGCAGAATGTAGGCCAGCGGCATCAGTCTTACGTCAAAGGCAGACAGATGCATTGTGCCGAGGGGTGAAGCGTTTGGCCCAGAGACGCTGCGTTCACGGCAGAGGTGACAACATGAAGACGGTCCTCTCGCTGCACAGGAAATGGGTGCACACCATCAAGGCCATTCGCATCCTCCAGGGCATCGTAAGCACGCTTTCTGCTCTTTTAGCTGCACAACTTCACCCGTTCGTGGGCTGTTTGGGTGAAGTCTAAGTTTTAGCTTGAGTTTGTTTGGTTGTGACGTTTTTGCTAAATGCCTTGACGTCTGCTGTGAACGTATGCGTCGGCGTAGGAGCGCATGGGTAGGAAGCTCTTTAGGGATTCTTTACTAAACAGTGCAATGTAATTCATGTGTGCAAAACGTTAAAATACTTGTATACGTTTCTCAATCAGTTCATGGATTTTTATTGTCATTATGATGCATAGCAATACACATCTTTGTTGCGTTGCGTTACATACACTGATGCATTTTATAATTTGATGTAAAGTTTTAGGAATAAGGTTTTCATTATGTTTATGACACTGTGATGAAGAAACTAGGTGATGATGTTTTTTAGTTTTTTTTATTTTATTTTATTTTTTTATATATATATAAAATCTGTGATGAGAGTGATTTAAACGCACTTTAAAAGCGTTTTAAGCTTAACAGTTGCTCAGTGTGCTATTGCTATTCATGTTTCTAGTTTACAGTGGCAACAAGTGGAACATGATTCCAAAGTTTCCCAAAATGTTTTGATGTAGTTCACACACAGCTAATAATTATAAAATAATTTCACATTTTTGAGCAGATTTTTCGTTTTATTATTGTGCGCTTAAATTTATATATATATATATATATATATATATATATATATATATATATATATATATATATTTATATATATATATTTTTTTTTTATTTATATATATTTTTATATTTTTTTATATTCTCACACACACGCATATATACATGTGTATTTATATTATATATGAATGTATAATATTTAATATAACAGTTATACAAGAAAAATGTTGCGTGTGTCTTTTATATATACACAGTACACACATATATTATGTAAACACAAACTTTTATTTTGAATTGATCGCTATTGATTATTTGACAGCAATAATAAAAAGTATATAAAAATAAAAACATACACTACAATATTACTTTAATATGCAAGTAGGGCAGTATAGAAACCAACATAACAAGCTCGTGTCAGTCCACTGACCTAAAATGCTAAAATTGCTTTAATTGTTCAGTGAGTATCAAATCAGTAAGAACACTAAATTGTTGCTTAAATGGAAAAAAAGGTTCAAATTGATTCTAGATTGTTTGGGTATAACCTCAAAAGCTAAGCCTTTTCATTTGAGACACCTTTTTTGAAACGGAGACCCCCTCGGATGTTACATGTTCAGTGAGGTGCATGTATTATAATGACTTGAGGAAAGCGTGATCGTCTTGGAGGTGTTTTAGAGTTTAGTTTGATGAACTAGGGCAGTAGTGGTCTTTCAGAGCATAGCATGAAGGAAAACCAAGAAACTGAAATCATTTATGCACAAAATGCTAAAAGGCATCGTTTGTGGATTGTGGGTTGAGAATTATTTAGGGCAATACTGGGATTCATATTTGCCCGAGGAGATTAAAGAGCAACAATCATAATCACCCAGCGTGCACACGGACGGATGAAGAGGTAACTGGAGGCGCTTCATGGTGCGGGACGTCACGTGGCTCTCAGACGGTGTTTATAGTGTTTAACTCGCTGACCAGGCTTCCTTTTAAAATAATTACTTTCAAATAATGCAGGCTTTTTATTTCAATGGGGTCATTCCATACATTTGTTAATCCTTGTATTTTTTTTCCCTAGCAGTCCAGATTTATTTATTTTTATTTATTAAATTGTTCTTCCAGATCTCTAATTATTTCTGGTTGACTATGTATGCATATTTGAGATCTGCAGTTCAGTCTGACCATGGGGGTGATCGGATGAGCTCGTGTAAATGGGTTTGGAAGAGAAACGTTCATATACTTTTTCACTGTGGCAGCACCACGCTGCAGATTTTGCTCAGGAGATCACTGATATCTGCTGTAACTCGACTCTGTCCGTCGCTGTCCTACATCAAGCCTGTTCATACCGTTTCAGAACCCAGTCATGGAGGAGACGGTGTGGGAGCAGTACACTGTGACCCTGCAGCGGGTGAGTACTTTCTCTCAAAAGACTTTACAGTCGATTCATTGGAACGCACAATAAAATGTCATCTGTTTTTTTCAAGGAATTTTTTTTTTTTTTTTTTTTTATGCACCTGTCAGGATTTTGGTCTTTTTGATTATTCGCTAAAGTGTTGTTAATGACTAGTGGAGCGAAAACACGCAGAAGACACTGTTAAATGTTTCTTTTGTAGCACTTTATGTACGTGTGTGTCAATAGATTTCAATTACAATCTTTTTTTTTTTTTTCGCAAAATATCGAACTTTACGATATTATTCCTGTCTATACCCTGAAGGTTTTTACAGAGGAATGTATAATTCGCTTAATTATATGCATCGTTTTAATCTCCCCAAAATAGTGAAAATATAAGTGTTTTCTTTCCATTAAAAATTAGTCGCCCAAAATCCCCTCTCTAAAAACATTTGGTTCTAATTCATAAAAAGTTCAATTGTTTAAATTTTTGCACTATAAATGCATGCAAATTAGTGCATATATTTTATTAATGACTAATTTGCATTTCGAAACCTAATATTTTAGAAAATTTGTAATACAAAAAATGTTTGCTGTTATCAAATAGCTGGTTAAATAAAAAAAAATGTTTTTACCTTATTTACCTGCAATGTCTGGCCTTAAAGAAATAATACTTTCATGCATTCAGTTTATCAAAGGTGATGGTAACATTGTTCTCTCTCAGCAGAAAGCATATCATCTTTGCTTCATCCTCTTCATGAGCTATATCACTCAAATACTTTTAATGTTTGTCTTAAAGACTAAAGGTGTCATACCCAAAATACCAGGAAACCGAGTCACGTTTTAATTACTCTTTGCAGCATCATCTGCGTGAATTACGTGTCTCATTGTTGTAAATGAATAACTAACTACGGATTCATGCACAAGATAAAATTGACTCTTTGGTGTATAAACAGGACTCCAAGATGGGCTTTGGCATTGCTGTGTCTGGAGGGAGGGATAACCCGAATGAAGAAAGTGGAGAAGCTTCGATTGTCGTGTCTGATGTGCTGCAAGGGGGTCCTGCAGATGGCTTGCTTTTGTAAGCTCTGATATATTAAACACATCTCAGCCTTTTTTATAAGATCTGTAATCCTAAAAAGTGCTATATAAAGTAAAAAGCTGTTGTAGGGTTGTCAGGAAACCAATGCATTTTCACGATTCTCGGCGTCGGTTTCCACACTGAAAAAAAATTCCTTTGCTAATGAATGCACTCATTTAATTTCAAAAGATAAAATGCAATTTATATTAAATATGAATAAAATAAGAACCACTAAATATATTCCTTTTTTTATACATTGAAGTATATGCATTATAGTGATTATGATTTGGTTTATATTAACGCTTTTTAATATACAAATGTTAATTAAATGTCAAATTATTAAACGCATCTAAAATATGTTTTGTTTACATTTATGTATGTGTGTGTACAGTATATATTTATTTTTATTTATGTATTATATAAATACATACAAATTCAGTATAATGAAAATATTTGCGTAATTTATATTTACAAATATTATTGTTATAGCACTACTTGAAAACAAAACATTTTAAAAGTGAAAAAAGAAACTTGTTTATATAAATATTAACAAATTAAAACAATGGTATGTGTATGAATTTAGTTGTAAGCAATTGACAATTGCTGAAATTGCATTTCATGTCATTGTTTGCATTTTATTTGTTGTTTGCCATCACTATTATTCAAGATTTTAATTGTTTTATTTGTGCTGGTTGCTTAATTGGTTGTGATTTTGAAGTCTCTTTCTGATGTGTTTGTGTAGTGAAAACGACCGAGTGATCCAGGTCAACAATGTGCCCATGGACGGGGTGCAGCACACCTTCGCAGTGCAGACTCTCCGCAAATGCGGCAAAGTAGCCAAAATCGTAAGTGAAACTTTCAATTTCAGTCATAATAAAGATTAAAGCTTTAGTTCGCCCCAAAATTGAAAATTACTGTGTTCTACTCACCTTCGTAGCAACTTGTGTATATGACTTTCTTCTTTCCGAAGAATCTAATCAGTTATATTAAAAACTGTCCAGCCCCCTCCAAGCCTTTCCATTGAGATAAACAGGTCAACAGTTCAGAAGACATGAAATATCCATAATAAAAAGTTACTCCCACAGCTTGAGGGGTGGGGTTGAATAAAGGCCTTCTATAGAAAATCATGCCTTTTTAAGGTTAAATATCCGTATTTCAAATGTAATAAACCCTTTGACTGTGGCACATGGAAGCAGTCTTGAATAAAGTCACATTCACCTAGGATGCTTCAAGGGGAGTAAAACGCAGTCTTGGTATTTAACGAATAATCATGTATTCCCCATCTTTCATCAGACGGTAAAGAGATCAAGAAAAATTCCCGTCAGCATGATGAAACGCGCGGCGTCCCCAGACGACCGCGTCTTCAGCGGCGACTACAACGACGACTACGACCACGACCGCCGCAGCAGCGTCTACAGCGGCCGCAGCTACCCCGAGCGCGACGCCAGTCTGGAGCGCGAGCGTGACTACGACCGCAGCCGCGGCAGGAGCCTGGAGCGCGGCGTGAGCCCCGACAGACAGTACAGACGGGACGGCAGCCGCGGCCGAACGCTGGACCACGAGCGCAGCCCCGAGCGCCGCTACCGGAGCGAACACAACCTGGATCGAGACCACAGTCCGGATCGCCGCTACCGGAGCGAGCGCATGCTGGACCGCAACTACAGCCCCGACCGACGCTACCGCAGCGAACACGACCTGGACCGAGAGCGGAGTCCGGACAGACAGTACCGCAGCGACCGGACGCTGGACAGATCGCACAGTCCTGACGCTCGCTACAGGCCGGAACCGGCGCCGGGATACAGCAGAGAGAATTTAGCCAGCGACCTCGAGCGCAGGAGGTTCGACCCGCGGAAGGACGAAGCCATGAGGAGGAGCGGCAGTCGAGACCGGCTGGATCACTCGCCCTCGCCTCCACAACGACACAATCCTCTGGAGAAGCCACTCAGCGTTACTCTACTGAAGAACCGGCCTAATGATGGTAGATACAAAACACCATTTTTTGTTTGCATTATACATGTGTGTATTTATTATGTACAAATAAATACATATAGTATGTTTTCAAAATATTTATGTCTATATTTATATCAGTGCTGTCAAACAATTCAATTATTATTATTATTATTTTTGCATAATATGTCTTGTGTATATTTATTAAGCATATATAAATACAGACATATATTTATTTCTGTAAATACATGTATATATTTTGAAAATTGACTGTGTGTGTATTTGTATTTACATAATGTACACAGTACATGCAAACAAACTTTTTTTGGATGTGATTTAATTGTTTGACAGCACTTATTTATATTATGATATTATAAAAATATTAAATATATAAACATTTTGCATGCGCGTGTGTGTTTATATGTACATAATAAATATGCACGGTACATCTGTATTGTGAAAACAAAACTTTTTATTTTTTCATTTTAACAGCACTAAGTCCCACTAACTGTTTATTTGTTTCCAGTTTTAACCTGCTAGCATCTAACTTCACGTTTTCTCATACCTGTTCAGAGTATGGCCTTCGTCTTGGCAGTCAGCTGTTCATCAAAGAGATGACGAGCACTGGCCTGGCGTCCAAAGAAGGCAAACTACAGGAAGGCGACATTATTCTGAAAGTGCGTCTCTTGAACAACCACACAGAAAACACACCACAACGTTTGTAGCCTATATATACAAAATATATAAGCTTATGGGCTACAAAATGCACTTTGCATTGCACTAGCAAGCACTACTTCTTTGTTTTTCATGTTTTTGCTCACCAAGCAATTTTTAATGCTCACCAAAGCTGCATTTATTTATTTCAGATATATAGTGAACACGTGTGTGTGTGTGTGTGTGTGTGTGTGTGTGTGTGAATACATTTTAAATGGCAGCATCTATTTGCACTAAGGATAAATAGTGATAAAAGTTAAAATAGCATTTTTTTGTGAAGTATTAATCTATTTACACTAAGTGCAAATATCTATAAATTCTATATACATTGTTAAAATAGCTAAATTTTCTACTGTTTATATTACTTGTGGCAATTATATGCATCTCAGTATTGTAGTACATTATAAAACGGTATGCAATAATAACTTTTGTAAATGAAGTGTAAAATGTCAATTTAAATTATTAAATGGTTGGCACCTTATTGGGACAATAAAACCCTCCCTAAAGGTACCATAACCCTGCAAGACACTTTGTCCAACATTTTGACTCTTTCCTTCAGTTTTACTGAAAATAAATGCTTTTCTGATGCGATTTGAAATCTGAAAAGGTAGATTTTTTTTTTTTCTCAAGTTTCTCAATTGCTTCAAAACGAATGAGACACATTTCATCTGTACCACCGGAGCTGATGACAGTCAACAGTCTGTTGTAATGTTGACTATCCCAATTACACTTTTTGCAATTTGTTTTAAAAATTGTCATTTATTTCTGTGATCAAATGAGGAATTTTTTGCATCATGTTAGCGTCACATGATTTCATGCAATCATATGCAGATTTGTTGGTCAGGAAACATCTCTTATTATTATCAGTGCCGAAAACAATTGTGACGCTTCCTGATTTTTTGCAAATATTCAAAGGAACAGCATTTATTTGAATCATTACTGTCACTTTTGATCAACTTTGATCAAGTATTCATTCATACAAGATATATTTTTTTCCTTAAAATTAGTTGTAGTTTCTTTTTTAATGAGACTTTTCTCTGTGTGTCAGATCAACGGGACGGTCACAGAGAATCTGTCTCTGAGCGACGCAGGGAAGCTGATTGAGAAGTCTCGTGGGAAGCTGCAGCTGGTGGTGCAGAGAGATCGCAGTCAGGTGCTCATCAGAGTCCCACCAATGGCAGACAGCGACTCGGAAATGGATGGTGAGTAGATCAAAACACCTACAGGTGAACAACAGCCTTGAAGCTTTGCATTTCATGTTAAAATTTTGGAGTGGGACATATCAAAGGGCAAGTAGTTTTGGGGGTAAATGTAATTAGCTTTATATATATATATATATATATATATATATATATATATATATATATATATATATATATATATATATATATATATAAACCTTCAGGATATAGACAGGAGTAAAAAAAACTTAAGACATATGTACAGTATAGTGACTTATTTCATGTGGTATTTGGCGAAACCCAGCCTTAATCTCTAAGTGACCTCTGACCTCTAGCCTTTTTTTTTTTTTTTTTTTTTTTGGACTGCTGTACTGACACTGGATTGGAAAGAAGGGCTTTTGGCTTTGGGAGGATTACATAAACCCTACCCATAATCCAAAGCTTATGAAAAATGTCATTTTATAAACTCTAGTAAGACTTGTACCACGTTTTTTGGAAGTAGTTTGTTCTTCTGAAAATCCTCCACGTTGGTTTTTACATCAAATAGTAAGATGTAGGTTTGAAGGAAAACAAATTCTAAGCGACAATGTTCCTCTGAGTTTCGGGATTCAAACCTTTTTGAGAGTTTGGTGTAAAAGCCATCGTGCACCGTCAACATGTCGGTGCTTTAAAGCAAGCTGATGATGATGATGTGCTGCATGTGTGTGTTTCAGATATCTCCGAGATCGAGTCGTACCGCTCCTATTCTCCTCAAGAGGATCGGCGGAGTCATCACTCAGACCTCTCCTCACACTCTTCTAATGAGAGACTGCAGGACAAACAAAGGTAATGCACTTATTAAGAGGTCAGCTGTCACTGATTGACCAGACTGCAACACAATAAGGCTCTGTTTGTTCACATTAGCATGCTACATTAGTTAACATGAACTAACATTGAAAAAAAAATTCAAAAGTTGTTTAGGTTACTATTATTTAAAGGACCTGAGCTAACATGATCTAACAGTGAACAGTTACCTGACAGATTAATACAAATTTAATAAATGTTCTGACAAATGCGTTTCTCGTTGTGTGTTTAATGTAAGTTAATGCATTATCCAAGTTAGTTACTCAAAATAATTGATTTGCTATTTAAACTGCTGTCAAGCAACATTTTAAAACTAATATTGAGGATATTAAGAGGAAAGAAGCGCAAGCATCATTGTATGATTTTTTTATTTTTTTTTTCTCCAAATGAAATGACGACACGTTGAACAGAAATGTTCCAAAAGCTAATGCATGGAAGTAATTAATTTTCTTCTGTTGGTAGAGATGAGCCTCCTAACAGGCTGGCTAAAATGGGAGCGATGCCGACTCCGTTCAGAGCGGCGCCGGTGGATCTCCCGCCTCCGCCCATAGAGAAGGAAGAACCTCGCAGCGAGTCTCCAGGTACCACGTTTACACTACACCAGGGGGTTCACTTTTTATTATTATTATTAGCTTACGAATGGTATACGTCTGAAGGCATACCATGTATATGATGACCACCTGACACTAGATCCGTTGCTGGACAGTAGATGTGATTTTCAGGGACATTTCGGGACCCGTGTAAGATAGATACATCCACTACAGTTATACTAGCGATTTACATTTGTCAGACGTGCATATTTATGTTTCTAAGCACGTTGGAAGTAAGCGAGAGAAAGCGAGTGCATTTTTTCCAATCAACAGACATGCATGGCATTTTCTCAATAGGAGACGCGTTGGACAGAAGGTGAAAATACCGCGCAGTAGGCTTACAACGCAGAGCGGAACGGGTTGTCATCGTGATCATTTACCAGCTCACTAACTCCCTGCAATTCACTGACTGACCACCAGGGGTCCGCGAAGCCCACTTTGAATTTTTTATTGAAAACTGAGTTTTTTTTAATGCACTGGTTTCAAACTTGAGCCCTGGAGGGCCACAGCTCCGCACGGTTTAGCTTCGACCCTAATCAAACACACCTGCTTAGGCTAATCGGGGTCTTCCGGAGTAGTAGAAGCTGAAAAAAGCAGGTGTGATTTAGAGCTAAACTCTGCCCTCCAGGTATTGCAGGATAGAGTTCGAGACTTGAATGCAATATGTGTTCACTTTCAGCATGTAGAATCGGATGAATAGAAGAAACGGATGATGAGATCAGGTGTGTTTTTTTTTTATTATTCAGTTCCTGTGGTAAATGCTGCTCCAAAAAGTGTTCCAGTAAAAGCCAAGCCTCTGCCAAAGGTCCCCCTGCAGCCCAGTCTGGAGGAGCAGGAGATATACGGGTTTGTACTGGATTCACTCTTGGCTTTTGAATTTAGATTTTAAAAGTGTCCCTATTACGGGGTTATGAAAGGTTTAGATTTTGCACACTAATTTTCTTATAATAGGCATTTATTTGTTGCGTGACACTAATGTGCAGTGATTGGTTGATTTGGTTTAAAGCAGTCTGAGCTTTTAACTCTCCAAAGTCAGCACCTAGTGGTGAATAAGCAATTAGCATTTTCATTCAGACCAACACGAAAAGACCAACTAGTGAGCTGCAATATGCTAATGATTTGTGTTGATGTCAACATGTTACAGTTTCTTTTGAGAGACGGTACACACGGTGCACTTTCAGATTAAAGCTCCGCAGGATGTATTTATTCACTTAGAGCTTGTATAAAAGCTCATTTTCAAAAACCCATAATAGGGGCACTTTAAGATGAACTTGAAAGCTGTCCGTATTGTTAATTTAATTTGTTAAAATTCATATTTGATAAAGGGATGTGGCAGTATACTTCAGCAAAAATAGCCACCAACGAACTATTTCTTTTGAGTATCCATTTCTGCCTTAAATGTTTTCCAGTATTATCTAGAGACGCTCCTTAAAATATTCTTCTCATGTGCATTGCTGATACATCGAGATAACTTGGTGTTTCTAACGAATAATCTCCCACAGCCCCAACACTGTGATGGTGCGCTTCCAGAAGGGCGATAGCGTTGGCCTGCGTCTCGCCGGAGGGAACGACGTGGGCATTTTTATCGCAGGCGTTCAGGAGGACAGTCCTGCGGACGTCGAGGGACTCCGCACCGGAGACCAGATCGTGAAGGTGCAACATCCCTGCCTGTGCATCTTATGCGTCTGTATCCATCATACGTGTTCCCACATTGGCCATTTGTGTTTTTCTTCCCCTGCAGGTGAATAATATGGATTTCAGAGGAATGGTTCGGGAAGATGCTGTCCTGTATTTACTAGAGATTCCTAAAGGAGAGGACGTGACCATCTTGGCTCAAAGCAAGCCTGATGGTACGTTGTTAACACACATGAGTATAATATACTATAGAGTGATGTGGGGCCAGTAAGACTGGAGTAATGTTGCTAAAAATCCAGCTACGCATCACTGGAATAATTCCATTTTAAAATGCATTGAAAATTTGTATCGAAAAAGTTATTTGCTTTGTAATTTTGAGCCGTAGAAGAGCTGTGACTAACTTTCATTCGTTTTATTTTAGTTTACAAAGACATCCTGGCGTCTGGACGAGGCGATAGCTTCTTCATCAGAACTCATTTCGAATATGAGAAAGAGCTTCCTCAGAGCTTGACCTTCTCCAGAGGAGAGATATTTAAAGTGGTGGACACTCTCTATGATGGAAAGCTGGGTAACTGGCTCGCCATCCGCATGGACAAAGACAACCAGCTCCTGGAGAAAGGAATCATCCCCAGCAAGAGCAGGTGAGATGTGAAATAGTCCTGTTCTATTTATTTAGCACTACTATGAGGACAGCTCAACATGAATTTAAAACTGATCCACGTTTGCTCACGTGGCCTGGTCTGCTGCTTCACGTTGATGTTAAACGCACGTTATTGGGTGTTTGGGTAATCGTTGTATTTATCTGTATACGGTTAGAGCGGAGCAGATGGCAAATGTTCAGAGCGCACAGAAAGGCGCTGCCAATGACCGAGGTGATTTCTGGAGGCTGAGAGGTCAAAGAGCTGCCAAGAAGAAAGACCTCCGTAAGAGCAGAGAGGATCTGAGCGCTGCCCCCGTCACTACACGCTTCCCAGCCTACGAGAGAGTGGTGCTGCGGGAAGGTACGCCCATCATGCGTTGTTTTGGGCATAAATAAATTAATAAAAATGTCAAGACTTATTGTTAGGGGTTTTTTTTTTTTATTCATTATTTGTTCGTTTATTTTATTAATTATCTGTATTAATAAAGTAAATTTAAGAACTAAACTTTTTTTTTATTTCAACTGCTGTTTCACTTGAGGCTCTGAAACATATTTAAAAAAAGCTAGTTTTGTTTTAAATTGTGTTTATACATGACTTATATGAATTTTTACATTATGAATATGCTTTTTCTTTTTTTGTATTTTTTAAATTTATAATTAAAACACTGAGTGCCTTTTTTGTTTAATATATTTAATTAAAATTACTAAAATATATATATATATATATATATATATATATATATATATATATATATATACACTACATTATTTTAATATTAGTGTAAAATGAAATTTATGTATTATTTATATACTATTTGTGTGTGTGTGTGTGTGTGTATGTGTATATATATATATATATTATTCTACAGTATTTTAATATTAGTTTAAAATGAAATTGATATGTATTATTGTTAGATTTTATTTTAGTTTATTTATTGATTTTTAGGTCATTTTAGTTAAGAAGCTTGACATGCTTGCGTACTAAGTGTTTTTCTTTCTCTCCTCCACCAGCTGGGTTCAGAAGACCTGTCGTAATATTCGGACCCATTTCAGACGCAGCCAATGAAAAACTGAGCAATGATCTTCCAGATGAGTTTGTCACAGCTAGTAAGCAGTTCATTGTATGAAAGATCTCTTTTCCGCTGACGTGTAGTTGTGGAGAAGGTGTTTAATCTGTTTTTCTAACGATAGAGACCGAACCTAAAGATGCGGGCTCAGAGAAGTCGTCTGGCGTTGTGAGACTCAATACCATTCGTCAGATCATTGAGCAGGTAAACACAGTCATCCTTCTGAATTAGTGAGCAACAGCAATTCATCAGCATCTAACAATGTTCTTTTCTTGTTTTAGGACCGACATGCTTTGCTTGACGTCACTCCAAAGGCTGTGGACACCCTAAACTACACCCAGTGGTATCCCATCGTCATTTTCCTCAACCCAGACAGCAAGCAGGGGGTGAAGACCATGAGAAACCGCCTGGTTCCCAGCTCTAACCGCAGCTCACGCAAGCTTTACGAACAAGCCGTTAAACTGAGGAAGACCTGCTCACACCTGTTCACTGGTTAGTCCCATGAGCCTTTCCTCAGAAAGTCATATAAGATTCATTTAATTTTTTTCCCCAGTTCTTTTTTTTTTTTTTTTTTTTTTTTTTCTGGATTCAGTTTTTAACATTTAGTTTTTTTAAATTAAATGTTAGCAATCAGTAAAGAAGTGTTAATAATTTAAATCCATTTAATAACAATTTAATTTAGGACTATAATTGTATTTTTTCCCTTTTTTTTGTCATCATTGCACTTTAATGGTTTGAACTTTATTCATCAAAAAGCATGTCTGATCAGTTGACTTCTTAAAACTCAAGCTCAAAAAATTTTCCATAAATGTTGGGTTATTTTTCTGGATTTCATAATTAATACAGTTTATTTTATGATAAAAATGTTGATAATCAAATCAATCCATAACGGTAATAATTTAATATCTGAAAAAATATTCTATTAAAAATGTAACAACATTATATATATATATATATATATATATATATATATATATATATATATATATATATATATATATATATATATATATACACACATTTATTTTTCATTTATATAGCGCAAAGTGCTACAAAACAGAGGTTCACTCTCGGAAATTAAAATTATAATTATAGATAAAAAATTAAAAAATTCCTTAAAGTTGTAAATGTCTAAAATAAGCTTCCTTGTCCAGCTACCGTTGATCTGAACGCTTCCCATGACGCCTGGTATGGAAGTCTCAAGGATGCAATACGAGAACAACAAGATAAAGCTGTCTGGGTCTGTGAAAGCAAGGTAAGCAACCTCAAGCAAAGAAGTTTCACTAATTGAGTTCATCGTATAAGTTAATGCCGGCCTTAATTGACATGAGAAGATACCATCATCAGTGCTTTTGAGAGGTATTTGTTTCTCACTTCAGCTGGATGGGTCTGAGGAGGACTTGGATCTCCACGATGACCGCATGTCATACCTGTCAGCCATGAGCGCAGACTACCTGAGCATGGACAGCCGTCTGACCAGCGATTACGAGGACACCGCGGATGAGGGCGGAGCCTACACCGATAACGAGCTGGACGAGTCCACTGACGAGCCACAGCCCATGTCAGCCATCAGCCGCTCGTCTGAGCCTGTTAGTGAGGATGTGAGTGTACACCTCCGTCAGCCCTGCCCATAAACTACCTTCATTACAAACACCCGCTTCAGTATCCATATCATTATCACCGAGCGCCGTATACGAGTATCAGTGACGAGAGAAGTGCTCGTGCTCTCCACGGGTCTCTTCAGAAAATACACATTTATGTTCAGTCTGACACAAATCATCTTTAAATGATCTGCCAGAAATCACACGCTGGTTTTCAGTCATACTGAATGTATGTGGATTTCAACCCCCTTTTGGTTTTAAGTCAAATAGTTTAAATGTATGTGAATGTACATACAATGTTTTTGAACATTTTAAGGCAAGAAGGTATTTTCCAACTAACAAGACTTCTTATGTTATAAATGGTATGAAGAGTTTTTTTTTTTAATGAATGTCAAAGCCTTTTCACAAGGATCTATTCAGAGATATAGTTTTATACTTTATGATAAATGACTTCCTGCTTGCTGGTCACACCTCGCTGACGTAACTTACAGGAAACTTTCCTTGTCTTTCTTTTGTTATATAGAATTTATCTTTAAAAAAAAAATTGGTTATATATATATATATATATATATATATATATATATATATATATATATATATATATATATATAATGTGTGTGTGTGTGTGTGTATATATATATATATATATTTTTATAATAAAGTGATCAAAAGTGACTAATGATTCTGACAAAACTAAAGGAATATATTACATTTAAAAATGTATTTAAATATTTTAAATTGTAATAATAATATTCTATATTTTGTCATTTATTTTTTTATTAGAAAATTGTTTTGGTGTACATAAAGATGATAAAAGTAATAATATTTATTGTAATACAAAAAACCCCAGGAAACATTCATAATGTTGTTTTTCTTTTTATATCAAAGTAATTGAAGACTTGTCTGTTATAGAAGGTTTTCTTTTTCTTCCCTCTCTCTGCCGCAGAGACCCATACCTGTTCCTCACGAGCGTTTAAAGAAGCCTACGAGTAAAGAGGTGCATCGGGACCCCAGCCCGCCTCCATCATTTGTCCCCGAGCCCCCGAAGGTCAGTGTAGCCGTCGTCTGAGGTGTCTGTGGAGCTGGTCTCAGACGCTCACCCCGGTGTTGTTCCCGCAGGTCCGGGCAGCTTCACGTCCCGCAGACTCCAGGAGCTTCGACTCTCGCTCCAGCAGCACGGTCAGCAGTGATGCCCCGGTCAGCGGCAGGCCTCTTCCTCCGCCCGTCGCCCAGAAGCCCAGCTTCACCCTGAGGACAGGCCCGGCAGACGACACCACGTCCGACGACCCCCTCGATGACCCCGCCAACCGCACCTTCAGGGGGAAGGTGAAGGCCTTCGAGCAGATGGATCACCTGGCCCGGGCCAAAAGGATGCTGGAGCTGCAGGAGGCGGAGCAAGCGCGGGTTTGTGTCTCGTCTCATTCACACGATGCACCCATAGGCTCACAAGAAACGGTTTTATATGGCATAAACTAAATTAAGGAAATGAATTGCCATGTGTCTTTATATACATAATAAATATACACAGTACACATATATATTATGTACATTAAACATTTTTTTATTTTATTTTGGATGCAATTAAATCAGTTAAAAATGAATAATAATATATAATAGCTATTTCTATATCATCTATAATGTAATGGTATATAAATTATAATATATAATTTTCTTTTCTTTAAAATTTTTTGAAGTATATCCGTTCATGAAAAATAAAGATTCCAGAAATTGGAAATTGCTGTCATTCAAAAGAATATCAAATATTTATTTTTAATATTTTTAATTTAAATTTTTTTTTGTTAATTACTTTCAATGACTTTCATTGTCAGTTAAGCATATTTGAAACATGTGAAATTATTTATTTTAAAATTAAACCAAACAATATCAACAGGCTGATTTGGGGTATACAATCTAAAAATATATAGTATTACAAAAATGTGTATCTATACACTATAAATATTTATTTAGTGTGTGTATATATACATATGTGTGTGTATATGTATATAATGTATATGTAATACTATAATTATGTAATATAGAAATATAATTATTAGTATTGTAAAATAATTGTGATTAATTAAACCTATGAATGTATACATATGATTAATAAATAAACATAGTACACATTCATATATTATGTAAACAAACTTTTATGGATGCGATTAATCGTTTGACAGCACTAATAATTATATATTCACACTGTAACATATGATTTTTTTTTTTTCAGTGATAAATAATCAGGACATTTATTTTTGTGATTGAAAATGGCATTATTTTTACGTTCAGAACTGTTGTTGTTGTTAACAGCTGGAAATATCTCAGAAGCATCCAGATATTTATGCAGTCCCCCACAAGCCAAAACCAAACCAAAACAGGCCTCAACCGATTGGGTAAGATTGTCCTTTTTTTTTTCTCTTTTCTCCTCAGCTAACGCTCATCTCAACAGAGATGTTGATTGTTGAACTGTGTTTCCGTCAGCTCCAGCTCAAACTCTGAGTCCCAGAGCTCCTCCAAAGAGAGCCGCTCTCACCACCGCGCCGATGATGATGATGAAGAGGAGTACCGCCGGCAGCTGGCTGACCAGACCCGCAGGGGCTACTACAACCCCCAGAAATACAACGACACTGAGCTCTAACACAAACCAGCGTGTGAGAGGGACAGAAACACACATGCAGTATAAACGCGGCATTCATAAAACAGCATCTTTTTATACCCGCTATGTTTTTATATGGAATTTCAGTGTATACTTCTTGTCTGCATGTAGTTTCTTTTTTTTTTTCTTTCAGACTGTTTGTACGTCTTTTGGTTTTTATTTTTTCCCACAATGCCATGTTATCCGCTTCTGCTGAACGCTGTTGGATGGAGGTAACGTTACACTCTCCTCCTTTACACTGCTGAAGTTTGCCGAGAACCGAACGTGAAAGTGGGTTAAACGTTATTCTTCCAGTACATCTGCTGAAGTGCCTTAATGTCATCGATCAGTCCTGTGTCAACTTAAAGCTTAGCGCATGCTCGCTGCATTACTGTGATGAAATCACGTCACGTCGCTTCTGAGATCATGTGTATCGTTCACGGTGTGTGTCTGATCGGTGCTTTAGGTTGATCCTCTAATATAACAGAGTTGTGGGATTTTTCAATTTTAAAGACTAATAAATAAACTTTTAATGTTGTTACTTTGCTCGTCTTGTTCATGCTTTCCTCACTTATTGCTATTAATAACCCAAACCATATGCAGAGCAGGATTTAACAGAGTTTTTAAAAGACTTTAATTATAATAATTCGCATTTATTGTGCTATTATATTTAGATGCGTCAAATTGATTGATCCGTTATTTTTTTAAATCTCATGGTGTCTACATGCATACTGAGTAGCACATATGTCATAATTTTTTTTTTTTTAGCAATGTTTTTTTATAACTACATTATTAGAATGATTTCTGAAGAATCGCGTGACATTGAAGGCTGGAGTAAGCCGAAAATACAGCTTTTATCACAGGAATGACTTTCATTTTAGAATACGTTCACACAAAAGTTAACCGTAATAACCTTTACATATTATTTGATTAAATAGCTGCCGGTTTTGTGAACCTAAGAGACCCCGACTACTTAATTTTTCTCCGTTCCTGTACTGTTCGACCGTTTCAGAGTTTACTTTATAATTCTACAGGTTTACTCACGAATGCTGCCGTTGTCTGTTAAAACTCACAACCGTATTATAATGTTGAATGGTGAAGAATTAACCAGAAAAATAAATAAAAGTAGTCAGATTGTGACTCTAATCTGAAAAAGTGACCCCCGTCAACCACACAGAAACGTGCATGAATGTGAAGTGTATAAAATGCACATCTTTAATGAACACAAAGCAACGTGTGGAACTGATTGAATCCTTTACTTGGAGAACGGCAGAGCTGGATTACAGCGTTCCTGTGTTCCTCTGCTCGGTGCCATTGATCTCTGTGATGGTTTGGGTCCAGTCACATGATCGATCTGCATTCATTTCTCTTTGGTTGTAATGCCGGTGGAGTGATCCGTCAGACCAGAGAGATTAAGGCAGGTCACATGGTGCTGGAATGGTTCGCTTTCTGCGCTAATGGAATGATACATAAATAAATAAATACATCCAGTTAAATAAATATGTAAACAGTAATATTTATCTTTAAATAAATAAGAGCTCCGCGTGTGGAGGTGATGGTGTAGTTTCAGATGTAGACGGGTTGTTCCTGGGCCGTGAGGAGGCGGTACATGGCTGCAGGCATGGTCTTCATGTGGATCTGACAAAAACAAAAAAAACGTTTACATTTTCCTTTCTCTTTAGAGTGTTCCTCTTGGTGTATAAAGATCTGTAAATCTTCAAAGACTAGATCTTTTTAAAAGTTATGACTACACAAACGGCACAAAAGTGTGTGTGTGTCTTCATAGCACCTCTCATGTTTACATGAAGAAAGAAGGCGGAGCTATCATTCTGTCTGTAGTGTTGCTGCGGGCGCCATGTTCCGGAGACGCCGTGTTTCGTCGTGAAAGTGAAACTATTTAGGACACGACTAGAAATCAGTGTTAGGTTACCTCTCCCACAGCGTTTGACAGGATGTGGACGATCTTCTCGTGGGGAGTGGCCACTACGCTCTGACCGTTGATCTCGATGATTCGATGGCCGACGCGGACGCCTCCTCGCTCAGCGATGCCTCCTCGCATCAGACTGCAGATCTGAACACAACGCGACCTCTGTCAGCAGCTGCTGCGCTAAACACAGCACACGCCTCTGTTTTAATCTGAGTACCCACAATGCCGTTCTGCACGCTGAAACCCAGCTGGTAGCGCAGGTCTGGTCTGCGTATGAGCACCATGGTCACGGGAGGACACCTGACGATGTTCATCTTGATCCTGGATTGAGCCTTGAGCCCCTGAACACACAACAGCATTAGTGACAAAAAATCAATCCCAGAATACATGCTGACCGACAGTAAATGACAAAAATATATAACCAATATATATAACCAATTTAATATTTCCTTAATTTTGCAACAATATATATATATATATATATATATATATATATATATATATATATATATATATATATATATTTTTTTTTTTTTTTTTTTTTTTTTTTAATTTATGATTTAACTGAACCCATTTCTGATTTAATTGTGACTGGACTGATTCACCAAACAGTTTAACTCTTTCCCCACCAGTGTTTTTGAGAAAAGCTGCCAACACCAGTTAAACATATTAACAATATTATAACTTTTGTGTGCGCTATGCAGTGTTAGGTACTTTATTTTTTAATTGCTTGTGTCTTTCCACGATTTTCATCAACTTTGGAGCACAAAATAAGAGATTTATGATGGAAACATGTGCAATCCATACAGGCCAGATGTTGGCCAGATCTGGACCTACACTGCTTGCTGTCCGGGATGGGTTTGGAACGACGTGAGGGTGAGTAATTAATCACAGTATTTACATTTCTGGGTGAACCAACCCATTCAATTACACCCAACACGTTTATTTATATGATTATTAGAGTACCGAGTCGTTAGCTTAGCAACACGCTAACATCGACTCCTCTTTAGCTTAAACTAAAAGCTACGACGCTTGCATATATGTGAAGGAAAGTCCTACTTTAATGATGCTCTGGCAGGTGGAGAGCGGCAGGCCGACCAGACTGGTGCCGTTGACCGTCATGATCTGATCGCCGATGTTCAGTCTTCCGGACTTGGCCGCGGGTCCGCCGTGCATCAGGCTGGCGATGATGACCGTGGGGAGGATGGAGCCCCAGCCGGACTCCACGATCACCACGCCAAGGATCTCGCCCTTCTGCTTTTCGATGTAGACCTGACACAAACACATCCCGAACACTGCCGCGGTGTGCTCACTCCAGATAACAACGCAACATTTTAGTTTAGTTTGGCTTGTTAACAAACAGGCCGCTGGAAAACCCAAAAAGTCGACTGGTTAACTCACATCTCTGCAGTTTTCAGACTTGGAGAAGTGAATGAGGTCGTCGTTGTACATGTCCTGAGTGTTGAGCAGGTCGCTGTACTCTCTCTGGCTCAGGTCCTCTGGATCAATGCCATTGGCTCTCAGGAACTCCTGATACGCCACGCTGAAGGCCTGACCGATGGACTGAGCAATCAGCTGAGCCTGAGAGGAAGCGCCAAGGAAATACGAGAAACGTCAATAATCGGGATTCTTTACTGAAGAGCGTGGTGTAACAGTGCATGGGCGTACGTCTTCAGACTCGAACACGTGACAGATCATCCTGTACTGGCGGTGGTCGTCCCGCGCTGGGTTCGTGTGCTGCGTCTCCGCCGAGTCTAAGTTCTCCTGAGCGCTCTGAGAGCGGATCATCTTCCTGCGAGCCATCAGCACAACCATGTTCCCGATGTCAGCGATGTACGAGATGGTCCTCAGCGGATGGTCCATCATGGTGTCCTGCAGAGACAGCGAGAGTCGGCTGGCTTTTTTGACGTAATAATTTGCTAAATTATTTCTTTAACTGCATATCTGGGTCAAAAATAAGAATCCACAACGAATAAAAAGAAAAAGCTAGGTTAAACACGCGGCGACTTCTTAGAAATGTGATCTCAGTATTCATATCGGCTTTTTATGCTTTAAAAAATGTCAATTGCTTTAAAAAAAAATACGATTATGTTTTTAGAATGTAACAAGTATTTTTCTTTTTTTCTTTTACAAATATAATGAAATATAAAAAATTGTAATATGACAAATACAACAAAATATAACAAAATAAACAAGCCAAATTGATTACCAAGCATACAAACTACTTTTTATTTCATTCTTTTA